>NC_086098.1:244459970-244759970 GCF_963921235.1 Mobula hypostoma
AGATGAGGAGGATTTTCTTTAGCCAGAGGGTGGTGAATCTGTGTAATTCATTGCCACAGATGGCTGTGGAGGCCAAGTCACTGGGTGTACTTAAAAGTGGATGTTGATAGGTTCTTAGTGGGCACGTGGCCAAGTGGTTAAGGCATTGGACTAGCGACCTGAAGGTCGTGAGTTCGAGCCCCAGCCGAGGCAACGTGTTGTGTTCTTGAGCAAGGCACTTAACCACACATTGCTCTGCGACGACACCGGTGCCAAGCTGTATGGGTCCTAATGCCCTTCCCTTGGACAACATCGGTGTTGTGGAGAGGGGAGACTTGCAGCATGGGCAACTGCTGGTCTTCCACACAACCTTGCCCAGGCCTGTGCCCTGGAGAGTGAAGACTTTCCAGGCCCAGATCCATGGTCTTGCAAGACTAACGGATGCCTTGGATAGGTTCTTGGTTAGGCAGGGCATCAAAGGTTATGGGGAGAAGGCAGGAGAATGGGGTTGAGAGGGAGGATAGATCATGATGGACTGGACCTGATGGACCGAATGGCCTGATTCTGCTCCTATGTCTTATGGTCCTAGTTTGGGAGAGACATCTTTGCCTCTGAATCAACACTGTGCGCATCAGAAACCGGAAAAGGAAACGTGATTGTGTACGATTGTGAAATATACTTAACGAGCCAACAAGGTAGAAAGTGACAACCTCTTGTGTGCAGGCAGTTTAAATTCCTTTGTGCGCTTGTAGCAAAAGATGGGTGCCCGTAAATACGGACACCTTAGACAGAACATCGCCTCTACCTCATTGGCATGTTACGTATATTTTACAATCAATCGTACACAATCACGTTTTCTTTTCTGACGCAGACGGTGTAGGCATTGTGGACTCTGTGATGATTTGTCTGCAGATTTCAGAACTGGCTTACTCACACTGTCTTTATCGAAGGAATTATTCAGTTGCGCACATGTTGTTGTCGCTGGGCAAAAAAAAATTGCACAGCACAAGATTTTTGCACACACTGGTCGTTAGAAATTAGAGGGAACATTGCGATGGGAGGGGGAAGAGGAGAGAATGATCAGGGTGGGAGGGTTCTTTGATTTCAAAGAAAGAGAGTTAAAGAGGTTCAATGCACAGTTGCTGCTATGTTATGCTTTATTTTTTTAAAAAAGCTATTGGAACAAATTCACACAGTTATCTCTTTGCCAAGTCAAAGTCAAAGTACAGTTATCATCAAAATATGTACATGTCACAGTATACGACCCTGAGATTCAGTTTCTTGCAGGCATTTACAGGAAAATAAAGCAATACAATAGAATTTATGAAAAACTATACAGAAATAAAGACTGACAAACAACCAGTGAGCAAAAGAAGACAAATCATACAAATAATTTTAAAAAGGGAATCAATAACACCAAGAACAGGAGGTACAGAGTTCTTGAAAGTGAGTTCATGGGTTGTGGAATCTGTTCAGTGTCAAGGTGAGTTAAGTTATCCAGGCTGGTTCATTGTTGTTCCTGAGCCTGGTGGTGTTGGATCTAAGGCTCCTGTGCTTCCTGCCCGACGGCAGTAGCGAGAAGAGAGCACGGCCAGGAATGTGGGGTACCTTGATGATGGATGCTGCTTTCTTGTGACAGCACACCTCGTAGACGGGCTCGATGGTGGGGAGGACTTTGCCTGTGATGGACTTGGCTGTATCCACCCCTTTTTGTAGACTTTTCCATTCCTGGACATTGGCATTCCCATAAAAGGCCACAATGCAACCGGTCAGAATACTCTCGACTGAGTATCTTCAGAAGTTTGTCAAAGTTTTAGACGGCATGTCAAATCTAAGCAAACCTCTAAGTAAGTAGAGGCATTGCTGTGCTTTCTTAGAACGTAGAACATACCAGCCTACAGCACATTACAGGCCCTTCGGCCCACAATGTTGTGCTGACCAGGTAACCTACTCTAGAAGCTGCCTAGAATTTCCCTACCTCACGGCCCTCTATTTTTCTAAGCTCCATGTACCTATCTAAAAGACCGTATTGTATCCACCTCTACCACTGTTGCTGGCAGTGTATTCCATGCACCCACCACTCTGTGTGAAAAACTTACCCCTGACATCCCCTCTGTACCTACTTCCAAGTACCTTAAAACTATGCCCCCTTGTCTTAGCCATTTCAGCCCTGGGAAAAACCTCTGGCTATCAACATAATCAATGCCTCTCATCATCTTATACACCTCTATCAGATCACCTCTCATTCTCCATAGCTCCAAGTTCCAAGAGAAAAGGCCAAATTAACTCAACCTATTCTCATAAGGCATTCTCTCCAATCCAGGCAACATCCTTGTAAATCTCCTCTGCACCCTTTCTATAGTTTCCACATCCTTCCAGTAGTGAGGTGACCAGAACTGAGCACAGTACTCCAAGTGGGGTCTGACCAGGGTCCTATATAGCTGTAACATTATCTTACGGCTATTGAACTCAGTCCCATGGTTGATGAAGGCTAACACACCATATGCCTTCTTAACAACACTGTCAACCTGCGCAGCAGCTTTGAGTGTCCTATGGTCACAGACCCCAAGATCTCTCTGATCCTCCACACTGCCAAGAGTCTTACCATTAATATATTCTGTATTCAAATTTGACGTACCATCACACTTATCTGGGTTGAACTCCATCTGCCACATCTCAACCCAGTTCTGCATTCTATTGATGTCCCATTGTAATCTCTGACAACCCTCCAGACTATCCACAACACCCCCAACTTTTGTATCTTCAGCAAACTTACTAACCCACCCTTCTACTTCCTCATCCAGGTCATTTATAAAAATCACAAAGAGTAGGGGGCCCAGAACAGATCCCTGTGGAACACCACCGGTCACCGACCTCCATGCAGAATACAAAACATCCACAACTACCCTTTGCCTTCTGTGGGCAAGCCAGTTCAGGATCCACTCCTTGGATGCCATACCTCATTACTTTCTGAATGAGCCTTGCATGGGGAGCCTTATCAAATGCCTTGCTGAAATCCATATACACTACATCCATTTCTCTACCTTCATCAATATGTTTTGTTACATCCTCAAAGAATTCAATCAGGTCCGTAAGGCATGACCTGCCCCTGACAAAGCCATGCTGACCATCCCTAATCAGATTATGTCTCTCCAAATGCTCATGAATCCTGCCTCTCAGGATCTTCCCCTACAACTTGCCCACCACTGAAGTCAGACTCACTGGTCTATAATTTCCTGGGTTATCTCTACTCCTTTTCTTGAACAAGGGAACAATGTTTGCAAACTTCCAATCCTCTGGTACTTCTCCTGTCCCTACTGATGATGCAAAGGTCATCGCCAGAGGCTCAGCAATCTCCTCCCTCACTTCCCACAGTAGCCTGGGGTACATCTCCTCCAGTCCCAGCAACTTTTCTAACTTAATACCTTTCAAAAACTCCAACACATCTTTTTTAATGTCTATACACTCAACCGTTTCAGTCCATGGTAAGTCATCCCCACAATTGCCAAGGCCACTGGTGAATACTGAAGCAAAGTACTCATTAAGTATCTTCACTACAACCTCCGGTTGCATGCACGTTTCCTCTCTCGCTCCTGATTGGTCCTATTCTCACACGGCTCATCCTCTTGCTCTTCACATATTTGTAAAATGCCATGGGGTTTCCCTAATCCTGCTCATCATGGCACCTTCTAGCCCTCCTAATTTCATTCTTGAGCTCCTTCCTGGCACCCCTGTAATTTTCTAGAACGAACAATACCTGGTTTCTTG
This sequence comes from Mobula hypostoma, assembly GCF_963921235.1. NCBI lineage: Eukaryota > Metazoa > Chordata > Chondrichthyes > Myliobatiformes > Myliobatidae > Mobula > Mobula hypostoma. Next base: position 244,463,718 of record NC_086098.1, read on the forward strand.
AACCTTTCATGAGCTTTTCTTTTCTTCTTAACTAGATTTTCTACACCTTTGTACACCATGGTTCTTTTACCATGGACAAAATAGACACATCTCAAACCATTTGGCTGAGTGCTTCTTTGCTCTGTCATCTACCTATTCTTCCTCGTAAACTCCCTACAAACTGTCACTACTTGTGCGCCAACTGCCCCATCCTCTGCCCCCTCACTTCAGTTCCCACCCCACTGCAAATCTAGTTTAAACCTTCCCCAATAGCATTAGCAAACCTCTCTCCCAGTATATTGGTTCCCCTCCAGTTCAGGTGCAACCTGTCCCACTTGTACAGGTCACCCCTTCCCCAGAAAATGTTCCAATGAGCCAAGAACCTGAAACCCTGCCTCCTCTGTCATCTTCTCAGCCACTCATTCATCTGCACTATCTTCCTGTTCTGACCTTCATTGGCTCGTGGCACTGGGAGTAATCCGGAGATTACCACCTTGGAAGTCCCACTCTTCAGCCCCCTCCTCACTCCCTAAATTTACAGTTGATAGATACAACTTTTGAGCAGGTGGTTACACCCAGAGTGCAGAATTCAGGAAGTAGATGCTTCTACCCATTTCCTGCCTATGTCATTGGTATCAACATGTACCACGATCTCCAGCTGCTCACCCTCCCCTTCAAGAATATCCTGCAACCGCCCAGAGACATCCCGGACCCTAGCACCTGGGAGACAGCACACTATCCTGGTGTGTCGTTTGCTGCCACGGAATCTACTATCTGTCCCCCAAACTATCCAGTCCCCTATGACGATTGCCTGGTCTCTTGGTGAGACCACACCTGGAGTATTGTGTGCAGTTTTGGTCCCCTAATCTGAGGAAAGACATCCTTGCCATAGAGGGAGTACAAAGAAGGTTCACCAGATTGATTCCTGGGATGGCAGGACTTTCATATGATGAAAGACTGGATCGACTAGGCTTATACTCGCTGGAGTTTAGAAGATTGAGGGGGGATCTGATTGAAACGTATAAAATCCTAAAGGGATTGGACAGGCTAGATGCAGGAAGATTGTTCCCGATGTTGGGGAAGTCCAGAACGAGGGGTCACAGTTTGAGGATAAAGGGGAAGCCTTTTAGGACCGAGATGAGGAAAAACTTCTTCACACAGACAGTGGTGAATCTGTGGAATTCTCTGCCACAGGAAACAGTTGAGGCCAGTTCATTGGCTTATTTAAGAGGGAGTCAGATAAGGCCCTTGTGGCTAAAGGGATCGGGGGTATGGAGAGAAGGCAGGTACAGGGTTCTGAGTTGGATGATCAGCCATGATCGTAATAAATGGCGGTGCAGGCTCGAAGGGCCGAATGGCCTACTCCTGCACCTATTTTCTATGTTTCTATGTTTCTATGTTTCACCCTTCCCTTCTGAGGGTCAGAGCTGACCGCAGGGCTATTAGTCTGGCTGCTGCTGCTTTGCCCAGATAGTTCATCCCCCTCGGCAGTATCCAAAGGGATATACCTGTTGCTGAGGGGAATGGCTACAGGGAGTCCCTGCACTGACTTCTTTCTCCCTTTACCTCTCGATGTTCACCCATCTACTCCCTGAACTCTGCACTCTGGGTGTAACCACCTGTTCAAAAGTCAAATCTACCAAATGCTCTGCCGCCCGGATGATCCTAAGTTCATCCAACTCCAGCTGCAGCTCCTTAATGCAGTCTTTCATGAGCTGGAGCTGGCTGCTCTTCCCGCAGGTGTAGTCATCCGGGAGACCATCAGGTTCCGTGAACTCCCACATCCCACAGGAGGAGCGTTCCACTGTCGTATCTGCCAACCTGCCTGAACTGTACAATGGGCAACCAAGGACAAATCTTCTAACCTGTGTCTTTGGCCTCAGCCTCTCGAGGCAAAGCCTGATGTTGCCACTCTCACCGCTGGCCTACTCCCAGCAATGGCCGCCCCGACAGGGGCCTTCTGTACTTTTATTTAACTCGCAGTGCTCTGCTCCCAACGCCGAATGGAACTCTGGAATGGCACTGACATGCTGGACCCAGAACAGATCGACTGGGATAGTAATGCTAAGGAATTTGAAGTTATCCACCTCTGTTCCACTACAGAGAACTGGCTCGCGGACCTCCAGTTTCCTCCTCCTGAACTCAATGATCATCTCTGGTTTTGCTGACATCGAGCGAGAGGCTGTTGTGGTCAGATGCATATCTGAGATCCCGTGGTTACGTTACAAAAAGGGCAGATTGAGGAGTCAGGGTCGGAACTGGGTCGAGGTGATGGGAGAATAACTTCGCCGTGAACTTCCCTGAATCCACAAATACCTCCACACTATCTTGCTCCCTTTTTGCATTATTTATTTTTAAAACATTTCCTGCTGCACTTACCGTGTATTTTTTGCATTGCATTACTGCTGCTGTAGAACAACAAACTTCACAACATACGTACTGGGCAAAAGTGTCGGGCACGTACATAAAGCATAAGACCTTCGCACAGTGCTGTCATTGTCAACGTGGAGCAGAGAGTGAGTTTGTAAATCTGGCAGGAGCAAAGGGAATGGTGAGGGTGGAGTGCCACAGGAGGGGTGTGGGACAGGTGGCAGAGAAGGCGTGCCAGGGGCAGGGGGCGGGGGGTACCACAGGTACGGACGCACCTAGTCCTGAGACACCAGGCATTTGATTCCAAACAATTGATTTATTTCTCATTACGCAATATCTATACGGTGCTTCCCGCTCCCTCCCCTCTCCATTCCCATTTTCCCAACCCTGATTCCCCACTCCCTGCCCTCTTCCCACCTTCAGTCCACAATGGAGACCCAGATCAGAATCAGGTTTATCATCACTCTCATATGTCGTGATTTTTTTGTTTAGCGACGGCAGTACAGTGCAATACATAAAATTATTACGGTATTGTGTAAAAGTCTTAGGCACGCTATACAGTATGTTGAGCCTAAGACGTTTGCACAGTGTGACAGTGATAAAAACCTGATTCTGACCCTAACCTTTTGTTATAAAGAAGTTGCGTGCAGATATTTGTGAGCAGCTATCTCTATTTTTCCTCTTCCTGCTGGTTAGTTAAGTAAAGGCATCCGTTAGTCTTGCGAGACCATGGATCTGCCCCTGGAAAGTCTTCACTCTCCAGGGCGCAGGCCTGGGCAAGGTTGTATGCAAGACCGGCAGTTGCCCACGCTGCAAGTCTCCCCTCTCCACGACATCGATGTTGTCCAAGGGAAGGGCAAAGGCAGATACAGCTTGGCACCAGTGTCCTCGCAGAGCACTGTGTGGTTAAGCGCCTTGCTCAAGGACTTAACATGTCACCTCGGCTGGGGCTCGAACTCATGACCTTCAGATCGCTAGTCGAATGCCTTAACCAGTTGGCCGCGTGCCCACCTGGTTGTTTGCTGGTATCACATATAGGAGGAGGGGAGCAGGTTTCCTGAAGATCTTAAGCAACATCCCCCACTAACACTCCACTATAAAACCTAATAACTGATTGCTTCTGAACAAAATGGTCGATCATAGGAGGCACCCACCAGGATTCACGCTTGATTGCCATTTTCAGGAAGAAGGCGAACTCCTTTAGGTGAGGTACAGAGGAAACAGAGAAGCAAAAGGAAAGATCAAGAGACATCAGCCAATCGTCAGCCACAGGAGCTCTATGATCCAGTCCTCATTAAGGGATTGGAGGCAGAGAGGGTCGGTAAATTCCCTGGCATTCGCATATCAGAGGATCTGTCCGGGGACCAGCAGATAAGCGCCATCACAAAGCAGGCATCACAGCACCTCTGCTTCGTTAGAAGTTTGCATAGATTAGGCACATAACCAAAAACTTTGACAAACTTCTGTAGATGCACAGTGGAGATTATCCTGACGGATTGCATCACTGCCCGGTATGGAGACTCCAGCTCTCAAGAATGGGAAACCCTCCAAACAGCCCAGTCTATCACAGGCAAAGCCCTTCCCACCCCTGAGCACATCTATGAGGAGTGCTGCCGCAAGAAAGCAGCGTCCATCATCGAGTGCCCCACCCCACCACCTCCCTCCACTCCCTACCATCCAGACCATGATCTCTCCTCACAGTCTCCATCAGGCCGGAGGTACGGGAGCCTCAGGTCCCACACCAGCAGGATCAGGAACAGTGAACACCCCTCAGTAATCCGGCTCCTGAACCAGTGTGGATAACTTCACTCACCCCAGCTCTGAACTGATTCCACAACCGACGGACTCACTTTCAAGGATTCTACAACCTGCCTCAGTATTTTCTATTTGCACAGTTTGTCTTCTTTTGCACTTTGTGTGTCGGTCTGTGCACAGTTTTTAAAGATTGCTCAATGACATTTCCAGTGCAGAGGTATAAAGGAGACTGAAATAATTGCTTCTCCAGGTCCAGTGCAGCACGAAAAAACACACTGGAGATAAAGAACACAATAACTTTTTTAAAAAACAGAATAAATATAAATACCTACAACAGCTTCTAATCACAGGCTGTTTGTATGTACATAAAGTGGCACGAGGTGTGGGAGTGTGTGTACATAAGGTGACTGACAGGAAATGATAAAGGATTAGAAACACCACGGTCCTCCAGTCGTTCCATTTTTGGTCTCTCAGCCTTCTCATTTCGCTCTTACAAAGATCTCTCATAACTTTATCCTCTGTGATTAAATCTGACGTCCTCCAAAGAACAGAACCCCAGCCTGGCCCGGTTTTCATTGTGAGTATAATTACACGAATCCCAAGAGACGTTCGCAGAGCCAATCTGTGCACCGTCTTGTGCAATTATGCACTTCCTACACGCAGTGATTTGAGGTTTAAAAAGTTTCTGAAAACGCTGGCTTCTCCCAGTCTTTGGGAGATTGTGTGGAGGACCCACGGTGCCCCTCGGTGGGGCAGCGGCTCCCTGGTGTGACTGACGGCCTCGGTCCCTAGGGTGTGGCCGGTTTAAAAGTGCTGACTTGTAACATCTCCACATGTAGACGAGAGGATTTCTGACAGGTTCCCACCCTGCCGGGAAAAGAACCAACCTCTCAAAGTATTCCCACGGAGCTGTCATTGGAAGGGAAAAATAGCAGCTGTGAGTCACAGGGTCACAGTTCTTGTGTCGGAAGCTAAACGATAATCACATGAGAGGAAGCCTCGCTGACTGAGGGAAAAACAACCCCAGAACAGTACAGGCCCTTCGGCCCGCAATGCTGTGCTGACCTTTTAACACACTCCAGGATCAATCTAACCCTTCTCTCATTTTAATTTTATTTATTTAGAGTTTTTAAAAAAAGGCATCCGTTAGTCTTGCGAGACCATGGATCTGCGCCTGGAAAGTCTTCACTCTCCAGGGCGCAGGCCTGGGCAAGGTTGTATGGAAGACCAGCAGTTGCCCACGCTGCAAGTCTCCCCTCTCCACGACACCGATGTTGTCCAAGGGAAGGGCATTAGGACCCATACAGCTTGGCACCAGTGTCGTCGCAGAGCAATGTGTGGTTAAGTGCCTTGCTCAAGGACACAACACGTTGCCTCAACCAAGGCTCGAACTCACGACCTTCAGGTCACTAGTCCAATGCCTTAACCACTTGGCCACGTGCCCACTATTTAGCGTTACAGCACAGTAAAAGGCCCTTCTGGCCCAACGAGCCTGCCCCTGCCCCACCCAATTACACCCATGTGACCAACTAACCTCCGAAACCATCCGTCTTTGGAATGTGGGAGGAAACCCATGCAGTCACGGGGAGAACGTACAAACTCCTTACAGACAGCAGCAGGCAATGAACCTGGGTCGCTGTTTCTGTAATAGTGTTACAGTAACTGCCACACTACTGTGCAGTCCGTCTCCTTTCAGCCATCTGGCTGTCTAACTGTCCCTATGTGTCCGCTTCTACCACCACCCCCGGGTATCGTGTTCCAGCCACTCACCGCCCTCCCTGTAAAATAACTCTGTCAGCTTTGTAAAGCTCTGGTTGGGCCGCATCTGGAGTATTGCGCACAGTTCCGGTCGGCCCCACTGTAGGAAGGATGCTGAGGCTTTGGAGAGGACGCAGAAGAGGGGTTTATCGGGATGCTCCCTGGTTTAGCGGGCATGTGCTATCACGAGAGGCTGGACAAACATGGGTTGTTTTCTCTAGAGTGCCAGAGGCTGAGCGGAGATCTGATAGAGGTTTGCAAGATTATGATGATTATGAAGACACGTAGTCCTCTTTTAGTGTCATTTAGTAATGCATGCATTAAGAAATGATATATTATTTCCCACCGGTGTGATATCACAAAACACAGGACAAACCAAGACTGAAAAAAACTAACAAAACCACATAATTATAACATATAGTTACAACAGTGCAACAATACCATAACTTGATGAAGAAGTCCGTGAGCACAGTAAAAGTTCAAAGTCTCTCAAATGTCCCGCATCTCACGAAGACGGGAGAAGGAAGGAAAACTCTCCCTGCCATGCCGACCACAATCCGACTCTGAGTCGTCCGAAAACTTCGAGCTCTGATCAGCTCTCCGACACCGAGTACTGAGCGGCATCTCTGTCCGAACGATTCGACCTCCATCTCGGTCGCCAAAGTAGGCAAGGCCGGGGATTTTGAGGCCTACCCTCCAAAAGATTCCCGACCACACAGTAACGACAGCAGCGAACGGGCGTTTAAGAGATTTCTCCAGATGTTCCTCCGTGCTTTCACGTCCATTCTCCATCAAATCAGAATTGTCCACGGCCCCTATTTAACCGATACGATATCATTTTTCACCAGAGAGCTGTGCACGCACGGCGCGCCGCCATCTTCTCTTCCCGCTGATATGAGAGACATCGACAGAGTAGACAGTGTTTTCCAGGGTTGAAATGTCTCATACCAGAGGGCACGCATTGAAGGTGAGGGGGGAGGGAAGGATCAAAGGGGGATGTGAGAGGTAAGTTATTTTACTCAGAGACTGGTGGATGTCTGGAATACACAGCCTGGTGTGGTGCTGGAGGCAAATACATTGGAGGCTTCTAAGAGATGTTTAGATCGGTACATTAATGTGAGGAAGATGGAGGGATATGGACATGGTGTAGGCAGGAGGGATTAATGTTTGGGTGTTTTTGAGTTACATTTTAGCGGATTCAGGAAATACTGCGGCCAAAGGGTCTGTTCCTGTACTGTACAGTTCTGTGTCAAATGTTCTATCCCCCTGTCTTCCCTCACCTTACATTGATGCCCTCTCATATTGGCCATTGCCAGCCTGGGAAAAGAACCTCTGGCTATCCACTAGGTCTACGCTCAGTGACCACAGTGTTAGCTACCTCCTGTGAAGTGACCCGAGTGTATGTTCGTGGTCTTCTGCTGCTGTAGCCCATCCACTTCTAGGTTAGATATGCTGTGCATTGAGAAATGCTCTTCTGCATATCACTGTTGTAATGTGAGGTTATCTGAGTTACTGTTGCCTTCCTGTCAGATCAAACCAGTCTGGCCATTCTCCTCTGACCTCCCTCATTAACAAGGAGTTTTCACCCACAGAGCTGCTGCTCACTGGATGTTTTTTTTTTGTTTTTCGCACCATTCTCTGTAAACTCTAGAAACTGTTTTGTGTGAAAATCCCAGGAGTTCAGCAGAGTCTGAGATACTCAAACCACCCTGTCTGGCACCAACTATCATTCCACAGTCAAAGTCAGTTAAGTCACCTTTCTTCCCCATTCTGATTTTTGGTCTGAACAGCAACTGAACCTCATGACCATGTCTGCATTGAGTTGCTGCCACATGATTGGCTGATTAGATATTTGCATTAACAAGCAGGTGTACCGGTGTACCTAATAAAGTGGCCACTGAGTGCATGTACGTCTAAGCATTGTATCAGTTTGTTTCCTGTTTCAAGAACGCATGATCCCTAAGCACATTGCAACTTTCTCCCAATCCAGAAATACGAAGGCGAGGATCAAAGGATCCACTTGGGAAGCAATCCCTGTTGTACGACAGCCCCTACGAACCAGGGGAATTGGGACCAAAGACCGAGGCCCTCGGGAACACCGCATCGGAAAGGACGGGGAACCAGTGGCCAATTGACAGCTGCCTGCCGGAGAACGATGAGCGGCCAGCGGCAGAGTACGAGCAGCCCTGGGAGTGGAAGGCAGAGCAAATCGCCAAGGCACTTGCAGGTGCATAAACTCTCTAGGGTAACACGGCATACCGCCTACTCAGAAAATACAAGCAGGGAAAAGGACAAACCTGTGGGAGCTCTGAGCCATGAAATCCTGAAAAGTTTTAGGAAAGATACCCAGTTGCAGAGTTGGGTAAGCAGGGAATTCAGCAAGGCAAATTAGCCTTTACTGCAAGGGGATATGAGGACATTAGTGTTGTGATCTTATTAGGGAGCTTAATCTAAAGGAACCCCCTAGGAGGCAGTGATCATAACATGATTGAATTCATACTGCAATTTGAGAGGGAGAACCATAAGTCACATGTATCAGTTTTGCAATGGAATAAAGGGAATTACAGAGGCATGAGAGAGGAGTTTGCCCAGATGGATTGGAGGAGGATGCTGGCGAGGATGACGGCAGATCAGAGATGGCTGAAGTTTCTGAGAACAGCTCACAAGGCACAGGAGAGATACGTCCCACAGAAGTTGTTCTCAAATGACAGGGGTAGGCAATCGTGGCTGACAAGGGAAGTTAAGGACTGCATAAAAAAGGAAAGGGAATATAAGGTAGCAAAAGTAAGAGGGAAGTTGGATGATTAGGAAGCTTTTAAAATCTAACAAAAGACAACCAAAAAAGTCATAAAAAGGGAAAAGATCTAATTTGAGGGTAAACTCGCCAATAACATAAAGCAGGATACTAAAAGTTTCTTTTTCAGTTGCATGAAGAGTAAAAGGGAGGTGAGAGTTGATATTGGACTACTGGAAGACGATGCTGGTGAGATAGTAATGGGGACAAAGAAATGACAGATGAACCTAATGGGTACTTCGCATCAGTCTTCACTGTGGGAGACACCAGTAGTGTCATGGTGTAGGAGTGAGTGCCATTGCTATTACACAGGAAGAAGTGCCAGGCAAACTGAAAGGTCTTAAGATGGATAAGTCACCTGGACCAGATGGACTACATCCCAGAATCTTGAGAGACATTGCTGAAGAGTTAACAGAAGCATTGTTCATGATCGTTCAAGAATCACTTGATTCTTGCATGGTCTCAGAGGACTGGAAGATTGCAAATGTCACTCCACTCTTTAAGAAGGAGGGGGGGAGGCAAAAGAAAGGAAATTATAGGCCAGTTAGCCTAACCTCAGTGGTTGGGAAAGTGTTGGAGTCTATTATTAAGGATGAGGTTTTCAGGTACTTGGAGACTAATGATAAAACAAGTCAAAGTTCGCATGGTTTCTATCAAGGGAAATCTTGCCTGACAAATCTGTTAGAATTCTTTGAGGAAGTAACAAGCAGGATGGACAAAGGAGAGGCGGTGGATGTCATTTACTTGGATTTTCAGAAGGCGTTTGATAAGGCGCCACACATGAGTCTGTTTAACAAGATAAAATTCTATGGCGTTACAGGAAAGATACTGGCATGGATAGAGGAATGGCTGACAGGCAGGAGGTAGCGAGTGGGAATAGAAGGGGCCTTTTCTGGTTGGCTGCCAGTGACTAGTGGTTTCCCTTGGGGATCAGGATTGGGACCACTGCTTTTCACATTGTTTGTCAATGATTCCGATAATGGAACTGACGGCTTTGTGGCAGAGATTGCAGAGGATATGAAGATAGGTGGAGGGGTAGGTAGTGCTGAGGAATCAATGCGATTGCAGCAGGACTTAGACACATTGGAAGAATGGGCAAAAAAAGTGGCAGATGGAATACAGTATTGGGAAATGTATGATAATGCATTTTGGTAAAGGAACAATAGCACAGACTATTATCTAAATGGAGAGAAAATTCAAACATCAGAGGTTCAAAGGGACTTGGGAGTCCCCGTGCAAGACTCCCAGAAGGTTAATATACAGGTTGAGACTGTGGTAAAGAAGGCAAATGCAATGTTGGCATTTATTTCAAGGGGAATAGAATATAAAAACAAGGAGATAATGCTGAGCCTTTATAAGACGCTAGTCAGGCCACACTTGGATTATTGTCAACAGCTTTGGGCCCCATATCTCAGAAAGGATGTTCATGAGGATGATTCCAGGAATAAAGGGGTTAACATATGAGGAGTGTTTGGCAACTTTTGGGCCTGTACTCACTGGAATTTTGAAGAATGTGTGAGGATCTCATTGAAACCTACCAGATTTTGAAGGGACTAGATAGGGTGGATGTGGAGAGGATGTTTCCAGATATCCAGAACTAGAGGCCACAGCCTCAGATTCAGGGGCGACCTTTCAGAACAAAGGTAAGGAGGATTTTTTTTTTAACCAGAGAGTAGTGAATCTGTGGAATGCTCTGCCACAGACTGCAGTGGAGGCCAAGTCCATAGGTATATTTAAGGCGGAAGTTGGTAGTTTCCTGATCAGTCAGGGCTTCAAAGGATATGGCGAGAAGGCAGGTGTATGTGGTTGAGTGGGATCTGGGATCAGCCATGATGGAATGGTGGAACAGACTCAAAGGGCTGAATGGCCTCATTCTGCTCCTATGTCTTGTGGTCTTACAATACTCTCTTCCTACTTTCGTGAGCTCAGTCCTAAAATGTGAAGTATGGTTTTGGTCTCTCAATGAACTTTATCTTGGCGACAGGGCAACTAAGGTTTACAAGATTAATTCCTGGATATTTTTTTCCTACAGAAAAAAAGAATTCAAGTACAGTGGATTCCTGTTAATTGGGACACATCAGGACTACTACATTTTGGGCCAGTTAAGCAGCTGCCCCAATTAGCTGAAGTTTCATAGAAATAATTAAGAGGTTGTAAAAGAGGTAGGTTAGCAGTTAGCATGATGGTGTTACAGCTCGAGCAGCTCTGGAGTTAGGTGATCTATTCTGGCACCAGCTGTAAGGAGTCTGTACATCCTCCCCATGGAATGTGTGGGTTTCCTCCGGGTGCTCTGGTTTCCTCCCACAGTCCAAAGACCTACCGGGTAGGTTAATTATTCAATGTAAATTGTCCTGTGATTAGGTTTGGGTTAATCGGGTTTGCCAAGGGTTGCTGGGGCACAAGGCTCGAAGCACTTATTCCACACTTCATCGTTAAATAAAAATGAAGACAACTACCGTTAACCGAGTAACAAATTATCTATTCAAATGAAATACAGAACAAATTAGCACACTATCAATACATCTGCAGTACTATAAAACTATGTATTAGTTCCTAATAGTTATTGACAGAGGAATTTATTCAGTGCACCCTGCCATGTTCTTATGATTAACTGTAAATGAACAAAATTAGCACAGACACCTAGTGTAGATAATGGACTGCCTTCAATCAATACTTTCGACAACTGCATCCTCCAAATCTTCAATTTCATTGTAACATTCAAAATGTTTGTCCATATCTTCAAATTCTTCATAGTTCTTAACTTGTTGAACTTGAGGAAATATTGTAAGATTTCTTAATGCATGCATTACTAAATGACAATAAAAGAGGACTGTGTGTCCTCATAATCATAAATCATAGTGAAATCACTCTGTTTTCACTCCCTGCCATTTCTGGCATCTTCAACCCTGAATACTTGAAACCACAGTGAGCAAAGCAGTCCTGTACTGTCTTACCGCTTATTTCTCACCAGCTTTTAGTGACAAAGATCACTGCATTTTGAACACAAGCTCACGCAACTGATGCTATTTAAAAAGTGGCAGTATGTTCCAAATAAATTAAGAGAATCGGACTATTTTCTCGATTAGTTTTTGTTTTTTTAAAGTTGTCCCAAATAAGTGGCTGCTGTGATTGACCGATGGCCAAATTAACCAAAATCCACTGTATTTTCTCTGGAATTTAGGGGAGTATCAAGAGGCCGGGGTTGACAAGGCAAATGCTGAGAGGCTACTTCCCCTCGGTCTGAGAGAACTTGAGGGCAAAGTATCAGGGGAAGAAGTCAGACACTTACGGTGTCAGGCAAAGTTGTTTTTATGTAAATTTGTATATGTTTCGAGTTCTATTTAAGGGGTGTGGATACTCAGATACTGAGTGTTCTCAAAGCCAAGGTTAATGGGGAAATCCAAGGATATGAAGACTGGAAGGGAAACTGGTCTTGCTGAAAATAACTGAAGAGCCAAATCATGAAGTGCTGCAGTCATGGGCCAAAGTTAGTTCTTACTCCCCCAGTGCTTCAGAATTCTAAGAAGGGGATGTTTCTCCATTCCATTAGACAACAAGACATAGGAGCTGAATTAGACTATTTGGGCCCATCGAGTCTGCTGCGCCATTCTATCATGGCTGATTTATTTTCCCTCTCAACCCTTTTCTGCTGCCCTCTACCCTTAAATTTGACGCATTTGCTAATCAAGAACCTATCAACCTGCAGAGGATATCTTTCTATTCTTGGGCTGTGCCCTGTGGTCCTAGAGTCCCCCACTGTAAGAAACATCCTCTCCACATTCACTCTATCTGGTTGACATCCGTCTGTCTCGAAGGACAATGGGTGATGGTCATTATCCCAACCCAGGCGGAGATCCTGAGATGCCCAGTCGTCAAGATCCCCCTCTCAGTCTCACCGGTGCAGTCCAAAGGAAAGCTTGTGAAGCAATACATTTGGTACCAGCTTGGCTGCAGGAGTTGCCGGGAGGATGTTCAATGACGTCCAGCTGCCTTAGGGGTTCCACTCCGGATTTGCTGTCTGTGTCTACTCCCGTAGCCTTCGTCTCTCCCGAGGCTGCCTACGAGGCAGTGGGGCCATCTACCCATAGCTGGCGATGGGGTTTACGAGCACCAGGGCGTGTCCACACACCGGTGGGCCTGTGTGCTACGTTGTGCAGGGGCCAGGCCTCCTCCCCGTCCTCCGTAGTTCAACCCGAGTCCCAAAGGGGTTCAGTTTCTGCGTGTCGCCAGCGACGAGGCACTAATGAGGCTTGCTGTCAGCGAGGCTGTGTGAGGGCAGACAGAGACTTACACATTCAGCTCTCCTTTTCACAAGACTGCTAGCCAGCGGCGGAAGCTGAAGGTGAGAGCGACAAGCACTACCACAGCAGACGCATCACAGCAACCATTTTGACACCACTCTATGTAGGCCTTTCAATATTCAATAGATTTCACTGAAATCCCACCCTCATTCTCCTAAGCTGCAGTGAGAACAGGGGCAGAGCAATCAAATGCTCCTCACACATTAACCCTTTCATTCCTGGGATCATTCCCGAATGCAGATGACGGGCCTCAGCCCAAACCGTCAACGACCCACTGCCCTCCATAGACCCTACCTGACCTCCCGAGTTCCTCCAGCAGTTTGCTTTTTTTGTTTAGCTACAGAAATCAACATCTGCAGCCCCTTGTATCTCCATAATTCTCGTTCACCGTTTAATAGACTGGAGAATGTGTGCCTGTGTGCTAACCATAGCGACATGGTCCCACAGAATTCACTCTCACCTTCAGCAAAATTGGATGGAGTAACAGCGGCCCCTTAAAAGACCTCAAAGTGCTGGAAAAGGGGAAGAAAATCAAATATATTTCTCAGCAAAGAGATCTTTGAGTCTGTGATAAAGATGGCAAATGCAATGTTGGCATTTAATTCAAGGAGAATAGAATATAAAAGCAAGGAGACAACGCTGAGGCTTTTTAAGACACTAGTCAGGCTGCACTTGGAGTATTGTCAACAGCTTTGGGCCTCATTTCTCAGAAAGGTTGTGTCGTCATTGGAGGGAGTCCAGAGGAAGTTTATGAGGATGATTCCGGGAATGAAGAGGTTAACATATGAGGCGTGTCTGGCCACTTTGGGCCTGTACTCACTGCAATTTAGAAGAATGTGTGAGCATCTCATTGAAACCTACCAAATGTTGAAAGGACTGGATAGGATGGATGTGGAGAGGATGCATGGGGGTATCCTGAACTAGAGAGCACAGCCTCAAAATTGTGGGGGGGGGGAACCCTTTAGAATGGAGGTAAAGTGGATTTTTTTCAGCCAGAGAGTAGTGAATCTGTGGAATGCTCTGCCCCAGACTGCGGTGAAGGCCAAGTCCGTGGGTACAGTTAAGGTGGAAGTTGATCGTCTCCTGATCGGTCAGGGCGTCACTCTCTGCAGAGTCCTGCGATTAAGAGGGGTACGGTTCCCACACCAGGCAGTGATGCAGCCCGTCAGGATGCTCTCAATTGTGCCCCTGTAGAAAGTTCTCAGGATTGTACAGAGGTATACAAAATTATGAGAAGTATAGATAGGATGAATGCAAGCAGACTTTTTTACTGCGAGCCTAGAACTAGAGGTCATAGGTTGAGGGTGAGAAGTGAAATACTTAAGGGAATTTCTTCACTCAGAGGTTGGTGTGAATGTGTAAGAAGCTGCCAGTGCACTTGGTTCATTTGAGAGGGGGTCCCGAGGTCTACGGTCCAGTTCCAGGCCTAGGCAGAATAATAATACAGCACGCAAGAATGAGAGGAGATCTTATAGAAACACATAAAATTATGAAAGGGATAGATAAGATAGAGGCAGGAAAGTTGTTTCCACTGGTAGGTGAGACTAGAACTAGGAGATGTAGCCTCAAGACTCAGGGGAGTAAATTTAGGATGGAGATGAGGAAATACTTTTCCCAGAGAGTGGTGAATCTGTGGAATTCTCTGCCCAATGAAGTGGTGGAGGCTACATCAGTAAATATATTTAAGACAAGGTTGTATAGAATTTTGCACTGTAGGGGAATTGAGGGTTATGGGGAAAAGGCAGGTAGGTGGAGATGAGTCCACGGTCAGATCAGCCATGATCTTACTGAATGCCGGAGCAGGCTCAAAGGGCCAGATGGCCAACTCCAGCTCCTATCTCTTATGTTCTTAAATGGGCTGAAAGGCCTTTTGCTGTGCTTTAGTGCCCTATGGCTGTAAGCTACTCATCTGACTAATGATGTTCCCACTTTCTGTGTGTTGTGCCCTCAGTCCAGTTTGATTCGGCAGAAAGAGCTTCACCACCGAAAGAGGAGCGAGTCAAGCACGATAACAGGCAGCCAAGCTGGACTCCGAAGGTCCCCAAGCAGCAGAGCACAGAGGGCAGTGAGCTAGGAGAGAAGGTGGATCCGACCATCCCTTTAGAGAAACAAGTGTAAGTTCCTTTGACTCTCCAAATCCCCATTCCTGTGCCTCCTTCTGCCCTCCCCTGCTTCCTCACTACTTTGAAATCATCAGAATCAGGTCTAATATCAGCGGCATATGTCGTGAAATTTGTTGTTTTGTGGCAGCAGTACATTGCCCTTCATAATAGTAAAAACTATAAATTACAATAAGTATATATATAAAAAAAGAAAATTAAATTAAGTTAGTGCAAACATAGAAGAAAAAAATACAGAGGTAATGATCATGGGTTCATTGTCCATTTAGAAATCTGATGGCAGAGGGGAAGAAGTGGTTCCTGAAATGTTGAGTGTGTGTCTTCAGGCTCCTGTACCTCCTCCTTGATGATGTCCTCCAAGGAGATGGCTGGGTGATGGGGTTGCTTGATGACGGATGACACCTTCTCGAGGCATTAACTTTAGAAGATATTCTGGATGCTGGGGAGGCCAGTGCCCGTGATGGAGCTGACTGAGTTTACAACTTTCTGCAGCTTTTTCTGATCCTGTGCAACGGCCATTCTATACCAGACAGTGATGCTAAATCTGTAGAAAGCTCTGAGCGTCTTTGGTGACATACGAATTCTCCTCAAACTCTAATGAAGCATAGCCACTGTCTTGCCTTCTTTATAATTGCATCAATGTGTTGGGCCCAGGAGAGATCCTCAGAGACGTTGACGCCCAGGAACTTAAAACTGCTCACCCTTTTCACTTTTGATCCCTCAAGGAGGGCTGGAGGGTTTCCCTCAATTTCCCTTCTTGAAGCCCACAATCAATTCCTTGGTCTTCCTGACATAGAGTACAAGGTTGTTGCTGCAACACCACTCAACCAGCTGATTTGTCTCACTCCTGTACGCCTCTTCGACAGCATCCAAACTTCTGCCAGCAACAGTTGAGTCATTGGCAAATTACTGGATGGCATTTGAGCTGGTTGTGCCTCGCCACCCAGTTGTGTGGCCGTTAGGATTGTGGCTGACATTTTGTCTACTTTCTTGATCTCCATATCCTGGCATTCATACTTGTTCCTTAAATATACTCGATTATTTGGCCTCTATGTCCTTGTGGGACAGAGAAATCCAAAGAGTCTGTTTGACAAAATGTCAGTCTGCCCATCCTAAGGCTGCGAACTCCCAGCACCAGACTTTACAAGCAGAGGGAATAACAACTTGGTTAATCCTGCTTCAGGACTTTTGAACCTTCTGCCTTCTCGTTCCTCTGAACCCTGGTGAAAGGGAGCTCAGCTATGGAGCGTAACCCTCCCAGAAAACAATCAAGTGAACCTTCTTTGCATGGTCACCTCGTACTTGAACATACAACAGTACAGGCCAACCTTTTAATCAAGATCAATCTAACCTTTCCCTCCTCAACTTTTCTTTTACCCTTGTGCCCATCTAAGAGTCTCTTCGAGCTCCCTAATGTATCTGCCTCTCCCACCACCCCTGGTAGGGTGTTCCGTGTACCCACCATCCTCTGTGAGAAAAAAAACCTACCTCAGACATTTCCCCTAGACTTTCCTCCTAACACCTTTAAACTATGCCCCTCGTTTCTATTCTGGGAAACACTCTCTGGCTGTCCACTTTATCAATGACTCTTATCATGTTATACACCCCTATCAAGTCACCTCTCAACCTCCTCCTCTCCAAAGAGAAAAGCCCTAACTTGCTCAACCTATCTCCATAAGACATGCTTCTCTAATCCATAAATCTCTTCTGCAGCCAGGCTGTATAAACCTACTCCACGACCAAGCTAACCCTTCCCTCCTACATAGCCCAAAACCTGCCATTTTTCTGTCACCCATGTGCCTGTCTGAGAGTCTCTTAAATACCTCTAAAGTGTCTTCCTCTACCGTTATCCTGGCAGGGCGTTCCACACGCCCACCACTCTCCCGAGGGAAAACCTCTGGCATCATCCAATCACAAGACGATGCCTTCTCAATGAGCAAGGGTCAACGTCGTTCGCTGTGGTGTGTTGGTGCAATACGCAACTAAAAACAGCAACATCCAACAATTATAAGAATAAATAATAATATAAAAATTAAAATTACAGGTTAAAGTGCAGATATGGAATAAAACGTGCGTAAATACCAGCAGGTATTTCAATGTAAAAAGCATTATGAAACGTGGTTTACTGTGCTTACGGTGATGGGGTAGAGGGGTGTTGGGAGTGAACTAGAATGGTTGATCAGATTAACTGCCCGTCTGTTAGGATGCTGTGAAGTTTTTGGTTCCAGAAGGGAGATTTAGGAAAAGGCAGTTTGCTGAATGGGGATGTCTGTCATGATTTTCTCTGCCCATTTCTTTGGCCTGGACACATACAAGTCCTGCAGTGATGGTAGACTGCAGCCAGTGAACTTTTTTCAACTGACAGTTCGCCGTAATTTCCATGTATTGTGAGACAAGAGGTGGGTCTTGTATTAGCCACTGCCACCCTAAGAGGAAGACTCTGGCTGTCCACTCTATATATGCCTCTTATCATCTCGTACACCTCTATAAAGCCACCTACGTACTATAAACGAACAAAAGCCGAGGGCCTTGAGCCTCACCCAGATTTAACCAGATTCTCAATTTTCTCCACAGCTGGTATCACGGTCCCATCACCCGGCTGGAAGCAGAATTGCGATTGCAGGCCTGTAAGGAGGCCAGTTACTTGGTACGAAACAGTGAGTCAGGAAACAGCAAGTATTCACTTGCCTTGAAGTAAGTATTGGTGAGGCTCTAAGCTTGGCTGCATCCTAACCCAGCTTGGAATTTTAAAATGGTTTTGTTCTTTTCCACGTCCTCTGAGTTTCCAGGTAGTGTCGGAAGTCCAGCTGGTCAGAGGTGCTACACTGATAAGTCAGCGGTGTAACCAGGCGTAGCAGGAAAGTTTAAAGTTCCAAGTTAATTCAAACTACATATATGTCACCACATACGATTCATTTTCTTGTTCAGGAAAATAAATAAATACAAAATAATTTATAAAAACTGTGAATAACAAAGACCGACAAACAACCGACGTGCAAAAGAAGGACAAATTGAGCACATTATAAAACAAACAAATAAATAATACTGAGAACATGAGTTGTCAAGTCCTTGAAAGTGAGTCTGTAGTCATAGGATCAGTTCATAGCTGAGGTGAGTGAAGTTATGCACATGGGTTCAGGAAGGCTGTAGGGTAATAACCGGTGGTATTCTGATGGGTTGGGACCTAAAGCCTGATGGCGGTAACGAGAAGAGAACCTGGTCTGAATGCTGGGGGTCCTTGATGATGGATGCTGTTTTCTTGTGACAGAGCTCCTTGTAAATATGCTCAATGGTGGGGAGGACTTTTCTTCCAATGGACTGGGCTGTGTCCATCACTTTCTGTAGGCCTTTCTATTCCTGGGCATTTGGTGTTCCCATACCAGGGGTCAGTTGTGGTGGGTGTTGCATGGCAACATGAAGAGATCACCCAGGTCCCTCAAGCCTGTCCCAGCATTTAATGTGCACTCTACTGGGCCCTATCTACAGTTACCAGCACAATTAGTTCCATGCTTTCATAAATGCTTTATCCAGTAAAGGAGAGTATCTACTTCACCAGTCCGTGAACTGGGAGATTGATAGCATCTCACCAGCTCTATACTAACCACCAAATACTCATCTACACCAACCTTGTACAAATCTCATTTCATTCCTCTCACCTTCACCTCACCCAGTTCGTCTGGTCATCCGCACACCAAGAGCCAATTGACCTATGGACCTTTGGTCTTTGTGACTTCTCCACTCTTTTGTGCTGGCGTGCTTTGAGCCCTCCCCCAGTGCAATACCTCACCCCTCTTCAGTCAAATTTCACTTGCACCCTGGTGTGGCCCAGAGCTTTCTTTCACACTGTTGATCAGAACATAGAACGTAGAACAGTACAGCACAATACAGGCTCTTCGGCCCACAACGGTATGTCAACTGTTTAGTGTGCTCCAAGATCAACCTAACCTTTCTTTCCCACATAGCTGTCTATTTTTCTCATAACTCTTAGACAGGTACATGGACGTTGGAAAAATGGAACGCTATGGAGCAGGAAAGGGTTAGAATGATTTTAGAGTAGGCTTAAAGGTCCCTAAGTCCTTTAAACATGAGAATTTCTCTACATTCTTCTAAATTCCAGTAAGTACAGGCCCACAGCCATTAAATGCTCCTCATATGTTAACCATTTCATTCCTGGAATCATTCTTGTGAACCTCCTCTGGACTCTCTCCAATTCCACCACATCTTTTCTCAGATAAGTGACCCTAAACTGCTCACGGTACTCCATCTGCCACTTCTTTTCCCATTCTCTAAATCTATCTAAGCCCTTCTGCAGTCTCCCTGCTTCCTCAACACCACCTGCAGTTCTACCTTTCTTTGTATCATCTGCAAAATTGGCCACAAAGCCACCAATTCCATTGTGCAAACTGTTGACATACAATGTAAAAAATAGTGGTCTCAATACCAGCCTCTGCAGAACACCATTAGTCACTGGCAGCCAATCAGAATTAACCTATTATATGCCCTTTCTTTTGCTTTTATGTTGGCTTTGATTTCTCATGTTCGCAATCCTCCTTTTAGAATACTTCTTCATCTTTGGGTTGTATCTGTCTTGCACCTTCCAGTTGTCTCCCAGGAACTCCAGCTATGGCTGTTCTACCATCATCCCTGCTAATGTTCACCTTCCAATCAACTTTGGCCAGATTATCTCTCATGCCTCTGTAATTCCCTTTATTCCACTGTAATACTGATTCATCTTTTCCCTATTAAACTGCAGGATGAATTCTATCATATTATGATCACTCTCTCCTAAGGGTTCCTTTACCTTCAGCTCCCTAATCAAATCTAGTTCATTACACATCACCCAATCCAGAACTGTTTTTCCCCTAGTGGGCTCAACCACAAACTGTTCTAAAAAAAAACATTGTAGGCATTCTAGAAATTCTTTCTCTTTGGATCCAGCACCACCTAATTCTCCCAATTTATCTACCTATAGAAATCTCCCATGACTACTGTAACATTGCCTTTTTGAGATGCATTTTCTATCTCCCATTGTATATGTATCTCATATCCTGGCTAAAATGTGAAAGTGTCACCCTTTTCGATGTTGTCCCCAAGTTACACTGTAATTCATTCTGCTGACTGCAAATTTGCCCTATCATCTTCCTGTCCTTTCTCACAGTCTCACTACACACTGCACCTACTGTGTACCAACTGCCCCGTCCTCAGCCCTATCACTCAGCTTCCCATCCCCTTGCCAAATTAGTTTAAACCCTCCCCGACAACTGTAGCTGAGCAGCCCACAATGTATTGGTCCCCCTCAGGTTCAGGTGTAACCTGTCCTTTTTGTACAGGTCATACCTTCCCCGGAAGAGATCCCAATGATCCAGAAATCTGAAAACCTAGCCCCTGCCAAATGATCCTATTCTTACCCTCATTGGCACATGGCACTGGCAGCAATCCAGAGAACACTGCCCTGGAAGTCCTGCTTCACCTAACTCCCTATATTCTCTTCTCCGTACCTCCTCCCTTTCCCTATCTATGTCGTTGATATCATAAGTATGACGACTCCCAACTGCTCACCCTCCCCCTTTAGAATGCAGTGGATCCGATCCAAAACATCCCTGATCCTGCCATTGGGGAGGCAAAATACCTTCTGCATTTCCCACAGAATCTCGTGTCTATTCCTCAACTATGGAATCCTATCACCACTGCAGTCCTCTTCTCCCCACTTCCCTTCTGAGCCTCAGAGCCAGCCCCAATGCCAGACTCCTGGTCACTGTGGCTTCTCCCTAGTAGGGCACTTTCGCCCCCAGAAGGATCCAAAGCAGTAAGGGGAATGGCTACAGGGGTATTCTGCACAGACCGTGGCTGCCTATTCCCTTTCCCTCTCCTGACAGTCAAGCAGGTGCCTGTCTCCTGCAGCTTAGGGGTGACTACCTCCCTGTAGCTCCTGTCTGTCACCTCCTCCGTCTCCCGTATGAGCTGAAGGTCATCAGGCTGCAGCTCCAGATCCTCAGCATGGTCTCTGAGTGCACTTTGTGCAGATGTAGTAATCGGGGAGACTGGAGGTCTCCCAAAGTTTCCACATCTCACACAAGCAACGTGCCACTGCCTCCGGATCCACTCTTGGTGCACTAGCTACGTACTAACAAAGAAAGAGAGAAAACAGACTTACTAGACGCAAACACGAGGAAATCTGCAGATGCTGGAATTTCAAGCAACACACATCAAGGTTGCTGGTGAACGCAGCAGGCCAGGCAGCATCTCTAGGAAGAGGTACAGTCGACGTTTCAGGCCGAGACCCTTCGTCAGGACTAACTGAAGGAAGAGTGAGTAAGGGATTTGAAAGGGGGAGGGGGAGGGGGAGATCCAAAATGATAGGAGAAGACAGGAGGGGGAGGGATGGAGCCGAGAGCTGGACAGGTGATTGGCAAAAGGGATACGAGAGGATCATGGGACAGGAGGCCCAGGGAGAAGGAAAAAGGGGAGTGGGGGAAAAAGCCCAGAGGATGGGCAAGGGGTATATTGAGAGGGACAGAGGGAGAAAAAGGAGAGAGAGAGAAAGAATGTGTGTATATAAATAAATAACGGATGGGGTACGAGGGGGAGGTGGAGCATTAGTGGAAGTTAGAGAAGTGAATGTTCATGCCATCAGGTTGGAGGCTACCCAGACGGAATATAAGGTGTTGTTCCTCCAACCTGAGTGTGGCTTCATCTTTACAGTAGAGGAGGCCGTGGATAGACATATCAGAATGGGAATGGGACGTGGAATTAAAATGTGTGGCCACTGGGGGATCTTGCTTTCTGGCTCCATCCCTCCCCCTCTTGTCTTCTCCTATCATTTTGGATCTCCCCCTCCCCCTCCCGCTTTGAAATCTCTTACTAGCTCTTCCTTCAGTTAGTCCTGACGAAGGGTCTCGGCCTGAAACATCGACTGTACCACTTCCTAGAGATGCTGCCTGGCGTGCTGCGTTCACCAGCAACTTTGATGTGTGTTACTAGACACATACTTGGGATCTCTGCCCGTGCTTGCCCACGCCTGTAATCACCAAAGAGTTGAGCCAAAGCCTCCCGCTCAAACACGGGCCCATATCATCCGTACTAGGTTGGTCCAACATCATGGGCCAAAGGGCTGTGCTCTATGTTCTTTTTCTATCATCCACGAGAGTCTCTTAAGTGTCTCTAATGTAGCTGGATGGGTCCACGCCACCCATAACTTGCTGCTCGTTATGCTGTTGCCATTTAGGGCAGCAATGAAGGTCTTCCATCTGTGTCTGTCCTTGCCCATTTTCTCTAATGTGCCCCAGGTGTTCAGGGTCCTCATTTCTGCCTCTACTGTATGACGCCATGTTGTCTTCGGTCTCCTGCATTTCCCCACCCTTGAGGGCGTACATTCCAGAAACCTAGTTTGGTCTTGGTCTTGGCAGTGTTCAGGCCTTCCTTCATCGTACTATTAGCTTCCTCTCGGTTTTCACTACCATCAGCCATGCAAGTCCTGGGTGGAGACGCGGGAATACTAACACACACAGATGTAGAAGGATTGTTCATTGCTGCTTCGGTTTTGTTTGACCAGTCAGGGTTGTTAGCCCTGGAGAATCGGTGGGCCACTCTTAATTTGGTCTCTACCCTTCGACCTGTTTGGCGTGGATGACCCTACCAAGAGCCAAAGCAAGCCCTGAGGCGTGCAAGCCCCCAAACCACAATGGTCCTCTTGGTGTTTTTGTATCGACTCCTGAATGATCTCCGGACGCTGCTAACACGCTCTCCGTTATTTTCATCTCTTCGCAGGACTAGCCAGGGATGTGTCCACATCATCTTGGCCCAGACCAAAGACAATAAATACACGCTGAATCAGAACAGCGCCCTCTTCGACAGTATCCCAGAGGTAGTCCTGTACTACGGCACGGAGAAGCTTCCGTTCAAGGACGCGGAGCACATGACTCTCCTTTACCCTGTGCAAAACAAGCAGCAGTAACTTGTGAAGGCAGGCTGGCGATAAGGGAACACTCCATCTGTAAGACTATCAGCGGCCTCCCAACCATCTCCAACTGGCAGAGAGAGAGAGGGAGAGAGAGGGAGGGGGAGAGACAAAGGGGGAGAAGTAAAATACTGCACAACACAGTTAATATGTATGACAGAGAGCTTCCAATATCAAGAACAGGTACCGGCTGAAAAATATCAATTACATGCAGTGGAGGCACGTGGCTCAAAGGATACCAGTAGAACTAATCTTCGAACGGAGTGATGTGGAAATTGATTGCAAGCCCAGCGAGTATCGGTTAAGCAGAGATGGGTGAACCCGAAAAGAGAAAGGGAAAAAGTGGGGTCCAGCCTGTTTCACTCCGGGCCCTGCCTTTATACCGAGCCCAAAAGGATGGGTTGACGATCTGCCACGTTTGGTTATCTGGATGTGAAATGGACCTACGGTGTCCTCAAATACATCACTTCGGTCTGCGGGACAGCAAACCCGTTTGGCGGCTGCATCGAGGGCTACAATCCTGTCGCACAAATACAAAACGGCAACTGGATACAGGCTCTCGAAACACTATAAAAGGCATTTTACCCAACCTGTGAAATCTTTACTGGGCGCAGAGGAAGCCCTTGTGCAGGGGCCTTCAGAATATTTGATGTGACAGCATAGAGCATCCTTCCCCCTGTGCAGTACCTAACCTCTTGTATCTACAATCTGTGTCCAACGTGTGCTGCCCCTGCCCTGGGAGTTAGTGACGGGACTGTGTGAAGGGAGCTTTGCAAACACCACGTGATGCTGCAGACGCTGGAAATCCTGAGCAACAGACACAAACTGCTGGAGGAACTCAGCAGGTCAGGCAGCATCTATGGAGAGGAATAAAGAGACGATGTTTCAGGCCAACATCCCTCATCAGGATGTTTTGCCAACCCTTTAACCTGCTCCAAGATCAATCTAACCCCTCCCTTCTACCCCACCCTCCATTTTTCTTTCACCCACGTGCCTATCTTAAATGCCCCTGATGTATCTGCCTGTCCCACCAGCCCTGACTGAGTTACAGCCACCGCCCTACACGGCTGCATTTTTGTATCAACTGCAAAATGGTGCTGATGAAGGGCCCTTCGTCTCAGCCCAAACTGTCAACTCTTTATTCCTCTTCATTAACGCTGCCTGACCTGCTGAGTTCCTCCGGCATAAGGAGGAGGCCCTGTTCACGCCACCCCCTCTCCTGGTAATATGGGACGGAACAGCATAGAGGGAATCTTATTATGTCTGACCTGTGTTGTCACTGACCTATGAGTGTGAGATGGGACAGCAGAGAGCCAGCTTTATGCTGTGCTGAACCCTGGGGGTGTGTGATAGGACAGTAAAGAGTGAACTTTACTCTGTCACGAACCCTGGGAATGTGAGATGGGACAGTATAAATGGAATTTTATACCATCTCTAACCTACGTTTTAAAAACAAGAGATTCTGCAGATGCTGGAAACCCAGAGTAATACACACAAAATGCTGGAGGAACTCAGCAGGTCAGGCAGCATCTATGGAAATGAATAAACAGTCGATGTTTTGGACTGAAACCTTTCATCAGGACATGGGAGTATTCTAATTAGAATAATGTAAAGCTTCCTTTACATACACATCACATACTAATTAGCGCTGGGAATGCTCTAACATTCTCAATCCCCAGAAAAATAGCCCTCAGGTTATATAGCAAAGTAAATTACTTTTCACAGTGGTTGCTTCATTTCACTGTACAAATTGTTTTGAAGAATTTAAATCAACACACACAAAATGCTGGAGGAACGCAGCAGGTCAGGCAGCGTCTATGGAAATGAATAAACAGTCAACGTTTCAGGCTGAGAACTTCCATCCGGAAGAATTTAACATTGCAAGAGGTTTGATTAACACGTGCGCTGTCTTGTTCCTGATTTGTTTTGGTCTCACTTGTGAAACAGTCCTTGCGTTTTTGTTGGTAACGACACTTATCTGATCTGTGTGCAGAATCAGAATCAGGTTTAATACGTCGTGAAATTTATAGTTTCGCGGTAGCAGTACATTGCAATACACAATAAAAACTGTAAATTACAGTAAGAAGTCTATATATAAAAAGTTAAATTAAAACTAGAGCAAAAAGAGATATAAAAAAGGTAGAGAGGTAACGTTCCTGGATTCAATGTCCATTCAGAAATCGGATGGCAGAGGGGAAGAAGCTGTTCCTGAATCGCTGAATGTGTACCTTCAGGCTTCTGTACCCCCTCCCTGATGGTAGCAATGAGATGAGGGCCTGTCCTGGGGGGCGGGGGTCCTGAGTGATGGATGCTACCTTCCTGAGGCGTCACTCCTTGAAGATGTCCTGGACGCTGGGAGGCTGGTGCCCGTGATGGAGCTGGCTGAGTTTACGGTTCACTCCTTTTGCTGGTGGAACATGACGGCGGGCGGTAACAGATGGTGAGGTGTCTTTATTGAATTGTATTCCATGACAAGCAGTGATAATGGGATTTGTTTCACTGCTTGAAGAAACTGTTATATCCTGTTCCTGCAATATGCCTTAATTAAAAACACTTGGTAAAATGAGAAACGTGTAATCCTGTTGTTCGCTCTCTGTAAGGTTGTACTCAGGAGATAGGGGCTGTCGTTTGATTTTGTCATCCTCTTCTCCACAAAACTGAGTATCTTCTGAGTCACGAGGAATTGGGCAGATGCTGGAAATTCAAGCAACAATCCCTCCCTATGCGACTCCCTTGTCCATTCGTTCCCCCCCATCCCTCCCCACTGATCTCCCTCCTGGCACTTATGCTTGTAAGCGGAACAAGTGCTACACATGCCCTTACACTTCCTCCCTTAGCACCATTCAGGGCCCCAGACAGTCCTTCCAGGTGAGGCGACACTTCACCTGTGAGTCGGCTGGGGTGATATACTGCGTCCGGTGCTCCCGATGTGGCCTTCTATATAT
Source organism: Mobula hypostoma (assembly GCF_963921235.1). NCBI lineage: Eukaryota > Metazoa > Chordata > Chondrichthyes > Myliobatiformes > Myliobatidae > Mobula > Mobula hypostoma. The sequence goes on from NC_086098.1 coordinate 244,489,697, forward strand.
TGGCGAGACCCGACGCAGACTGGGAGACCGCTTTGCTGAACACCTACGCTCTGTCTGCCAGAGAAAGCAGGATCTCCCAGTGGCCACACATTTTAATTCCACATCCCATTCCCATTCTGACATGTCTATCCACGGCCTCCTCTACTGTAAAGATGAAGCCACACTCAGGTTGGAGGAACAACACCTTATATTCCGTCTGGGTAGCCTCCAACCTGATGGCATGAACATCGACTTCTCTAACTTCCGCTAACGCCCCACCTCCCCCTCGTACCCCATCCGTTATTTATTTTTATACACACATTCTTTCTCTCACTCTCCTTTTTCTCCCTCTGTCCCTCTGACCATACCCCTTGCCCATCCTCTGGGTCCCCCCCCCCTTCCTTCTCCCTGGGCCTCCCGTCCCATGATCCTCTCCCTTCTCCAGCCTCGTATCCCTTTTGCCAATCACCTGTCCAGGTCTTGGCTCCATCCCTCCCCCTCCTGTCTTCTCCTATCATTTTGGAACTCCCCCTCCCCCTCCCACTTTCAAATCTCTTACTAGCTCTTCCTTCAGTTAGTCCTGACGAAGGGTCTGGGCCTGAAACGTCGACTGTACCTCTTCCTAGAGATGCTGCCTGGCCTGCTGCGTTCACCAGCAACTTTGATCTTCTGAGTCAACTAGTTCCATATCTGAGAATGATTTGGGATGCAGAGGCCTCGGAGAGGGGGCAGAAAAGGATCACCAGGATGCTGTCTGGATTGGAGAACGGGTTATAAGAAGAGGAGGGCTGAACGGGTTATTTTCTCTGGTGTGGTGGAGGCTGGGGAAAGACCTGACAGGAGTTTATGAGGGGCACAATGAGAGTAGAGAGTTTGAGTCCTTCTTCCCCCAGGGTAGGAATGTTAAATACTAAAGGACATCAGTGTAAGATGAGAGGAGGGTAAATTTAGAAGTTCCTTGGAATGTAAGGGAATGAGAGGTGTTTATGGAAGTGTTTACAATCATGAGAGGCAAAGATAAGGTAGGTGGTAACAGTCTTTTTCATAGGTTCATCATTATGACAGACGATTATGGTCTTTTGACCATGATAGTTCTTGGGAAATTTTTCTACCGAAAGTGGTTTGCCATTTCCTTCTTCTGGGCAGTGTCTTTACAAGGTGGGTGGCTCCAGCCATTATCAATACTCTTCAGAGATTGTGTAACCAGGACTTGTGATATACACCAGCTGCTCCCATGGCTTCACATGACCCTGATCCGGGGGGAACGGGGGGTTCATAAGCAGGTGCCCAAGGGTGACCTGCAGACTAGCGGAGGGAAGGAGCACCTTACGGGCATATCTCCACCCCGCCACCAGACTCCCAGTTTACGGGAGCCTAGGACTATGGGATATCGGTTTAGGGTGAGAAGGGTAAGATTTAAAATGGGGCAACTTCTTCACAAAGAGGGTGGTGAGCGTATGGAACGAGCTGCCAGAGGAAGTGATTGAAGCAGGTATAGTGTGTTGTTTAATAAGCATTTGGAAAGGCACTTGGAGAGGTGGGACAGGGGGATATGGGCCAAATCCAGGCAATTGGGACTAACTGGTCGGGTGCCAAGTTTGGCATTGACTGGTTGGGCGGAGTATTAGTTTAACTACATTTTCCTATAACTGGGAGACCAAGACTCCAAGGTGTAGCCTCACCAATATTATACAACCAATTTTTCTACTCGATAAACATAGAAATTCTGCAGATGCTGGAAATCAAAAGTAACAGGTACAAAATGCTGGAGGAACTCAGCAGGTCAGGCAGCACCTATGGAGATGAACAAATAGTCAACGTTTTGGGCCGAGACCCTTCTTTAGGACCTGAAGGGGGGGTCTCAGCCTGAGGCGGCATCTGTTGATTCGTTTCCATAGACGCTGCCTGACCTGCTGAGCTCCCCCAGCATTTCGTGTGTGCGTGGCTTCAATACTCAATACCTTGACTGATGAAGGTCAGTGTGCCCAAATGCCTTTTTCACCACCTGTCAACCTGTGATGCCACTTTCGACAAGCTATGTCAATCTCCCCCAATAATTCAGGCCTTCTGGCAACTTCCTTGTAAATCCTTCCCGCATTCTTTCCAGACTAATGACATCTTTCCCATAGAAGGACGACCTACACCACACGTGGAATGGCTGGTGGTGAAGTGGCGTCAGCACCGGACCTTAAAGCAGATGGTCCTGAGTTTGAATCTGGCCGGGTCCCGTCCTGCGGAAGAAAGGCCTGGCTATCTACTTTGTATCTTGCCATGAATACCCTGTAGACACCTACACTTTCCATAGGGTCACCATGCGTTGATGGACTGAATGGCATTCAACAACAACAACATGTATTCCACGGACCAGCAAATCCCAGCCGGGTTAGCGAGCAGAGTAGCGGACACCCCTGCTGAAATCTGGAGGAAAACACACAGAGGATGCAGAGGAGGATCACAAAGCCGAGAAAAGAGGACCGGGTCGAGACAACAGAGACTTTTGGAGAAGAGGAGTTCGGTGGGTAATACCGTTCCGGCTGACCGGAAGTGCATCAAGAGCAGTAAGCGTAAAGGAGTTGGGTGCTTACTGATCTGGTTAACAATGGATAGTGCAATCTGGGGCATATTACGATCGAGGGACGTGTTTGCAGACTGGATATTGAACTTTTTACTGTTGGACTTCGGCCACATTCCACTGAGATACAACACTTGGCGGCACGGGAGGTCGTTCCTGCCTGTGGCCATCGAACGTGCAGCTCCTCCCGTGGAGGGTCAGACACCCTGAGCCAATAGACTGGTCCTGGACTTATTTTCCATCTGGCATAGTTTGCATTTTGTTGTTTGATTGTTGGGGTTTTTTGTATTGCTATATTACGCTCTATTCTTAGCTGGTGCAGCTGTAACAAAACTAAATTTCCCTCAGGATTAATAAAGTATATCTATCTATCTATCTATCATTACACAGTACTCCCAGTTCAGGTATATCAATAGCTTATTCAACTGCAGCATAATGTCCCAAATATAACCAGTGCCTTAACTGGTGAAGGCCACAAGCACTACACTTTCTACATAAGAAACCATCTTCAACAAACTGTGCGCTTGTACTCCTAAGTATCCCTGTTGTATTACGCTCCAAAGTGCCCTGCCATACATAAGTTTAATCCCTATACTGGTTAGACTTTGTAAAATGCATCAGCTCATATTTATCTGGATGGAAATCCATTCCCCACTCCTCTGCCCACTTCCTGAACTGGCCAAGATCCGTCTGTAATCTATAATAATCTTCTTCACCATCACCACCACTTGCTAATTTTGTGTCTCCTACAAACTTACTGATTAATTGTGATTCACATCCAAATTATTAGGATCTATTCTACAGTTAATAGATGGCATTCCAAATAGCATTCTATTGGGAATACATAGTGGCTATTTTATTAGGCACACCTGTTCACCTGCTCATTAATGCCAGTGTTTAAGCAGCCAGTCGTGTGGCAGCTATCAAATACATAAAAGCACGCAGACGTGGTCAAGAGGTTCAGTTGTTTTTCAGACCAAACATCAGAATGGGGAAGAAATGTGATCGCAGTGACTTTGACCGTGGAGTGACTGTTGGTCGAGCAAGGTTGAAGTCGGCCAAGACGAGAGTGGAGGACGGGCGGACGTTTGGCGTCATCTGCCTGCGTTTGACCGTTGTTGGAGGAGAGTGAAGGAATCTTGGAACCCATGTACAAGGTTTGATCGGCAAGGCTGGAGACCGTTAACACATTCTGGGGGACTTTGAGGTTCACGTTGCATGTGTCTTTGGATTCTGTTTGCTCCTGTTTAGCTGCTTTTGAGCAGTTTGATTGTGGCCGGGATCCATTAAGGCCTGGGGCTCTTTGGCAAGGACTGGTTCTGCCGACTGCAGTCGGCTAGTGGCACCAAACTGAACTAAGGCAAATACTCCTGGGCTCCTGGTTCGACGTTTGCTGTTCTCTGTGTTGTTTGCTCACTTTTTGCCGTTTGCGCAATTTGTTCTTTTTTTTGCATGTTGGACGGCTGATGTTTTCTTGAACGGGTTCCGTGGCGTTTCTTTGTTTCGTGGCTGTCTGTGGTAAGACGAATCTCAGAGTTGCATTCTGTATACATACTTTGATAATAAATGTACTAGGAATCTTTGGTGCCAGACGGGGTGGTTTGAGTATCGCAGAAACTGTTGATAATCTGGGGATTTTCATGCACTATAGTCTCCAGAATTTACAGAGAATGCTGTGAGAAACATCCAGTGAGCAGCAGTTCTGTGGGCAAACACATCTCATTAATGGGAGAGGTCAGAGGAGAACGGGCGAGCTGGTTCAAGCTGACAGGAAGGTGACAGTAACTCAGATAACCACGTGTTGTAGGTGGTGTGCAGAAGAGCTTCTGTGAACACACAACTTTAAAGTGGATGGGCTACAGTAGCAGATGACCGTGAACATATACTCAGTAGGTATATACAGTATATTAGGAACAGGAGCTTTATTAAGTGAGCCTGCAGACAGGTATATGGAGGAATTTAAGGTGGAGGGGTTGTATGGGAGGTAGGGTTTAAGGGTCAGCACAACATTGTGGCCGAAGGGCCTGTACTGTGCTGTACTATTCTATGCTCTATGTTCTTATGCCCGTTCAATTGGTGGCATTCCGAATACCAAGGCATAAGGAAACATCGATGGATGTGAACTCAACCCTCACCATCATCGTCCATTTTCCCTGCCCTCAAGTTTACCTGGTCCATTTCTGACACCTCCCTCCCCTTTCTAGATCTTTCTGTCTCTGTCTCTGGAGACAGCTTATCCACTGATGTATACTATAAGCCTACTGACTCTCACAGCTATCTGGACTATTCCTCTTCTCACCCTGTCTCTTGCAAAAACGCCATCCCCTTCTCACAATTCCTCCGTCTCCGCCGCATCTGCTCTCAGGATGAGGCTTTTCATTCTAGGACGAGGGAGATGTCTTCCTTTTTTAAAGAAAGGGGCTTCCCTTCCTCCACTATCAACTCTGCTCTTAAACGCATCTCCCCCATTTCACGTACATCTGCTCTCACTCCATCCTCCCGCAACCCCACTAGGAATAGGGTTCCCCTGGTCCTCACCTACCGCTCCACCAGCCTCCGGGCCAACATATTATTCTCCGTAATTTCCACCACCTCCAACGGGATCCCACCACAAAGCACATCTTTCCCTCCCCCCCCTGCCTTCCACGGGGATCGCTCCCTAGGCGACTCCCTTGTCCATTCGTCCCCCCCATCCCTCCCCACTGATCTCCCTCCTGGCACTTATCCGTGTAAGCGGAACAAGTGCTACACATGCCCTTACACTTCCTCCCTTACCACCATTCAGGGCCCCAAACAGTCCTTCCAGGTGAGGCAACACTTCACCTGTGAGTCGGCTGGGGTGATATACTGCATCCGGTGCTCCCGATGTGGCCTTTTATATATTGGCGAGACCCGACGCAGACTGGGAGACCGCTTTGCTGAACATCTACGCTCTGTCCGCCAGAGAAAGCAGGATCTCCCAGTGGCCACACATTTTAATTCCACATCCCATTCCCATTCTGATATATCTATCCATGGCCTCCTCTACTGTAAAGATGAAGCCACACTCAGGTTGGAGGAACAACACCTTATATTCCGTCTGGGTAGCCTCCAACCTGATGGCATGAACATCGACTTCTCTAACTTCCACTAATGCCCCACCTCCCCCTCCTACCCCATCTGTTACTTATTTTTATACACACATTCTTTCTCTCACTCTCTTTTTTCTCCCTCTGTCCCTCTGACTATACCCCTTGCCCATCCTCTGGGTCCCCCCTCCCCTTGTCTTTCTCCCCGGACCTCCTGTCCCATGATCCTCTCATATCCCTTTTGCCTATCACCTGTCCAGCTCTTGGCTCCATCCCTCCCCCTCCTGTCTTCTCCTATCATTTTGGATCTCCCCTTCTCCCTCCCACTTTCAAATCTCTTACTCACTCTTCCTTCAGTTAGTCCTGACGAAGGGTCTCAGCCTGAACCGTCGACTGTACCTCTTCCTATAGATGCTGCTTGGCCTGCTGCGTTCACCAGCAACTTTGATGTGTGTTGCTTGAATTTCCAGCATCTGCAGAATTGCTGTTGTTTTTCCTCACCATCATATTCACTTATATTTGAAATTCACCTTTACAATATTTAAACCTCTTGCTGTCTGAACTCAAAGGATTTGAAGTACATTTATTATCAAAGAATGTATAAATTATGCAACCTAGAGATTTGTCTGCTCACAGGCAGCCACAAAGCAAGAAACCCTGAAAGAACCCAATTTAAAAGAAAAAGACTGACCCCCAATACACAGAGAAAGAGAAAAAAAATACAAATCATGCAAACAATAGAAGCAGGCATCAGAATTCCAAACCAAATTGAGCCCATGGATCTGAATGCCTGGAGCAGTCAGAGTAGGCCCAAAGCCTCAGTCTCAGTTTATCATATAGCGGGGCAAATCGCTGCAAAGCTCACTGTGCCTATTCCAATGAAACCAAATCTTTACTCAGCTTATAACCAAAATAAAGACCTTCAGTTTAATCTTTTAATCATTTCAACTGTTCCTTCATCAATATTTATAATTTGGTGTTGCTCTTTTAGATTTGGATCATGAGGACACTCAGTCCTTGTTTATTGTCATTTAGAAATGCATGCATTAAAAAATGATACAATGTTCTTCCAGAATATCACAAGAAACACAGGACAAACCAAGTCTAAAACTGGCAAAACCACATAATTATAACATATAGTTACAACAGTGCAAAGCAAAAACCATAATTTGATGAAGAGCAGACCATGGGCATGGTAAAATAAAGTCTCAAAGTCCCGATAGCCCCATTATCTCACGCAGGCGGCAGAAGGGAGAAACTCTCCCTGCCATGAACCTCCAAGCGCCAAAAACTTGCCGATGTTGCACAATTGGAAGCCCCAGACCGCAGCGGACTCTGAGTCCGTCCGAAAACTTTGAGCCTCTGACCAGCCCTTCGACACAGAGCACCATCCTCTGCCGAGCGTTTCGACCCCGCCCCGGCCACCAGGCAACAAGCAAAGCCGAGGACTCGGGGCCTTCCCCTCCGGAGATTTCGGACCACACAGAAGCAGCAGCAGCAAAGCAGGCATTTCAGAAGTTTCACCTGATGTTCCTCCGTGCTCTGACATCCATCTCCATCAAATCAGGATCGTGCACGGCACCCTACTTGACAAATAACAGACATCACCACCGGAGTGGCCGCTGCGAGCTGCGTCGTGTCTCCATCTTCTCCTCTCCTTTAGCTTCTTAACTAAGATCAATTTGAATATGGCACAATACTGAGGTCATGTCTCAGATTTAGTTTTTTTTGTAGGTTTTTAACCATGGTTTTGGGGATAGACTCAGGATGCGAGTACGCGGGTAGCGGTCAAAATATCCCTCTAGTCTAGCGTTTGTAGATCTCGTACTGGAGATGCAGTATCACTTCACCCTGCCATTTTGTTTTTGGCCCACTTTGTCATCATCTCGGTCCCCGACTTGCCTTTATTGGGATCTTCCTCCTGGTTAACCTCCGTTCTAGAGTTTAAGTTACAGTGGTGGAGTTATTGCCTGTGGATAGCATTGCGGGGGGGGGGGAATTATAGGGAATGGCTGCTGTGACCTGGGGGTTGTGCAGTAACTGCTTGAGGGCTGTTGTGGGTGGGACAGGACCCGGGGTAGAGTTAGGTAATGAGGGTGGAGGTTTCACGGCGATAGGAGGTGGGGTGGGAACTGGCATTGCGGGTGGGGGTGGTTTGCAGGACCTTGCAGCAGGGGGGATGGCTGAAGGGGGAAACGAATTGCTGGTGATGTTGGGTGAATTTGGCCCCTTCGTGGGGTGAGGGCTTGGGTTTATGGGGGTGTGTAGGAGGGTCGGAGACGTTAGGTTTAGGGGTAGGGCCGAGGACTGGGGATGCGATAGGGGATGGTGAGGGCTGGTGTTACTTAAGCCCCTTTGTGGGGTGCGGTTATTTGGGGTGCTGTCCGGTTTAGTTGGGGTGCACGGTCCATTGGAATTTAGGATTAGGGTGAAGGGTAGGGTTAGGGATAGGGATGTTTGTGGGGTGGCACGGTAGTTTTAAACTGGTGATGTGGGGGTGAACTTGGCTCCCTTGTGGGGAGAGGGCTCGGTTTTATGGGGGAGTGTTGGAAGGCTGGAGGTGTTAGGTTTTGGGGTATGGCTGGGAGGTGAGGCTGCGGGACCTTGCGGTGGAGAATTTGGCTTCCCAGTGGGGAGAGGGTTCAGGTTTACGGGGGAGTGTAGGAGGGTTGGAGGTGTTAGGCTTAGGGGTATGGCTGGGGGTGGGGGGGTTAGGGGGTTGGCCACAGGGATGGTGATGGTGGGGAGCGGGGGGAGTTAATAATCAGGCTGGAGTCTAGGCCTCTGCTCCTGTGGACGAAGACCAGCAAGGGCGAGGGTTACTGACCCTCCTGACTGACGAGTCCCTCCCCTACCCTGCTGGGTCCCGGGATTGGAGGCCAGTATGGACAGAAGGCACAACTGCAAATATTGCAACATCAGAACAAGCTCACACGAGTATTTTTCTCCATGAGTTATCTGTTCTTCAGCTCTTCACTTCTCCGCTCTCTTAATGTTTCTGTGGACACAAACAACATTCAGTCACCTCAATATCACCTTCCCACTCCTGGTGAACTATTAATAATTCTCTGCCCAGAGAAGCAATAGAGACTGCCTCGTTACACGTAGTTAAGACACAGTTAGATCGATTGTTGCGTAGCGGGGAGTTAAGGGTAATGGAGAAAAGGTGCAGCTAAGTCTGTGGTCACATCAGCCATGAACTTACTGAATGGCGAAGCAGGTTTGATGGGCCACAGGGCCGACTCCTGCTCCTATTTCTTATAGTCAATGTCAGTTCTCGAGTTCGGAAATTTCACACCACATGCATCTTCCGGTCAGATTTCCAACGAACACTGCAGGTTCCTCCAGCGACTTCAGGCAATCCTTCTATGCTTCCGAGCCTCCGTCACTGAAGCCCTGCTACCATCCTGACTCCTCGGCCGCAACCTTACTGAATGGCAGAGCAGGCGCACTGAGCCAGGAGGCCAACTCCCGCTTCTGTGTTTGTCTGATATTACATACTGGCGGGGACAGAACATCAGTTAAATAAAGGCTGTCCAAACCCACAAACAAGTTTGCAAGCCAGTTCATTCACCCCCACCCCAATACCCGCCTGTGGCTAACCAGACTATTTATAATTAAGGTAACTGCTGCTCTACAGTGCGCATGCGCTGGTCGTGCATGCAGCCTGTTACAGCCGTTCCGACCAGTATTCCTACTTTTTTCTTCTTACTTTTTAACTTACATTATTTTTTGTATTTTTTTTTCACGGTAAGACGTCGAAGCTGCACCCTCTCTAACATGCTGGTAGAGAGAGTTTTATTTGGGTTTTTAGCGCTGGAAATAGTTACATTCCGACACGTCTCATTCGCGGGACAGAAGCACTGTAGCATTGTTTATTCCAGGGACCAGCTGATTGCGCTTATGCCGGCAGGTTTAGCGAGCAGAGCGGCGGACACCCCTGCTGAAATCTGGAGGAAAACGCACAGAGAATGCAGAGGGGGATCACAAAGGCGAGGAAAGAGGACCGGGTCGAGACAACAGAGAAGAGTTCGCTGGGTAATAAAACAGTCGAGTTCACGGCGCTAGCCAGGGGTTGGAGAACATTTCGGGAGTGCAGTGTTATGTGTTTCACTGGAACGGGGATGCACAAGGACATACCTGATCAAATCTTTTCCATGGACGGCTTCCAGACCGTTCGAGCTGACCGGAAGTGCACTGAGAGCGGTAAGCGTAAAGGAGTTGGGGGCTTGCTGTTCTGGTTAACAACGGATGGTGCAGTCCGGGTCCTATTACGATCGAGGAACGTGTTTGTTGACTGGATATTGAACTTTTTGCTGTTGGACTCCGGCCATATTCCACCGAGATACAACACTGGGCGGCACGGGAGGTCGTTCCTGCCTGTGGCCATCGAACTTTGCAGCTCCTCCCGTGGAGGGTCAGACACCCTGAGCCAATAGGCTGGTCCTGGACTTATTTTCCATCTGGCATAGTTTGCATTATGTTGCTTGATTGTTTGTGGTTTTTGTATTGCTATATTTATGCTCTATTCTTGGTTGGTGCAGCTATAACGAAACCTAATTTCCCTCAGGATTAATAAAGTATATCTACCTATCTATCTAATTAGATCCACTCTGCTCTCATTCTGGTGTATCCAGCTTTTAACTGCCCGAGTCTCTATTACCTTATGACATGTGTTGATGAACTTATGACAAGTTAAATCTTTGGACTTGATCACTCCAACAGTACCTTTGCTTTCTCCATTCTGTAAGATTGGCCAGGTAAAGCTCTAACAAGACAGAATCATCAGATGCTGGAAATCCAAAGCAACCCACACAGAATGCTGGAGGAACTCAGCAGGCCAGGTAGCACCTATGGAAAAGAGTAAACCGTTGACGTTTTGGGCTGAGACCCTTCTTCAGGACTGAGAAAGAAAGGGGAAAGATGCCAGAATAAAAAGGGGGGAGGAGGGGAAAGAGGCTGGATGGAAGGTGATAGGCGAAGCCAGGTGGGTGGGAAAGGTCAAGGTCTGGAGAAGAAAAAATCTAATAGGAGAGGAGAGTGGGCAATAAGAGAAAGGCAAGGAGGAGGGGACCCAGGGGGAGGTGATAGGCAGGTGAGAGGGTTAGTTTGGGGAAAAGTCAGAGGGTTAAGGGTCTGCTCTTTTTGACTTGCTTCTCACCCTCAGCCTGTAGGCATTCTCACCTACACTCTACCCTGTTAAGCAACACCTGTTTTAAAGTGTTCACCCTGTCTTCACTCCAGCGCTGGTTCTCACTTCACTGGAATTGAAGGATTGCAGGCAGAGAGCAAGTTTCATGGTGAACCGTCTCCAAGGTAATGCTGCCCTGTGACCAGACTGCACATGGACTCCAGCTGTGGCCCGGCTAATACTACTGCAGGGTCACTCCTCTGCCCTTCACCAGGATACCTATCCTTCCTCCGCTCTTCGCCAGGATACCTATCCTTCCTCCGCTCTTCGCCAGGATACCTATCCTTCCTCCGCTCTTCGCCAGGATACCTATCCCTCCTCCTCCCTTCGCCAGGATACCTATCCTTCCTCCGCTCTTCGCCAGGATACCTATCCCTCCTCCTCCCTTCGCCAGGATACCTATCCCTCCTCCGCCCTTCACCAGGATACCTATCCTTCCTCCGCTCTTCGCCAGGATACCTATCCCTCCTCCGCTCCTCACCAGGATAACTATCCCTCCTCCGCTCTTCGCCAGGATACCTATCCCTCCTCTGCTCTTCGCCAGGATACCTATCCCTCCTCCGCCCTTCGCTAGGATACCTATCCCTCCTCCGTTCTTCGCCAGGATAACTATCCCTCCTCCGCTCCTCACCAGGATACCTATTCCCCCTCTGCTCTTCGCCATGACTGATGAAACCATGTATCCCGTATGCCTTATTAACTACCTTATTAACTACCTCTACTCTTCCCTTCAGAACTCATAGTCATAGAGCACCACAGCACAGAAACAGACTCTTCAGCCCATCAGCCTCTGCTAGCCCGGTCTTCTGCCTAGCCCCATCTACCTGCACCTGCACCATAGCCCTCCATACCTCTCTCAGCCATAAAACCACAAGGTCATAGGACAGGATCAGAATTAGGCCATTCAGCCCATCGAGTCTACTCTGACATTTGACCATAGCTGATTCATTTCCCTCTCAACCCCGTCCTCCCGCCTTCTCCCTGGAACCTTTCATGCCCTGACTTATCAATAATCTATCAACCCCGGCCTTAAATATACCCAATAACCTGGCCTCCATACCGACCTGTGACAATGAATTTCACAGATTCACCATCTCCAGGCTAAAGGAGTTCCTCAATCATCTCCTTTCTAAATGAGTGTCCCTCTATTCTAAGGCTGTGCCCTCTCCTAGCCTCATCCACCATATCCACATCCACTCTATCTAGGCCTTTCAACATTCGATAGGTTTCAAAGATTCCCCCTCACTCTTCTAAATTCCAGTGAGTACAGGCCCAGAGCCACCAAACATTCCTTACAGATGAGCCGTTCACTCTCAGAATCATTTTTGTGAACCTCGTTTGAACTCTTTCCAATGTCAGCAAATCCATTCTTAGATAAGGGGCCCAAAACTGCTCATAATACTCCATGTCTCTACTTTCTGCGAAGGCTGAGAAAAGTCCATCTCCCATCCTCACCACGTTCTACAGAGGATGTATCGAGAGCATCCTGAGCAGCTACATCACTGCCTGGTTCGGGAATTGCACCGTATCGGATCGCAAGACCCTGCAGTGGATAGTGAGGTCAGCTGAGAAGATCATCGGGGTCTCTCTTCCCGCCATTGGAGACATTTACACCACACGCTGCATCCGCAAAGCAAACAGCATTATGAAGGACCCCACGCACCCCTCATACAAACTCTTCTCTCTCCTGCCATCTGGCAAAAGGCACCGAAGTATTCGGGCTCTCATGACCAGACTATGTAACAGTTTCTTCCCCCAAGCCATCAGACTCCTCAATACCCAGAGTCTAGACTGACATCTACCTCATTTATTATTATATTGTAATTTATCCTCTACTGTGCCTATTGTCTTGTTTATTAATTATTGTACTGCCCTGCACTGTTTTGTGCACTTTATCTAGTCCTGTGCAGGTCTGTAGTGTAGTGTAGTTTTTATGTTGTTTTACGTAGTCTAGTGTAGCCTTGTGCTGTCTCACATAGTCTAGTGTGGTTTCATGTAGCACCATGGTCCTGGAGGAACGTTGTTTCGTTTTTACTGTGTACTGTACCAGCAGCTTATGGTCGAAATGACAATAAACTTGACTTGTGAGGCCTCACCAGGGCCTTATTAAGCATTACATTCTTGCTTTTATATTCTAGGCCTCTTGAAATGAATGCTAACATTGCATCTTCTTTCCTCACCACACACTCAACCTGCAAATCAACCTTTAGGGAATCCTTTGCAAGGACTCCCAAGTCAGATTTTTAAATTCTCACCCCATTGAGAAAATAGTCTACACTTTTATTCCTTCTAGCAAAGTGCATGATCATACACTTCCTGACACTGTATTCCATCTGCCACTTCTTTGCCCATTCTCCTCATCTGTCTAACTCCTCTGGCAGACTCCCTGCTTCCTCAACACTACCTGCCCCTCCACCTATCTTCGTATCATCCACAATCTTGGCCACAAAGCCTTCAACTCTGTCATCCAAATCATTGATATACAATGTAAAAAGAAAGAGATCCAGCACCAAACCGAGTCGAACACTGCTAGTCACTGGCAGCCAGTCAGAAAAGGCTCCCTTTATTCCCATTCTTTGCCTCCTGCCAATCAGCCATGCTCTATCCATGCTCGAATCTTTCCTGTAATACCATGGGCTCTTATCTTGCTACGCAGCCTCATGTGTGGCAGCTTGTCATAGGCCTTCTGAAAATCAAAGTACACAACATCACCAATTCTCCTTTGTCTATCCTGCTTGTTATTTCTTCAAAGAATTCCAATGGATTTGGGAGGCAAGGTTTTCTCATAAGGAAAACATGCTGACTTTGGCCTATTTTATTGTGTGCCTCCAAGTTCCCCGAAACCTCATCCTTAACACTCAACTCCAACATCTTCCCAACCATTAAGGCCAGGCTAACTGGCCTACAATTTCTTTTCTTCTGCCTCCCTCACTTCTTGAAGAGTGAAGTAGCATTCTCAATTTTCCATTCCTCCAGAACCATGCCAGAATCTTGACACAGCTTTACTAATGCCTCCACATTCTCTTCAGCTACCTCTTTCAGAATAGCTGGTCCGGGTGACTTATCTACCTTTACACCTTTCAGCTTCATAAACACCTTCTCCCTAGTATTCACTTCTGCCCCCTGGCACTCCCGAATTTCTGGCTGGTGTCTTCCACAGTGAAGACTGATGCAAAATATTTATTCTTGTTCCCCATTACTACCTCTCCAGCCTTGTTTTCCAGCGGTCCAATATCTACGCTCACCTCTCTTTTACACTTGATACATCTGAAGAAACTTTTGGTATCTTCCTTAATACTATTGGCTAGCTTACCTTGATATTTCATCTTTTCCCTCCTTCTGGATTTTTTAGTTGTCTTCTGTGGGTTTTTTTTTAAAAGATTCCCAATCCTCAAACTTCCCACTAATTTCTGCTCTATTATAGGCCATTTTTCCTTTTGCTTTGATGTTGGCTTTGACTTCTCTTCTCAGCCTCAGTTGTGACATCCTGCCTGTAGAGTACTACCTCTTTGGGATGTATATATCCTGCCCCCAGAAATTACAGCCATTGATGCTGTCAGGTCTGCTGGTGTCCCCTTCCAGTCAGCTATTCTCTGATGCCTCTGTAATTCCCTTTCCTCCACTGTAACACTGATACGTCTGCCTTTAACTTCTCCCACTCAAGTTGCAGAATGAAATCTATCACAATGATTATTGCTTCCTAAGGGCTTCTTTACCTTAAGCTCCCTAATCAAATCTGGTTCATTACACAACCCAATCCAGAATTGCTGATTCCCTAGTGGGCTCGACCTCAAGCTGCCCTATAAAGCCACCTTATAGGCATTCTACAAGTTCTCTCTCTTAGGATTCAAAATCAACACTCTGATTTTCCAAATCTACCTGCATATTGAAATCCCTCATGACTATCATAAAGTTGCCCTTTCGACATGCAATTTTTATCTCCCATTGTGATTTGTAACCCACGTCCTGGTTACTGTTCAGCCTGTATATAACTCCCATCAGAGTCTCATTAATGGCTAGAATGAAGTCCTGCCTCGGCAAGGACCTGGACCCACTGCAGTTTGCCTATCCCCACAATAGGTCTATGGCAGAAGCAATCTCACTGTCTCTCCACGCTGCCTTGGATCATCTGGACAACACAAATACCTAAGTCAGGATGTTCTTTATTGACTATAGCTCGTTATCTAACACCATCATTCCTACAATTCTGAACGAAAAGCTTCAGAACCTGGACCTCTGTACCTCATTCTACAACTGGACCCTCAATTTCCTAACCCGAAGACAACAATCAGTGCAGATTGGAAATAACATCACCTCAGTGACCAGTGACAATGACACACCTCAAGGACGTGTGCTCAACTCTCTCTACACTCATGACTATATTGCAAGGCAAGCTCAAAGACAATCTATAAATGTGCTGATGATACTACCATTGTGGCAGAATCTCAGATGGTGATGGGTGGGCATACAGGAGCAAGATATACCAGCTAGTTGAGTGTATATAACTCTCACTTGGCAGCACCAGCCTTGCACTCAGCTCCAGTAAGAACAAAGAACTGATTGTGGACTTCAGGAAGGGTAAAGCGAAGGAAAACACACCAGTCGTCATAGAGGGTTCAGAAGTGGAGAGAGTGAGCAGTTTCAAGTTCCTAGGTGTCAATATGCTCTCCAGTGAAATCGTATTTGTTAAATAGGGGCTGTGGACAATTCTGATTTGATGGAGACAGACGTGAAAGCACAGAGGAACATCTGGAGAAATATCTGAAATGCCAGTTAGCAGCCGCTGCTACTGTGCGATCGAGAATCTTCCGAGGGAAGGCCCCAAAATCCCCGGCTTTGCCTGCTGCTGGCGACCGAGGCTGGGGTCGAAGCGTTCGGATAGAGATGGTGCTCGGTACTCGGTGTCAGAGGGCTGATCGGAGCTCGAAGTTTTCGGGCGACTCAGAGTCGGACTGTGGTCGGGCATGGCAGGGAGAGTTTTTCTTCCTTCTCCCGTCTGCGTGAGATGTGGGACTTTCGAGAGACTTTGAACTTTTTTACTGTGCCCATGGCCTGTTCTTCATCAAGTTATGGTATTGTTGCACTGTTGTAACTATATGTTATAATTATGTGGTTTTTGTTAGTTTTTCAGTCTTGGTCTGTCCTGTGTTTCTGTGATATCACACCAGAGGAATATTTTAACACTTCTTAATGCATGCATTATTAAATGACAATAAAAGAGGACTGCATGTCCTCATAATCTAATCTAAATCTAAATATCTGTGAGGACCTAACCTGGACCCAACATATCAATGCAGCTGTGAAGAAGGCAAGACAGTGGCTATATTTCATTAGGGGTTTGAGGAAATTTGGTATGTAACCAAAAATACCCGCAGAAATCTACAGCATTCTATCTGACCGCATTACCATCTGGTATGGGGGGAGGGGGAGACTACTACACAGGATCAAAGTAAGCTCAAAGTAAGCTGCAGAGAGTTGTAAAATTAGTCAGCTCCATCATGGGCACTAGCCTCCGTTGTACCCAGGTCATCTTCAAGGAGCAATGCCTCAAAAAGTTGGCATCTATCATTAAGGATGCCCACCATCCAAGACCTGCCCTCTTCTCATTGTTACCATCAGGAAGGAGGTACAGAAGCCTGAAGCCACACACACAGTGATTCAGGAACAGCTTCTTCCCCTCTGCCATCCGATTCCTGAATGGACATTGAACCCATGAACACTACCTCACTATTTTTTTTTATTTCTTATTTTTTGCTCTACTTGTTTAATTTAACTATTTTATAACATATATACGTACTTACTGTAATTCACAGTTTTCCTTCATCTCTATTATCATGTATTGCATAGTACTGCTGCCACAAATTTAACAAATTTCCTGACATATCCTGGTAATATTAAACCCGATTCTGCTTTTACCCTTGAAGATCCTTAACTCTTCCCACAAGGTTTCTAAAGTTTCCAATCCTATGTCACCTCTTTCTAAGGATTTAATTTAATTTGCTCCAACAAAGCCACACCATCCCTTCTGCCTACCTGCCTGTCTTTTCGATACAATGTGTGTCCTTGGATATTAAACTTACCAATGACAATCTTCTTTCAGCCACAACCCAGGACGCCCACAACATCATACCTGCCAATTTCTAAATGCACTACAAGACCATCTACCTCATTCCGTGTGCTGCGTGCATTTAAACATAACACCTTCAGTCTTATATCCACCACCCTTTTTGATTTTTGTCCCGTTATACTTTCGATCATCCCACTGACTGCAAAGTTTCCCTATCGTCTGCCTGTCCTTCCTGACAGTCTCACTATACACGGCCTCTGCTTGTATACCAACTGCCCCATCACAGCTTCCCGTCCCCTTGCCAAATTAGTCTAAACCCTCCCCAACAACTCTAGCTGACCTGCCCACAAGGTACTGGTCCCCCTCAGGTTTACCTGTAACCAGTCCTTTTTTGTATAGGTCATAGCTTCCCCAGAAGAGACCCCTACGATCTAGAAATCTGAAACCCTACCCACTGCACCAATTCTTCAGCTACACATAAGACCATGACAAAGGAGCAGAAGTCGGCCATTCGGCCCATCGAGTCTGCTCCGCCATTTTATCATGAGCTGATCCTTTCTCCCATTTAGTCCCACTCCCCCGCCTTCTCACCATAACCCTTGATGCCCTGGCTACTCAGATACCTATCAATCTCTGCCTTAAATACACCCAATGACTTGGTCTCCACTGCTGCCCATGGCAACAAATTCCATAGATTCACCACCCTCTGACTAAAAAAATGTCTTCACATTTCTGTTCTGAATGGGCGCCCTTCGATCCTTAAGTCATGCCCTCTCGTACTAGACTCCCCCATCATGAGAAACAACTTTGCCACATCCACTCTGTCCATGCCTTTTAACATTCGAAATGTTTCTATGAGGTCTCCCCTCATTCTTCTAAACTCCAAGGAATACAGTCCAAGAGCGGACAAACGTTCCTCATGTGTTAACCCTCTCATTCCCGGAATCATTCTAGTGAATCTTCTCTGTACCCTCTCCAATGTCAGCACATCCTTTCTTAAATAAGGAGACCAAAACTGCCCACAGTACTCCAAGTGAGGTCTCACCAGCGCCTTATAGAGCCTTCATCATCAGCCAAATCATTCTATTCTTACCCTGACTGGGAGCAATCCAGAGATTACCGACCTGGAGATTCTGCTTTTCTGCTTTCTATCTAGCTCCCGAAATTCTCTCTTTAGGACCTCCTCCCTTTTCCTAACTATGTCATTGGTGCTGTTACAAGGATATACGCCTTAGTAATAATGATCAGAGAGGCACAGAGAGAATCTGTGATTACCAACAAGCACCTTTATTGTCTCAATAGAAGAGCATGTGAACTTTCACAACCAAATGCCTGTGTGTACACCTACTAAGTTTTCCCGAACCTCCATGAACAGTCAGAGAATAGAAAATGTAAGACCATTTAAAGGAGCCTATACTGGCCATTGTGTTCCTCATGGTCCCGCTCTGATCTCCACATGTTCGTGGGGTCCTCCACATCCGCGCTGGGGGTCTCTGGGGCATCTGCTTTTATATTCATTCCTTACCAGTTCAAATGTTGCACTTCAGTGTTATTGGCTATCGATCATCTGACTGACCTTTAACAGCTTCTCATTGGCTCTAGTCCAGGCCAGCATCCATTTATTGTCCTTCTCCCGCAAGTGACAGCTGCTTCTTTGTTCTAAATCAGTTACCAAACCAGTAACTAGCTTGAATCACTCAGGACAGACACTCACCCCATCCATTCACAAACCTGCACGCTATATCTAACCAAAGAACACCTCACAAATAACTTCTTACTCAGAAAAGATCTCTAGTCCTGCAGATTACCTGAAGCATCTACTTTAAAAGACTAATCGAGCCAAGCAACTCTAGTTCACAAAATGGAGGATGCACAGCAGCTTCACAAAATGGCAGCCTCCATCGCCTTCAGTCATGTGGCAAAACCAAAGACCATTGGTTTGTCTACTTCCAATGTCCTTGGTTCATTTGAATTTACTGATTTGTAGACTGCAGTTCATTCTGGCTAATAGTGCCAATATATACAAGACTTCTGGCTATTCATCTTCCTCCTTTAGAATGCCATGGATCCGAGCCATGATGACTCTGACCCTGCCACCTGGGAGGCAATATGCTATCCAGATGTCTCTATTGCGTCCACAGAATCTCATGTCTACTCCTCTAACTATGGAATCCCCTATCACTACTGCCGCCCTCTTCCCCCTCCCACCCCCCACTTCCCTGCTGAGCCACAGTGCCAGAGACCTGGTCACTGCAGCTTCCCTCTGGTAGCTGGTTTCCCTCTACCACCCCCCTCCCACGGCAGTATCCAAAACAGATCAATATTATTGAGGAGAATGGCCACAGGGGTACTCTGCTCTGGCTGCCCATTTCTTTTCTCTCTCCTGATAGTCATCCAGGTACCTACCTAAGGGTAACTACCTCCCTGTAGTTCCTGTCTATCACCTTCTCAGTTTCCCATATGAGCTGAAGGTCATCGAGCTGAAAATCCAGTTCCTTAATGTGTTCTTTGAGGACCTGGTGCAGATGTGATTATCTGGCAGGCTGGAGGTCTCCCAGAATTCTCACATCTCACTCAAAGAGCATAACAGCCCCAGGAGCCATCCTCACTGTTCTAACTACCTACTAACAAATGAAGAATGAAGAAGAATCTTACCAGATATGTACCTCGCCCAAGCCTGTTCTTGCTGAAGCCTGATGAACCAAAACCTCCCCAGTCTAACAGTTGTCCACTCCAACAATGGCTGCTCCACTTGTCCCTAATAATTGCTAATGAATCGCAATTTGATTGGACCAAGGGAAAAACAGCAAAAACCCACAAATGCTCCTTTTTAAGATCCCATTCATGGACCTGTGAGTTGCTTCTTCTATTGTTCCCGATTCTATTGGGCCACTGAAAGCCCACGAACTCTCCTTTTTCCAAGTCTCACTCACGGACCTGTGAGTGGCCTCTTCTCTTGCTCCTGATTCAATGTGGCCACAGATAAAATGTACTGTGTACTTATCCAAACTTGTCTTAAAAGTTGAACTAGAACCCACATCCACAACTTATTCTGCAGCTCATCCCACACTCATACCACTCTCTGAGTGAAGCAGCTCCCCTCCAGATTCCCTTTCAATATTTCACCTTTCACTCTTAACTTATACCTTCTAGTGCTAGTTTCACCCAACCTGAGGGAAGAAAGTCTGCAAGCACTTTCCCTATCTATACCCTTCATGTGGGTGGTGGGGTGGAGATACATCTCTACCAAAGGAGGTGTAAGGCACTCCCTCCCTCCACTAGCCTGCAGGTCACCCTTGGGCAAGGTGTAGCACCTGCTTAGACCCCGGATAAGGGTCATGTGAAGCCATGGGAGCAGGAGCAACTGGTGCCGAACACAAGTCCTGGTTATGCAACCACTGACGCCAGGCAGACAATCTTTGAAGGGTACTGATAATGGCTGGGGTCACCCATCTTGTAAAGACACTGCCCAGAAGGCAGCAATGGCAAACCACCTCTGTAGAAAAATTTGCTGAAACAATCATGGTCCTGGGACCATGATCACCCGCGTCATACGACAGCGCACATAATGATGATATCATACCACACAGCACATAATGATGATGTCATACCACACAGCGCGTAATGATGATGTCATACCACACAGCACGTAATGATGATGACTGAATGAATGAATACTCCTCATAATTTTGTATACTTCTGTCAAATCTCCCATCATTCTCCTATGTTCCAGGGAATAAAGTATTCCCTGACTTATTCAACCTACTCCTGTAACTCAAGTCTTGGCAACATTTGTGTAAAATTTTCTCTGCACGCTTTCTGGCTTATTGATAAAATTTCATGTAGCTAGGTGACCAGAACTGCACACGATACTCTAAATGTGGGCTCACCGATGTCTTATGCAACTTCGACATAACATCCCACCTCCTGTACCTGATATCTGGATGTATGAAGGCCAATGAGGCAAAAGCTCTTTTCATAACCCTATCTCACTATGCTGCCACTTTCAAGGAATCTTGGATCTGTCTCCTCAGTGTCCTACTGTTCACGGTGTAAGTCCTACCCTGGTTTGTCCCCCTAAAGTGCAACACCTCGCACTTGACTCCATTAAATTCTATCCGTCAGATGTATAATCATTAGACCTCGTTGGATTAGGGTGCCGAAGAGCTTTGCACGTATTTGTCAATGTGGAATGGAGAGCAAAGGACGTTGGGAATGGCGAGGGTAGAGCACCGCGGGAGAGGTGTGGGACAGGTGGCAGAGAGTGCCAGGGGAGGGGGGTTGGCACTTGTGCCCTGCCCTGAGACACCAGACAGGGTCATTTGATTCCAAGCAATTGGTTTATTGACCATTACAGAATGTCTCTCTGGTGCTTCCCTCTCCCAACTGTGATTCCCCTCTCCCTGCCCAACTTCCCACTCTCAGTCCACAGTAGAGACCCATATCAGAATCAGTTTTATCATCACTCATATGTCTTGAAATTAATTTTTTTTTGGCAGCAGCAGTATGGAGGAATCCATAGGTCAGGATCGCCCGTGGATGTTATGTCTTAGCTGTCTACGTATGCAAGCCAGGCCACTATAATATGGTGTAGCAGGCTCCCCCTCTCCACGCAACTGATGGGCTCAAAGAAACGGCAGAAACCAAAGCAGTTTGGCACCGCAGCATCGCAGCTATCACCAGTCAGCGTTGAACTCAATGTCGGACTGCCTTAGGGACTCCAGCTCTGGATTTTTCCCTCAGGGTTTACTCCCGAAACCTTCCCCATGAGTGGGTACAGCCGCAAGGCAGCGGAGGTTTGAGATCAGAGTCTTCCTTCTCCTAGATGAGCTGCCAACCACAGCTGATGAGCCCCATCTGTCCGAAGCGACTGGTCTTAAGGTGCCACTAACCCACCTTTGCCCCTTCTCCTGTCAGTAGAACTAGGTCAGTCAGGCTCGGTAGCCGAGCCACACACGAAGGCCGGGAGTTGGACTTGGTTGTAGGAGGGAGTTTTCCTGTCATTGGCAGCATTTAGTAGGTAGTGGGATCTCACCACACCCGACTACATCAACCTTAAGGCAGCAGTATAGTGCAATACACAAAATTACTACGTACTATGCAAAAGTCTCAGCCACCCTATATATGCACCTAAGATTTTTCTGTATGTGCTGAAATTCTTCAGTGAATTTTCCAGTAACTATGGTACAGTTGATCCTGTATTTTTCCAGACTCTTCGGAAGCAGGTGTCACAGCACTTGAATCTGGCAATTCCATAGGTTAATTGTTATCACTGGAATGCTGTTTATCTCCAGACTGGAGATGAGATGATCATGACCTCCCTGCTCAATCTTTGGCTTTTCTGTTCTTGTCCAGCACTTCTTTCTAAGTATGTTTCTCGTTCTTACAACACTTAATAAAGCAACCGAAAGCATCGGGTTTCACACCTCTTCCTCGTTTTCTGAAGAACCTCCAGATCGCAATGACACCAGGATCCAATGGAACACCCACTCTTCTCTGTTCCTCTAAGGAAACGGCGGCATGGCGAGGGTTAAAGTAGCGTGCAGCTGTATGGAGCAGGGACCTTGATAGAACAGCTTGTCTTTGTACAGCAAGGATCCTCAAGGACACAAGCAGACCAAGGCAAGATAAAGATGCTAATATCGACTTGGAAAGTACATACAATCTACAGGACAATAACCCTGACTGAAACTAAGGTACAATTGGTCAGATTACCAATAGTAATAATAACTTACTTACAGACCCTTTTTCATACAGACAATGTAGACCATAGTGCTTTATAGTGGGATAAAGTACAAACATGAAAATAAAAGACAGGAAGATATTAGTTCAAAAACAAGGTTGAATAAATGGGCTTTGAGCTGGTGTTTAAAAGTGTCAGCTAAGTCTGCATCCCTTATAGGCTTTAGGTATTGAGTTCCACGGTGTAAGAGCCTGGTTCAAAAAAGCAGACTTGCCGATTTTCTTTTGAGGGAGATTGTTTAAATTTAAGAGACTGGCGGAGGAAGACCTGGGAGCTCGAGCTGGATTATAAAACGAAAACGATTCTGCGATGTACTCCGGACCCAGACCATCGAGAGCTTTAAAAACAAGTAAGAGAACTTTATAATCAATTCTAAAAGATACAGGAAGCCAACACAGTTAGGATGGGAGTGGTATGCTTCCTCGTCCTCGTTCGGGTTAAAAATCTAATAGTGGCTTTCGGAATGAGTTGAAGCTTGTCAGTAGATTGCTTTGAAAGTCCAGCAAGAAGTGCATTGCAGTAATCTAGTTTATTCAACATAAAGCTGTGAATTAGTTCATCAGCGTCATTATGTGACAGAAACAGATGTACATTTGCAATATTTCTGGTGTAGAGTTGCTGCCCTGGTCACTTTCCTTATGCAAATAAAGGATGATGTAATGCGTAGTTTCATTGCAATCAGAATCAGTTTATTGTCATAAGACATTCTGAGACAGGAGCAGAATTAGGCCATTGAGACCATCAAGTCTGCTCCACCATTCAACTTGCCTTGAAGTTTGTTTTTTTGCAGTAGCAGGTACACACAGTGAAATACATTAAAACAACCATAAATTACAATAAGAAAATATAAAGACTAAACAGACTAAAAATATAAAGACGCCTTCACGTCCCGTTCAGAAATCAGAGGGAAAGAAGTTATTTCTAAAACATTGAGTGTGAGTCCTCAGGCCCCTGTATCTTCTCCCTGATGGTAGCAAGGAGAAGAGGGCATGACCTGGATGGTGAGGGTCATTCAGGACGGACGTTACCTTCATGAGACATCGCCTTTTGAAGATGTCCTCAGTGGTGGGTGGGGGGGAGAACTAGTGCCCATGATGGAACTGGCTGAGTTCACACCCCTCTGAATGTATGAGGAACACAACGTGATTGGCATTTGGTGTATGCTAACTAGAGATTAGGAAGGGGCACATGATTTGTTAGTAGCATTTGTATAAAATTTACAAATCTGAGCGAGGGTTTTGCAGCTGGACCCTAAAGTGTTCTCCTTATCCACAAGACCTGAGGAGAGCTAAGGTACTGGTGACCCCTGTTTTCATCCAGGGGGTCACTGTTGACATGGTGGAGGATTACAAATACCTGGGGATACGAATTGACAATAAACTGGACTGGTCAAAGAACACTGAGGCTGTCTACAAGAAGGGTCAGAGCCGTCTCTATTTCCTGAGGAGACTGAGGTCCTTTAACATCTGCCGGACGATGCTGAGGATGTTCTACGAGTCTGTGGTGGCCAGTGCTATCATGTTTGCTGTTGTGTGCTGGGGCAGCAGGCTGAGGGTAGCAGACACCAACAGAATCAACAAACTTATTCGAAAGGCCAGTGATGTTGTGGGGATGGAACTGGACTCTCTGATGGTGGTGTCTGAAAAGAGGATGCTGTCCAAGTTGCATGCCATCTTGGACAATGTCTCCCATCCACTACATAATGGACTGGTTGGGCACAGGAGTACATTCAGCCAGAGACTCATTCCACCGAGATGCAGCACAGAGCGTCATAGGAAGTCATTCCTGCCTGTGGCCATCAAACTTTACAACTCCTCCCTTGGAGGGTCAGACACCCTGAGCCAATAGGCTGGTCCTGGACTTATTTCATAATTTACATATTACTATTTAACTATTTATGGTTCTATTACTATTTATTATTTATGGTGCAACTGTAACAAAAACCAATTTCCTCCAGGATCAATAAAGTATGACTAAATCCGATGAGCTTGGGAATCGAGTGGAAGTGGTCAGGCCCAGCTGATTGGCAACACCACTCCCCAGGGCCCACCTCTTAATTGTGAGCGTTCTCCGGAACAGTAACATCTCACCTTTTCCAAAGAGAGCGATATTTTGTTTTTCCAAAAGTTGGCTTCATTTCTCACACGCACAGAGACGTACAGTGACAGGCGTCATTCGCGGCGACGGCCAACACAGTCCGAGCACGCGCCCGCGAGTGTAGCCATGCTTCCGATCTAACAACTTTCTACAGGAGCGCCATCGATACTGTCCTGTCCGGCGGCATCTTTGTGGGGTACGGACGCTGCAAGGCATCCGATCACAAGTCCCTACAGAGGATAGTAAAGGCTACCAAGAGGATCTCCGCAGACTCCTTCCCCCCGCCCCCGCCACCACGGAGGTCTCGTCACTAGGACAGCGAGCTGTTGCTGTTTGCTCTTTACTTGTGCCACCCACTGCATGCACTTCCAGTTATATTTTATTAACTTATTTCTGGTAATATTTTATTTTTATGTACTGTGTGTGAGATACGTATTGTGTGAGCACCGTGGTGCAAGGGAATGGTGTTTTGTTTGGTTGCATATACCAGTACTGTGCAAACGTGTTAGGCACGTGTAAAATATTTCAGTAAAGCGAAGATACTTCCAAAAATAATGAAATTAAAAGTTTTTAAATATCAAAAAAACTATAAAGAGCAATAAACAATAAAAAACTAAATCAAATCAATATTTGGTGTGACACCATTTGCCTTTAAAACTGCATAAATTTTCTTAGCTACACTGCCGTGCAGATTTACAAGAAAGTCGGCTGATAGATTTTTCCAGGCATATTGGAGAACTTGCCACAGTTATTCTGCAGACTTTGGTTGTCTTGCTTGCCTCTGTCTCTCCAGCTAATCCCAGATAGCCTCAGTGATGTTGAGATCAGGGCTTTGTGGAGGTCATATCGTCTGTTGTAGAACTTCTTGTTCTTCTCTTCACTTCAAGTTCTTTATAACCTTGGCCATGTATTTAGGGTCATTGTCCTGCTGCAGAATGAAGTTGGGACCAATCACACTTCCCTGGTGGTAAGAATCTGCTTTTAGATTATGAAGACACGTAGTCCTCTTTTATCGTCATTTAGTAATGCATGCATTAAGAAATGATACAATATTTCCTCCGGTGTGATATCACAAAACACAGGACAGACCAAGACTGAAAAAACTGACATAATTATAACATATAGTTACAACAATGCAACAATACCATAACTTGATGAAGAAGTCCATCAGCACAGTAAAGTTCAAAGTCTCTCAAATGTCCCACATCTCACGCAGACGGGAGAAGGAAGAACTCTCCCTGCCATGCTGACCACAGTCCGACTCTGAGTCGTCCGAAAACTTCGAGCCTCCGAATCAGCTCTCCGACACAGAGTACTGAGCACCATCTCTGTCCGAACGATTCGACCTCAACCTCGGTTGCCAACAGCAGGCAAAGCCGGGGATTTTGAGGCCTACCCTCCGAAAGATTCCCAACCACGCAGTAACGACAGCAGCGAACGAGCATTTCAGAAATTTCTCCAGATGTTCCTCTGTGCTTTCACGTTCATTCTCCATCAAATTGGAATTGTCCACGGCTCCTATTTAACAGATATGATATCATATTCACCGGAGGGCTGCGCACGCGCAGTGCGCTGCTCTCTCTCCTCCCACCTGATGTTTACTTCTCAACATTGAGAATTCCTTTAATTCTGACCAGATTACCAACTGTTTGCAGAAATACAACCCCAAACCTGCAGGGAACCTCTGCCATGCTTCACCGTTGGCTGCAGATACTCATCCATGTTGCAATCTCCAATTCTGCTATTAACAAACTGCCTCCCGTTTAAGCCCAAAATTTCAAATTTTGACTGGTCAGTCTAGAGTACTTGCGGTCATTGTTCAGCAACCCAGTCTATGTGTTTTTGTGTATAGATGAGTCCATTAGCTTCGTTTCCACCAGAGGAATGGCTTTTTGGCGGCAACTCCTCCATGAAGACCACTTCTGGCAAGACTTCTCTGGACTGTAGAGGGGTATACTTGAGTTCCAGTGGTTTCTGTGAGTTCAGAGCTTATCTTCCAATTTAGAAGGGATGTCAGTTTGATGTATTTCTCATCTGCTGCACTCTGTTTCTGTGACCAACCACTGTGTTTCCGGTCTTCAGACTTGCCTGTTTCTTTGTGTTTCTTCAGAAGAGCTTGGACAGCACATCTTGAAACACCTGTCTGCTGCAAAATTTTTGCTTGGGGAAACTTTCCTGATGCAGGATGACCATCTTGTGTCTTGTTGCTATGCTTGCTTTTGCCGGGGTGTAAGAATTAATGATTTGAAGGTTCAGCTGTTACATCTGCCACACCTGCCACACCTGCCACACCCACGATTCAGGACATTTACAAAGACAGGTGTGTAAAAAGTGCCGGAAAGATCATTGGGGACCCGATTCACCCCAACCACAAACTGTTCCAGCTGCTACCATCCGAGAAACGGTACCGCAGCATAAAAGCCAGGACCAACAGGCTCTGGGACAGCTTCTTCCACCAGGCCATCAGACTGATTAGTTCATGCTGATACAATTGTATTTCTAACCTATATTGACTGCCCTGTTGTACATACTATTTATTATAAATTACTATACATTGCACAGTGCACATTCAGATGGGATAGCATAGGCATCTGTTAGTCTCGCGAGACCATGGATTTGCACCTTGGAAGGCCTGGGCAAGGTTGTATGGAAGACCAGCAGTTGCCCATGCTGCAAGTCTCCCCTCTCCACGCCACCGATGTTGTCCAAGGGAAGGGTAATAGGACCCATACAGCTTGGCACCGGCGTCGTCGCAGAGCAACGTGTGGTTAATTGCCTTGCTCAAGGACACAACACGTTGCCTCAGCCAAGGCTCGAATTAGCGACCTTCAGATCACTAGACGAATGCCTTAACCACTTGGCCATGCGCCAACACACATTCAGATGGAAATGTAATGTGAGGATTTTTACTCCTCATGTATCTGAAGGATGTAAGAAATAAAGTCAATACAATTCAGTAAACCCTCACCTGTTAGTCTGGTTGTCCTTCACCCAGTTTGATTCCTTCTACACCCATTTCTGTTTCAGTTAACCAGTTTAGTTCATTCAACTCATTACATCATTGATCATTAGCACCTGTTTGTTACCTTTATTTAATTGTGCACTGAGCGGTATGCCTACAAAGTAATCAAGTTTTTATTTGAAAAGTGATCTTTTACTTAATATGTTAATTCTTTAACAAACTTAGATTTTTGATAAATCAGAGCATGAAAGGCTACTGGGAGAAGACAGGAGAATGGGTTCAGAGGGAAATGGATAGTGGACTTGTTGGACACTGTGCAGCATCCCACTTCAGCCACCCAGGGAAGAATGCGTCAGAAGGTGTGCGTGGTGGAACAAACGGAGGAAACGATTGGCTTGGCTGTTTTTATAGTGAGCGCAAGACCCTGTTGGACACTGGTAGTGAAGAATACTGCGAGTCTGATTCAGTGGTGAGGCTGACAGCGGGGCAGCTGTATGGCCTTGGTTGTTGTGTGGACCGGACCCTCGTTCCTCGGCGTGTCACCAGGGAAGGAGACTCCGGAGCTGGCTGTGTGCCGCTAGATTCCGCGCTCAGCTGGGAGCCGGCCCCCTCCCCTCGGAGCTGCCCTCCAGTGCTCGCTCGGTGGAAGACAAGTTGGATTGTGTTCATCTGTGGCTACACATGTGTGGGATGAGGTACTGCTGTGGGATTGTCCTTGCAGAAACATAGCTCCAGGGCCACATCCAAGCACTTTCAACCTACAGACAATGACACTTAGGGACTTGGCTCTATTATTAATTTCTTATGTATTTTTTTCCTGTTTCTATTCCCTACTCTGACCTCTTACCTCTTCTCACCTCCCCCTGGATCCCCTCCTCCTTCCCTTTCTCCTATGGTCCACTCTTCTCTCTATCAGATGCCTTCTTCTCCAGCCCTTTACCTTTCCCACTCACCTGGCTTCACCCATCACCTTCTCACTATCCTCCTTCCCTTCCTCACCCCCCCACATTTTTATTCCGGCATCTTCCCCCTTCCTTTCCAGATCCGATGAAGGGTCTCGGCCTGAAATCACGACTGTTTGTTCACTTCCATAGATGCTGTCTGACCTGCTGAGTTCCTCCAGCATTTTGTGCGTGTTCCTTTGGATTTCCAGCATCTGCAGACTTTCTCGTGTTTATAACATATGAGGAGCATTCGATCGCTCTGGGCTTGTACTTGCTGGCGTTTAGAAGAATGAGGGCGGATCTCACTCAAAGGCCCAGAGAGAATGGCGGTGCAGCGGATGGTTCCAATAGTCAGAACATTTAGGACCAGAGGGCACAGCCCTCCTTTAGAACAGAGATGAGTTTTTTTTTCTAGCTAGAGGACAGTGAATCTGTGGAATTCATTGAGACAAGTCATTGGGTACAGTATATTTAAAACAGAGGTTGATAGGTTTTTGATTAGTCAAGGTGTCAAAGGTTACAGGGAGAAGGCAGGGCAGGAGAATGGGGCTGAGAGGGATAATAAATCAGCCATGAACGAATGACAGAGCAGACTCGATGGGCCAAATGGCCTAATTCTGTTCCCATGGCCTTATTTGCAACAGTTTTTAAAGGAAAGCAGCCCCCTGCCAGACATCCCAATCTTCACTGTACACAATTGCCACCACCGTGCAGGAACTCCCCAAAGTTTTGTCAATATACAGTGCTGTGCTGTATACTGGCTCAGGCATACATTTGCATATGCCACCAGGGAAGGTGTACGTGTGTGTGTATGTATATATAAATACATATATATAGTATTTATTTATAGTAATATATTTATACTTATTTGCACAGTACTGTAGTAATTTTATGCATTGCACAGAACTGCTGCCGCCATAAAAAACAATTCACGACAGCTGCGAGCGATTATATTAGCTGTTTCCATCCAGGGGGTCAGTGTGGACATGGGGGAGGATTACAAATACCTGGGAATACAAATTGACAATAAACTGGACTGGTCAAAGAACACTGAGGCTGTCTACAAGAAGGGTCAGAGCCGTCTCTATTTCCTGAGGAGACTGAGGTCCTTTAACATCTGCCGGACGATGCTGAGGATGTTCTACGAGTCTGTGGTGGCCAGTGCGATCATGTTTGCTGTTGTGTGCTGGGGCAGCAGGCTGAGGGTAGCAGACACCAACAGAATCAACAAACTCATCTGTCAGGCCAGTGGTGTTGTGGGGATGGAACTGGACTCTCTGACGGTGGTGTCTGAAAAGAGGATGCTGTCCAAGTTGCATGCCATCTTGGACAATGTCTCCCATCCACTACATAATGTACTGGGTGGGCACAGGAGTACATTCAGCCAGAGACTCATTCCACCGAGATGCAGCACAGAGCGTCATAGGAAGTCATTCCTGCCTGTGGCCATCAAACTTTACAACTCCTCCCTTGGAGGGTCAGACACCCTGAGCCAATAGGCTGGTCCTGGACTTATTTCCTGGCATAATTTACATATTACTATTTAATTATTTATGGTTTTATTACTATTTAATTATTTATGGTGCAACTGTAACAAAAACCAATTTCCCCCGGGATCAATAAAGTATGACTATGACTATAAACCTGATTCTGATATGGGACTCTATTGTGGACTGAGAGTGGGAAGGGGCAGGGAGAGGAGAATCATAGTTGGGAAAAGCAGGAGGGATCGGGAAGTACCAGAGGGACATTCTGTAATGATCAATAAAGCAATTGTTTGGAATCAAATGACCTTGCCTGACGTCTTAGGGCTGGGTGTGTCTGCGCCAACCCCTGTTACTGGCACTCCTTCTCTGCCGCCTGACCCACACCCCTCCCATGGCGCTCCAGCCTCACCATTCCCGACATCCTTTGCTCCTGCCAGATTTACAAACTCACTCTCTGCTACACTTTGACAAATATTGTACTGTGCAAAAGTCTTAGGCACCCTAACTATATAAGTATCTGTGGCTAAGACATTTGCATCGTACTGCGTGTCTTACAAACCTACTTAGAAAAAGGGAGCAGCACCAACTGAAGGCCTGAACACATTGTGACTAGGTGTTACGTTGCCATAATTTGCAATGTGATGCCAGGGATCCGAATCCGAATCAGGTTTAGCATCAACGGCAAATGTCATGAAACTTGTTAACATTTTGCAGCAGCAGTACAGTGAGATACAGGATAAATAAATAAAGAGAAAAAAACTGAGTTACATCAAGTATGTAAAGCTCTATTAAGTTAAAACAAGCAGTGCAAAAAACAGAAATAAAAATAAGTGTTGGGGTAGCCTTCATGGGTTCAATGTCCATTTAGGAACATTTAGGAATTGGATGGCAGAGGGGAAGAAACTGTTCCTGAATCGCTGAGTGTGTGCCTTCAGGCTTCTGTACCTCCTTCCTGAGGTAGCAATGAGAAGAGGGCTTGTCCTGGGTGGTGGGGGATTCTTAATGATGGACGCCGCCTTTCTGAGGCATCGCTCCTTGAAAATGTCTTGGATACTACGGAGGCTGGTGCCCACGATGGAGCTGACTAGCTTTATAAGTTTCTGGAACTTGAAGGCTGATTTATACTTCTATGTTAACTGCGGCGTCGCCGCGAACCCTACGCAGTGCCTACGCGGATCCCTACGCCGTAGCCTGACGCACACCTCTCCCAAAATGTAACTACACGTCGCAGCAACGCAGACCAAACAACTGTGATTGGTCCGCTTGGTAGCATCGCATTTCATCCTACGCCGCAATAGTCCCATCGGGCGACTGAAGGGCAGGGAAGGAACTCTGGCTGCAATGCTTTCCATAAAGCTTTACAGACCTCCGAAATTATGGAGGACACGTTTCGCTTTTACGAAAAAAGACGCTCGCTTTAAACTTTACCCCTAGAAAGACTACCATGACCATGAAGCCTTGCACGGGCAGGTGTGTGCGCATGTGTAACGTGCACGAATTGCAGAGCGATGCAGACACAGCAACGCACAAATATAAATGCTCACAACACGCGTCAGCCACTTGCGTAGGTTACGGCGTTGAGTTGACGCACAAGTGTAAATCAGGCTTTACTTTGATCTTGTGAGGTAGCACCCCGCCCCCCCCCCCAGACACACATACTCCGTACCAGATGATGATACAGACAGTCAGAATACTCTCCATGGTACATTTGCAGAAGTTTTCAAGTGTTTTAGTTAACAAACCAAATCTCCTCAAACTCCTCATGAAACATAGCTGCTCCTTTGCCTTCTTTATAGCCCTCTTCCCACTGCTACCATCAAGCAGGAAGTACAGGAGCCTCGTGACATGTACTCATTTTGTTAAGAATAGCTTCCTCCCCTCTGCCATCAGATTTCTGAATAGACAATGAACCCATGTATACTTCCTCGCTAATTTTTTGCTCTCTTTTTGCGTTACATATTTAATATATTTTCATTGTAAACTATATTTTTAATTATTATATATTGCAAAACAACAAATTTCATGACATATGCCAGTGATATTAAACTGATTCCAATTCTGATTCTGATTATTTAACGCCCTCTCCTCGTTTGAAAATCAAAAAGACTGCGTCCATCATTAAAGACCCTCCCCATCTGGGACATTCTCTCTTCTTATTTTAACCACCAGGAAAGAGGTCCAGGAGCCTGAAGACCCAGACTCAACATTTAACAAACATTTTTCCCCTCTGCCATCAGATTTCTGAACGGTCCATGAAGCCATGAACACTACCTCTTTCGCACTAGTTATCTACAGTGTTTAGTCAGGCATTGTTATTTTTTTAATGTCCTGCACAGTGCTGCAGTAGAACAATAAATTTTGCAGCAAATGTCAGTGATACGGTGTTTGGAAACGCAAAGGCCATTGAACAGAAGACCCTACAAGAGTAGTGGATTTGGCCCAGTCCATCACAGGTAAAGCACTCAGCACCACTGAGCACATCTACGTGAAACACTGTCAAGGAAAGCAGCCTCCCTCATCAGGGACCCCCACCATCCAGGCCCCGTTCTCTTCTGGGTGCTGCCGCTGGGAAGGAGCCTTAGGTCCCACACCCAGCATCAGGAACAATTATTACCCCTTCACTCACTCCATCGCAGAATTGTTCCCACAACCTCCGGACTCACCTTCAAGGCCCCTTATCTCATGTTCCCGATAGTTAATGCTTAATTATTATTATTATATTTATTTTTTCTCAGTTCAGGCTGGTAAAACCAGAGGTACGGGCAGAGCCAAGCACACTCATTTCTCAATTGCTAGGAACTTTCGGACTATTCTAGTGATGTTTAGTACTGTGGCTTTCTGGAGGTTTACATAATATCGCTGTGTTGTTTAATGCTGTCGTGTAGTGACTTTGGGATGATACCAGTTGTAGATATTACTGAATGTTTGATTTTGATAAAAGATGGGGTTCATTTGCTCATTACTATCATTTAAGTTAATTGATAGATTTCCTCCACGATCTAATTGTAAATTTTTGGTACTTTTTTTTCTTGCTGGCGGTTTGACATAGTCATAAGACATAGACAAACTTTATTGATCCCGAGGGAAACTGAGTTTCATTACAGCTGCACCAACCAAGAATAGAGCATAAATATAGCAATACAAAAACCACAAACAACCAAACAACAAAATGCAAACTATGCCAGATGGAAATAAGTCCAGAAGGAAATAAGTCCAGGACCAGCCTATTGGCTCAGGGTGTCTGACCCTCCAAGGGAGGAGCTGCAAAGTTCGATGGCCACAGGCAGTAACAACCTCCCATGATGCCCAGTGTTGTATCTCGGTGGAATATGGCCGGAGTCCTACAGCAAAAAGTTCAATATCCGGGCTACAAACACGCTCCTCAATCGTAATATGACCAGGATTGCATCATCCGTTGTTAACCAGAACAGTAAGCCCCCAACTCCTTTATGCTTACCGCTCTCAGTGCACTTCTGGTCAGCCCAGTTTGATATTTATCTTTAGAAACTTTTTGTATGACGCATGGCTCCAGGGTTGAACACCTAATGGGTTTTTTTTCCTGACTTTTCTTTGCTTTAATAGAGTTATTTTTTCTTTCTTTTTTGGTCACCAAAATTTTTTCAATCTTTAAAACAATGTTTTTTTCTCTCTCTTGAGACATTGTAAGTGTTGCCTACTTCGATGTACTCTTGTTAATTTTGGATAATAATAATAAAAAGATTTGAAAAGAAAAAGTTGCAGATATTACTATTGGGACAATGAATACCCTGGTCATGATCCGTAGTTTTTGTTTCCTCTTTTAATTTAGCATATTTCTGGTGTTTTTCACTTATTGATTTCTGTAAGTTATGTGTGTTTGGAATGGCTATATCTTTTAAATAATAAGTTTTTGTTTGTCTTTCCTGTATTATTATATCCAGGCTGTTACTATGGATTGTCCTATCTGTGATAATAGATCAGTCGTCATATAGTTTGTAGGTCTCTGACGCAAAAACTGGATCAGGCTTGTATTTATAGTAAAGTCTTTTATCAGTTTGTATTTTAAAGCAAGATTTTGGTGAATGATGTTTGCCACTTGATTGTGCCCGTGTAAGTAATCAGATTGAGTTAAACCGCGACAGGATCCTGTAATGTGTTGGATTGTTTCTGGTTTCACCTGGCATTTTCTACATTTATCATCTTGAATTTGTTGGTCTTTTATTATGTATTCTTGATAATGTTTTGTGTTAACCACCTGGTATTTTTGAATTGGCACAGTTTGTTGTCTTTTGCATATATTGACCATTGGGTGTGGCCTTTCACTGGTTCTATTCTGCTTCTGGTATTTACTGTGAATGCCCTCAAGAAAACGAACCTCAGGGTTGTAAAAGGTGACTTATATGTACTTCGATGATAAATTCAATTTGAACTTTAATAAACTTGAATCAGATTCATTACAACATCTGGGTTGAGAACTTAAGCAGTCCCTCGGGTTTGAGGACGACTGGCTTCCGCTCCAGATTGTTGCCTTATAGGTGACGTCTGGTGGGGTTTGGGAGGTGGACCATTCATCCTGCATTATCCACAGGGTGGAGAGTTATTCAGAGACATCAACCCAAGGTTCTCAATCCCAACTAGAATGCTGCCTCTCCACGATGTACCAGGGATTCCAAGCAGTCAGTTGGAATAAAACATTTTGTCAGAGAACAGAGATGTCAGGGATAAGTTTTTTTACGCAGAGAGTGGTGAGTGTGTGGATATGGCTGCCGGCAGCAGTGGTGGAGGTGGAAACAATAGGGTCTTCTAAGAGACTCCTGGATGGATACGTGGAGCTTAGAAAAATAGAGCGCTATGGGTAAGTCTAGGTAGACAATAGACAATAGATGCAGGAATAGGCCATTCGGCCCTTCGAAAGTTCTAAGGTAGGGACATGTTCAGCACAGTTTTGTGGGCCGAAGGGCCTGTAATGTGCTGTAGGTTTTCTATGTTTCTAAGCCTGAAGTTTCCTGTCTCTGTCTGCTGATCTCCTAAGAGTTACAGACCTTGGAACTGACGGCCTCTTCAGCAAACGGCTTCCAAACATTTCAATTGTGTGGCCCACTGAGTGTCCATGAAAACTCTTACCCCTCTTTCGCACTACATTTTTTTTTTGTAACTTATAGTAACGGTTTATGTTTTGCTTCCGCAAATCAACAAATTTCACGATCTGCACCAGTGGTGCTTTGGGTGACGAGGGGGTGATACGTCTCTACCGAAGGAGGTGTAAGGCACGCCTTCCCTCCACTAGCCTGCAGGTCACCCTGCAAGATGTAGTTCGTGTTTAGCCCCACCCCACGCCCGATCAGGGTCGCACGAAGCCACAGGGGCAGGCGGTGGATGGTCCTATGAGTAGCTGGTGCTTATCACCACGTCCTGGTTATGCGACCCCTAACGCCAGACAGACGATCTCCGAATTGTATTATAAAGACACTGCCCGGATGAAGGCATTGGCAAACCACTTCTATAGAGAAAAAAGCGCAATCACATCATGGTTGGCCACGTCATACGACACGACACATAACGAACAAACCAGTGATAATAAACCTAATTCCGATTCTTCCTCTTACTACCCTTTTGAGGCGGAGGGCCGGGAGCCTGAAAACTCACATCCAACGCTATAAGAACAGCTTCTTTCCCTCTACCGTCAGATTTCTGAACGGTCCATGAACGCTACCTCGTTATTCTTTGCTCTATTTATTTAGGTTGCAAGTATTTTTATGTATTTGCACTGTATTGCTGCTGAAGAAACAAACAAATTTCCATTCCCAACTCGAACAGGATTTGCCCCCAACCCTCTGCCCAACACGTTCAGCTGGTCTTCCACCACTTCCGGGGTGCCCTGCGCAAAATGATTGACAGTTCGGACCCAGCGGTGGCCCAATCGGAGTGGAATATCGCCCATCTGTGGGCGGGATGAGCAACTCCAGGCATCATTTTTTCTTGGGACTAACGATGAGAGATTGAACGCAACTACGATGCATATAGATTGAATTAAAGGAGATGCTGATGGCCGGGATTTCGGAGATAGCGGGTTGTTAGGTAAGTGATGGACGCGAGGGATAACCCAATCAGAGAGACCGAGTTGGAAAAAGGCCGTCTGGAGCAGCCAATCAATTGGCGCCATTGGGTATCAGGCTTTGACTGCGTTTTTGCAGATAGTCAGGGCTGGAAAATAAATGTAGTAATTTTGACTGGAATTTAATACAGGGTGGGAAGAGAAGAAGGAGAACCATCGACTAATTTTCTTCGTGAAAGGCGGATTTAACCATCTCTAGTCAAGACAGGCAACGTATCGGCCACCCTGGATAGGAAAAAGTCAGAGCCAAAGCCAAAAACTTCCTTGACGACGGCAGGTGGGAGGAACCGCCAGTCCCGATCACGTGGCGGACGGCCAGTGGTGCAGGAGATGACGGACAGTGTCAGTTGACGGACGGACGGTTTGGCCAACAGAGCGGGTGATTTGCATGATGGACTGGCGGCGGGACCAATGAACAGCCGGCTTGTCCCTCTGAGCTTGGGTGCCGTGTATGGTTGGGGGGGGTGAAGATTTATATTTTTAAATAAACAGGAAGCGCCTGGGAGGAAAGAGATGGAGAAAAGTGATTGAAGATAAATAATCACAGGTTAAAGTTTAATCTATTTACCCCTGTCTACGGGAATGTGGATGGGCTGGGGAGGCAGGCTGCTGATATTAATGGTGTTGCTTTGCCTCGCTTCTGAGCAGGCCTCGGGGCCAGGGAGTCACCTGACTGCCAGCCTCAGGCCTGGGGGTGGGTTGAGGTTAGTGATGTTCGTTGGTCTGGATATCACCGGGATCTAGGCAGGAGGAGCAGCAGCAGCAGCCTGAGTAAAATACGGGGGTGGGAGTGGGAATGGGAATGTGGTGCTGGATCTGGATCTGGATGTGGATGTGGACAAGTGTTTCACCTGCCTGCAGCTCCCACGGGGTTTTGGTTCCTTGTGGGCCACATCCAGTGGGAGTCCCCAGTATCTAAGGCAAGGTGTATGTGACCAACTGTTTAATCTGATTTGCAGCTGCCAAGGGTTTTTGTTGTATGTGGAACACCTGTGGGCCACATCCAGTGGGGGGTCCCCAATATCAAAGGGGAGGGAGATGTGTGGCCATGCGTTTCATGGGCAACATGCAGTGTGGAACGCCAGTATCTCGGGAGATAGATATATTGTGAAATTTGCTGGTTTATGATAGGAGTACAGTGAAAATATGTAAAATAATCATTTACAGAATCATCATCATCATCAGGTGCCGTGCCCAGTTTGAGTTTTGACTGCCATGGCCCACACACTCCTGTTTCGGGTTGAGTGAATCAATTCATTGGTATTCACTTCCAGTTCTCTGGCTGCTGTCCCCATCATCATTTGTCTTTGTCTTCCTCTTGCTTTCTTCCTTTCGATCTTTCCCATAATTACTGTGCATTCTAACTCCACTTTCCTAATCACATGTCCAATGAAGTCAAGTTGCCTTTTCATGATCTCATACATTATTTACAGAATAAATAGTGCCAATTATGAACGAGGAGTGAGTGTTCATGGACCATTCAGCAATCTGATGGCAGAGGGGAAGGAGCTGTTCTTGAATCATTGAGTGTGAGTCTTCAAATGCCTGTTTCTTCTTCCTGATGGTAGGAATGAGAAGGTGGTATGCCCTGGATGGTGAGGGTCTTTACTGATGGATGTTGTCTTGAGGTACTGCCTCTCGAAGATGTCCTCGATGGTGGGCAGGGTTGTGCCTGTGATAGAGCTGGCTGAGTCCACGACGCTCTTGCAATCCTGCATGCAACCTGTCAGAATGTTCTGCATGGTACATCTGTAGAAATTTGCAAGTCTTTGGTGACATGCCTAGTCTCCTCATGGAGAGGATGTCTCTGATAATAGGAAACTCTAGCAGTGGAAGGCATGGCCTCAGAATAAAGGAGTGCACCATTCAAAACTGAGGAACAGGTTCTTCAGCTGGAGGGCTCTGAAAACTGAGTCATTGGGTGTGTTGAAAGTAGAGGTTAATAGGCTCTTGATTGATAATGGTTTTTAAGAGTTATGGAGAGAAGGCAGGTCATTGGGGTTACAAAAATCAGCTGTAATTGAATGGTGGAGTGGACTCGATGGGCTGATTGACATAATTCTTCTCCTGTATCGTATGGTCTTGGCTCCCGTCTGTGAGTTGGTGATGATGGATCACAGTCACCTGGTTGAAGTGACCACGTTTCAGGAGTTTGTGGTGGTACGCAGCTGGCCCTCTACCTTCCTGCTGGTTGACTTGTCGATGGCTGCCATCCTCTTCCTCTGCGGGGGGGGGGGGTTCCCCATAAAATCCCACTCCTCTTGGGCGCCTTGTGCCAAATGGTTTGGTGGTCCCACCGGAAGAGATGGAGCGATGTGGGCACGACTCAAGGTGATGTGATGTTGGTGGTTCTGGCAGGCAAGGATTGGGTGTTGGGAGCTTTACTTGGTGGTGTGGGTTTTTTGAGTTTGCAGGCTGTAAAGGGAAAAAGGAAGTTTTCTTTTTTTAAAAAGCAAGTATTGTACAAGAACTGGGGATGTAGAGCTCTGTAGATTCATTGAAAGGGTTTTCATATTGTAATGCAACAAGATTAAGAAGCAAGACATGGGCTGAATGGCTTATTTTTGGTCTTGTTGAGTCTGTGCCACCATGTAATAGTGGCTGATTTATTATCCCTCTTATGCCATTCTCCTTTGTTCTCCCTATAACCTGTCAACCCCTGCTTTAATATACACAGTAGCCTGGCCTC
This sequence comes from Mobula hypostoma, assembly GCF_963921235.1. Taxonomy (NCBI): domain Eukaryota; kingdom Metazoa; phylum Chordata; class Chondrichthyes; order Myliobatiformes; family Myliobatidae; genus Mobula; species Mobula hypostoma. Next base: position 244,528,590 of record NC_086098.1, read on the forward strand.
CATAACTGTTTGTGGCAATGAATTCCACAGATTCAACACCCTCTGGCTAAAGAAATTCTTCCTCCTCTCTGTTTTAAAGGGATATCCTGGTACAATGAGGCTGTGCCCTCTGGCCCTCGACTCTCCCGCTATCGGGAACATCGTCTCCATCTCTACTCCCATCTAAGCCTTTCGATATCTGAAAGGTTTCAGTGAGATCCCCCTGTAAACTCCACTGAGGTTTGGTAAGCTTTTGTCTGTTGGCAATGGAATTTTACATTTTATGTGGGAGATCTGTAATCTTCCACTCTCCTGTCTCAGTTGGGATTGAGGGCTGAGTACGTGTCTGTCTGGAGAAGGTGCGGTGGAGATTCACCTGGAATTCACTTGGGATAGAACGGTTCAGCTCCCTCTCCCCTTGCATATGTCTATTGTCTCCATCCCAGTAATGTCCCAAATGTTGACAGAGGGACATTTGACTTGGGGTTGACTATGAGTCTAACTGACTGGAGAAGGTGCGGGGTGCTTCTCCAGGATGTTGCTCGGGATGGAACATCTCGTCTGTGAGGGCAGACTGGATGGGCTGTGGCTGTTCTCCCGGAACAGAGGAATTTGAGGTACATCTCTATTGAGGGGATGGATAGGGTAGAGAGTTAGAGGCTATGATAAGAGCACCACTTACTGCCTATTAGGCCGCTGGCCCTTAGGACAGCAATGAAGGTCCTCCATCTCTGTCTGTGTAGAAGGACTTTTCATTGCTTTTCCGTAACAATTGCTTTTTGACCAGTCATGGTTGCTAGACCTGGGCTGAACCCATAACCTAGAGGACTGGTGGGCAACTCTTAGTTTAGCCTGTACCTTTTATTCCTGTTTGGCATGGGTGACCCTACCAAGACCCTGACTCCAGCCAACATAGCTCTCCAAAACGTTGAGGCACGCAATCCTCCAAACCCTATGACAAGGTTGTGGTCCTCTTAGAGCAAGAGGGCCACCCACCATCATAATCACAAGGGATCCCGTGTTTTGCTGGAAATCATGAACAACACACAAAATGTTGGAGGAACTCAGCAGGTCAGGCAGCACCCATGGAGGGGAATAGACCATTGATCTTATGGGCTAAGATCCGTCACTAGGACAGGTCCTGATGAGTGGCACATGGCTTTCAATACAGGTGTGCGTTATGGAAAGCCACATCAGTGAAGGACATGCCCTGTGAATGGCAGGGCACTAGGGAGCATACTGGAACAGAGGGACTGAGGAGTGTATCTGCATAGTTTATTGGAAGCAGCAGCATAGATAGATTAGTGAGAAGGCTATTCAGCATACTGGCCTTCGCCAGTCCGGACAATTGAGTATAGGAGTTAAAACATTATATTCTCATTGTACAAGTTGTTGGTAAGGCTGTGCTTCGAGTACTGTGTACAGTTTTTGTCCCACTGTCATAAGAACGATGTGATCAAACTGGAAAGAGTGCAGCAAAGATTTACGAGGATGTTGCCAGGGCTGGAGAACCAGAGTCATAGGGAGGGCTTGGCCAGGGAAGGTCTTTATTCCTTGGAATGTAGCAGAATGAAGGGCAGTCTTCTCGAAAGGTTTAGTATTTTGACAATAGAGTAAGGGAGATGAAAATTACCCCAGGGTAAAGGAGATGAAAATTAGGAAGCATAGGTACAGGGTGTGTGGGGAGAAAGATTCAAAGGGGACCTGAGGGGCAATTTATTTTTCGTGCAGAGGGTGATGAGTGTATGGAACGAGCTGCCAGAGGAAGTGATTGAGACAGATACAATAGTATTGTTTCCGAAGCACTTGGATAGGTAATTAGAGGGGCAGGCTGAGGAGGGATACGGGGCAAATGCAGGAACCTGGGCTCAGCATGGTCTGGTTGGGTCGAAGTCCCTGTATCCCTTTCACATTGCTTTGACTCTTAACACGTATAATTCTAAGGGTCTCGGCCAGAAACATCGTCTGTTTATTTCCCTCCACAGATGCTACCTGACCTGGTAAGCATTTTCTGTGTTGCTCAAGATTTTCAGCATCTGCATAACCTCTTGTGTTTATGGTGAGAGCACAGAAATTGTAAACTCGGAGGGGATTTGAAGATTTATTTTCACCCAGTGGATGATTGAAATGTGAATGTTGCAGCCTGAGGATCTGGTGGAGGCAGATATTCTTGGGAAAATTTGGCTATGTACTGGAGATGCCAAGGTATAGATGACTGTAGGCTGAGCACTGGAAACTGGTTTATTCTAGATGAATAATTGGTGGTTTGTCTGGACACGGTGTGGGCCAAGGGATCTCGGTGACTGACTGGGAAGCCTATTAGATGAGTGAATTGCATGAGGACCGTCGTCTCAGTAAAGTGGCCTTTAGTGCAGGGAGTAACATTTTTCACTTATAAAGGCAGTGAGGACCAGAGAGAGCAGTCAAGCTTAGCTATATATCCAGTCTCACCACAAGGAGCAGAGTGATTGTTCCACAGAACACAGGCAGAAACGTAAATACAGGAGATTCTGCAGATGCTGGAAATCCTGAGCAACACACACAAAATGCTGCAGGAACTTAGCAGGTCAGGCAGCTTCTATGGAGGGGAATAAACAGTCAATATTTTGGGCTGAGATCCTTCATCAGGACTGACCTGCTGAGTTTCTCAGGTGTTTTGTGTGTGTCAGAAACAGCTGGGTTAAATGATTTGAGAAGTTTAGACAAGTAGAGTGCAATTTGTGTTCAGCTAGTATCAAGAAATTTCTTTGCAGGTGTTGGATTTGGATCCAAGCTTGTTTTTTTTTTAAACTGAGTTTTCCTTATGTGTTTACCATTCCCTAAGCTTGCCTCATTAGAGGATGTTTCCTATAGTGGGGGAGTCTAGATCCAGAGGACAGAGCCTCAGAATAAAGAATGTCCCTTTAGAACAGAGATAAGGAGGAATTTTTTTTTAGCCAGAGGAGTCTGTGGTGGTGAATTTGTGGAATTAATTATTACAGACAGATGTGGAGGCCAAGTCATTGGGTATATTTAAAGGAAGAGGTATGAACGAAGGGTCTCAGCCTGAAACGTCGACTGTACCTCTTCCTAGAGATGCTGCCTGGCCTGCTGCGTTCACCAGCAACTTTGAAGTGTGTTGCTTGAATTTCCAGCATCTGCAGAATTCCTGTTGTTTGGGTATATTTAAAGTTGAGGTTAATAGGTTCTTAGCTAGGAAGGGCATCAAAAGAAATGAGGTTGAGAGAGATAATAAATCAGCCATGATGAGATGGTGGATTGGCCTAATTCTGCTCCTATCTCTTATTTTCACCTCATTCTTGACTTGCACAGAACCTTCTAGAAAGCATCGTTTCCGAATCTCACTTGGGGATGTTACCTGAACTAACAATGCAAACTCCTCTCTGAAAATGCTGAATGGATTTTCAGAATGTGAGGTGGCAGAATAAAAGTTAATGTTCTGTGGTGGTCAAATCTCAGGGCTGTAAATGCAGGATTAAGATTGGCTTTATTTGTCACGCGTACGTTGAAACATACAGTGCAATGTGTCATTTTGCTTCAAATCGGCAAAGATTGTGCTGAGCACCCCTCGAGTGCCACTGAACTTCCAGCGCCTGCGTAGCATGCCACAACCCACCAACCCAAACCCCTGCGTCTTTGGGACGTAGGAAAACTGGAGTACGTGAAGGAAGCCCGAGGAAAATGTACAAGCGCTTTACAGTCAATGGTGGGAATTGAACCCCGATCCTACACCTAACGCTACACTAATAGCGTTACACTACCTCCTTCTACAAGTGATAACTCATTTGCAAATTCAGAAGAGGCTGCTTTATCCAGAGCGTGATGTACGTAAGTGTTGAGAGATCTTGGGGTCTGAGTGCAAAGCTTTCTGAAAGTGGCTACACGTGTTGGTAGGCTGGTACAGAAGGCATTTGGCATGCTTGTCTTTATTAGTCGAGAAACTGAATTTAAGAGTTGTGAAGTTAAGTTTTGGCATTATAAAAGTCTGGTTTGGCTGCATCTGGATTATTGCATTCAGAATTCTTTGAGAAGTCCAGGTACTAACTACGGAAGTCCATCGTGAGAGTAGAAAGGCAATTCCATGTGACACAACAGCTGTGGCAGGGTTTGCATTCTGTTACTTCCTGTAAGGCGAAACTGAACAGCATAAATGACAGTGATGCTCCACTCCCCAATGACTCGATGCTTTGAAAAGCAGAATAACACTACAGCTGTGCAGATCCTCACAGCATCCTGTGATCTCGGTCACAGAGGCCGACGTAAGAACGCCCTTCATGAAGGTGAATGCTTGCAGGGCATCAGACCACGATGGTACCCAGCAGGCCGCTGAAAACCTGTGCCAAATACCTGGCTGAATTATTCAAGGACATCTTCAATCTCTCCTTGCTGCAGTTTGAGGTTCCCACCTGCTTCAAAAGGGCAGCAATCGTACCGGTGCCCGAGATGCCCAGGGTGAGCTGAGCTGCCTAAATGACTCTCGACTGGTAGCACTCACATTTACTGTGATGAAGCGCTTTGAGAGTTTGATCACGGCTAGCGTTAACCCCTGCCTGAGCAAGGACTGGAGCCCATTGCAGTTTGCCTTCTGCCACAACAGGTCTGCAGCAGATGCAATCTTACTGGTTCTCTGCTTTGTAGCCCCCGGACAAGAGCAAAGCACGCATCAGGCTGCTGTTAATGGATTATTCAATGTTGTAATCCTCTCAGTATTACTCAACTAAACCAGCACCACTGTACCTTCCTCTACAATGGGATCCTCGTCTTCTTCTCCTCCTCACTAACAATCAATACTGGTGCACCTCAAGGATGCGTGCTTAGCCCACTGCTCCCCTCTTCTGAACATTCAGGGCTGTGTGGATGAGCACAGCCCAAACACTATCTATAAATTCGCAGTTGACACCCCTGTTGTTGGCAGATTCTCAGATGGTGACAAGGAGACACATGGGAGTGAGATAGATATACACCGAGTTGCTGCTACAAAACACCAAATTTCACTGTGTGTGTCACTTCCGATTCTGATAGAACTGCTCAGGAGCTTCTTGTATAGACATGGGAATGTGTGGAGAATGGTGGAACAGGAGAATTGTGTCAGTAGAAGGGGTTTGTTTAATTAGTTTGGCACAGCATCATATTACAAGAACTTGTTTCTGTGCTGTACTATTCTGTGTTCTTAGATAGGGAGCTGAGGGAGAAGTTCAAAGTACATGTATAATCACCATTTACAACCTCGAGAGATTCACTTTCTTGTGGCATACATGGTAAATCCAACAATCAGTGAATGAAAGACTACTCCCAACGGGGTGGACAGCCACTTTGCAAATGTAAAAAGAAAGAAACAAAAAAAAACAATAAATGAGCAATAAATATCAAGAACATGAGATGAAGAGTCCTTGAAAATGAGCTTGTAGATTGTGGGAACATTTCGGTGATGGGACAAGTGAAGTTGTGAAGTTATCCCCTTTGGTTCAAGAACTTGATGATTGAGGGGTAATAAATGTTCCTGAACCTGGTGGTGTGGGTCCTAAGGCTCCTGTACCTCCTTCCTGATGGCGGCAGCAAGAAGAGAGTATGACTTGGGTGGTGGGGGTCCTTGGTGATGCATGCCTCCTGCAACAATGCTTCTTGTAGATGCGTTTAATGGTGGGGAGAGTTTTACCTGTGATGAACTGGACGATATCCAGTACTTTTTGTAGGGTTTTCAGTCCAAGGGCTGTGGTGTTTCTGTACCAGGCCGTAATGCAGCCAGTCAGTATAATCTCCACCGCATATCTAAAGAAGTTTGTCAAAGTTATAGATATCTTGCTAAATCTTTGCAGACTCCTAAGGAAGTAGAGACACTGCCATGCTTTCTTCGTAATTGCATTTGTGTGCTGGGCCCAAGACAGGTGCTCTGAAAACACTGAGGAGTTTAAAGTTTAAAGTGAATAAACAGAAACTCAGTGAAGGGGAAAAATAAAGGAGTGCTTTTGGGAGGGAGGCCATTTTGAACATGAGTGCTGACAAAATATCCTGTTATCTTTTTGCAAATTTTATTCCTCTTTTGATACAACAATCCCATCTATGAGCCACAGGGTGATCTGTAAACCATATTCCTACCTGAAGTGCTAGTGTGACTCACTTCATTTCACACTGTGCCGAATGGTGAGATACCGACCAACACACACAAAATGCTGGAGAAACTCAGCAGGTCAGACAGCATCTATGGAGGGGAATAACCAGTTGTTTCAGGCTGCGACTCTACATCAGCCTTCATCAGGGTCTCGGCCCGTAACATCTACTGATAAAGTGAGATTAGACTGTAATATATACATCAAAAAATACAGTGAACTGCATTGTTTGTGCCAATAACCAGCACGCTCCAAATATGTGTTGGGGGGGAGCAGCCCGCAACTTACTAACCCTGACACGTACGTCTTTGGAATGTGGAAGGAAAGCAGAGAATAGAATGGACATAACAATCAGTGTATATATATGTTATCTTAAGTAGTTATATTTATTATTTTTTTATTACTATTGTGTTAATTATCTTGTGATTTTTCTTTTTGTTTGCTGCATCGGGTCTGGAATAACAATTATTTTGTTCTCCTTTACCCTTGAGCACTGGAAATGACATTAAAACCCATGTAGTTATGGGGAGAACATACAATCTCTGTACAGGCAGCGGCAGGAGTTAAACTCTGATTGCTGGCACTGCTACGTGTTCGTGTTGCGGTTTCTTCCCCTCAGTAGAAACTGCCTGGCCTGCTGGGTTCCTCCAGCACTTTGTGTGTGGTGTTCAAGATCCCAAGCGTCTGCAGAATCTCTTGTGTCTGTGAGATACTGAGTAGCTCGTCTGTGTGGGGAGTGACTGATAAGAAGACCCTCCTTCAGATGTGCCTTAAAGTGTTGTGACAGAGATATGTAGATGTCAGTTGCCCACAGGAAGATCTGTTGATGAAGTAAGACGCAGGAGAGGTGCAATAGAACCGGGGAACTGCTATCATTGCACTGCTCCTGTTTGAGTGTGAAGTTGTATCATGCGATCACTTGAACTTAGAACAGAGTCTTGGCGTCTTGAGGGCACTTTCTTTCCCCCCAAGCTGCAGGGCAAGTTGTGGGAGTGGAGTTCACGCGTGTTGCCTCTGTACAAAGTCACGGAGTGCCCTCTCTGTGTTTGCCCTCAGTTCAGAATTACGTTGGTGCCACCGGCACTGCAGGTAGAGTGTAGCAACTGTACCCCCACTTCCATCTGTGATCTCGGGTGCTTCCTGTGTGGAGTGTGCAAGCTCTCACCATGACTGCGTGAGTCCCCCCCGCCCCCGCATCCTAAAGAATAACCAGCTGGTGGGCTGATTGACTGCTGTAAATTACCTCCAGTGTAGATGAGTAGCAAATGAAGGGACTGCTCATGGGCCACTTGTCTACACTGGAGATAATTTACACAGCAGGTTACAGGGAATGTTGAGTGGGGGGGAGCTTCTGAGAACTGGGATTGACATGATGGGCTGAATGGCCTCATCATAGGAAAATGTGGCTGCTGTTGAGTGGGGCGGCTGTGTAGCATTGCAGTTAATATTATGCTGTCACAGTGCCAGCGACCTGGGTTGCTGCTGTCTGTAACTTTGTACCTTCTTCCCAAGACTGCACGTGTTTCCTGCAGATGCTCCAGTTTCCTCCCACGTTCCAAAGACATACGGAGTAGAGTTAGAAGTTGCTATGTTGGTGCCGGAAGTGTGGCAACACTTGCAGGCTGCCCCCAGCAAAACCCTGGACTGTTGGTCACGCATAGCGCCTGTGTTTATGTGCCTGTGACAAAGCTATTCTTTTGGTATCGGTTTATTATTGTCAGATGTACTGAGGTATAGTGGAAAGATTGTCTTGCATACTGTTCATATGGATAAGATCATGTCGCGCTCTTACAGCATAGCAAATTGGGTTTAGTTACTGCCTCTGTCTGTAAGGAGTTTGTATGTTCTCTCTATGACCGTGTGGGTTTCCTCCAAATGCTCTGGTTTCCAATCACATTGCGAAGTTGTACAGGTTAGTTGGTTAATTGGTCACATTGGGCACCAATGTGCTCATTGGTCCACAAGGGCCTGTTACCATGCTGTGTCCCTAAAAATAAAGATGGTATCTTTCTGAACCATCTTGTTACTGCTTACTAAAGTTGTCCCCTTGTTCGTGGTGATGACACTCCCAGAAGTGGCTCACTGGGTGTGAAGCACCCTGGGGTTTGCAGATCACTATAGAATTGCACAGTTGACACAGAATGGTTTGTGCTCATCAGGGAGGAGACTGGTGGCCAGACAATGGTGACAGGTAGCTTGCATTTCGGTTTAATTTCACTGACGATTCCCCATTGCGTTCCAGGTGCGGCCGTAACAGAATTGGGAGATGTGTCACCTATGGACCTGAAGTCGCCTTGCTCGTCCCCTGTTTCCTGCACCATCCTGCGCCTGCAGTTTTTCTTCAGGTACCTTTGATCCGATTGTGTACGGCATGTCTTGCTTTACCCAGGGCGGCACGGTTAGCGGAACACTTTACAGTGCCAGCGATTAGTGATCGAGGTTCAAATTCTGCCACTGTCTGTAAGGAGTTTGTACGTTCTCTCTGACCATGTGGGCTTCCTCTGGGTTTTCTGGTTTCCCACCATATTCCAAAGGTGTGCTGGTTAGAGTTAGTAAGTTGTGTTGGTGCCGAAAGCGTGCTAAAGCGTGCACACTGCCCCACCACTTCCTTTGACAGTGGCCACTATTTTTACAAATATACAAAAACTTCATTCAAGTATAAAATACGTACAAAGGTTAGGTGTACAAATCTGTTAATGATTGCAAATTAAAATATGGTTACTATCATTTATAAAATACTCAATTCCCGGGGGGGGGGGGTCTACTGTTCCCAAAATCCCCCACTGTACCCATAGCAATTGCATGCTCCCTCTCAAAGGACACCCGGGCATGAACATAGCCGTGTTGGTCATTAACGCAAGAAATACATTTCACTGTATGTTTCAATGTACATGTGACAAGTAAAGACATTTGGGTTAGTGAGTTGTGAGTATGTTTTGTTGGCCTTGGAAGAATGTAAGAATGTAACTCAGTACATCTTCAGATGGTTGGTTGTTGACACAAATGTCCTGATAAGTGAAGTTAATCTTTATCCCTGAAGCTCACAGGTGCTATTAAGACCATGGCTGAGGCAACATGCTGTCTGTTTTTAAATTCTATAATAAGTGCTCACTGTATTTTGTGCATGTCTGAGCTAGGAGTGTATGAAAGTTCTTTTTCTAAAGAAAAAACAATTTTGAAGATTTCACAAAGAAATGTTGATTGGGACCCAGTGAAAGTTGGGATGAATGAGCCGTGAGTATAGTTATGTTTATAATGCATTTAACAAGATGTTCATATTGCAGATAGCAACAAGCAGCAGATTATATAGGGTGATGAATCTCTGGAATTCTTACCCTGGGGGTTGGTGGAAGCTGCATTAGAAGCATTTAAAGTGGTGGATGAATATTTGATGGATTGTGGTTTGGAGGGAAATGGAGAAATGGCATAAAGGTGAAGTTGAGGCCAGCATTAATCAGTCATGGTCATTCTAATTGGCAGAGGAGGCTTGAGTGTGCCTAATGACCTGCTCTTTGTCCTATTTGTGATGTTGACTGAGGGAGAAGATTAGATTTAAAGATTAGCTTTATCTGTCAACACATACATCGAAACATACAGTAAAATGCATCATTTTGCATCAATACCCAACACTGTCAATGATGTGCTGAGGGCAGCCTGCAAGTGTTGCCAAGCTTCCGGCGTCGACCTAGCGTGCTCACCCACAACTCACCAGCCCTAGCCCATACATCTTTGGAATGTGGGAGGAAACTGGAGTGCCTGGAGGAAACCCGCACGGTCACAGGGAGAACTTGAGGTCAGTACTGATATGTTTATGAGAAGTTGCTAGTTGAATAATCCAAAGGCAGGATGGAAAGAGGCACATGTTCTATGATTCCTGTTACCTTGGTTTAATCTGACATGTGGTATGGTTAGAGAGCCATGTTAAGTTAAGTTCAACTTGAAATTTTATAGGGAGAAATTTAAGTCTGATGTAGCAGTATTTCAGTGGAGTAAGGGAAATTACAGTGGTATAAAAGATGAGTTGACCAAAGTAAATTGGAAGGAGCTGCTGGCAGGGATGTCAGCAGAGCAGCAATGGCGTGTGTTTCTGGGAAAAATGAGGAAGGTGCAGGGCATGTGTACTCCAAAAATGAAGAAATATTCAAATGGTGAAATAGTACAACCATGGCTGACAAGGGAAGTCAAAGCTATTGTAAAAGCAAAAGAAAAGGCATACAACAAAGTAAAAATTAGTGGAAAGATAGAGGATTGGGAAATTTTTAAAAACCTACAGAGACCAACGGAAAAAAATCAGAAGGGAAAAGATTAAATATGAAAGTAAGCTAGCAAATAGTATCAAAGTGGATAGTAAAAGTTTTTGCAAGTATGTTAAAGGTAAAAGAGAAGTGAGATGGAGGTAGGACCACTAGAAAATGAGGCAGGAAAAATAATGATGGGGGACAAGGAGATGGCTAATGAACTACATGAGTATTTTGCATCAGTCTTCACTGGAAGACACTAGCAGTGTGCCTGATGTTGTAGTGTGTGAAGGAAGAGAAGTGGGTGCAGTTACTGTTACAAGAGAGAAGGTGCTCAAAAAGCTGAAAGACCTAAAGGTACACAAGTCACCTGGACCAGATGAAGTGCACCGTAGGGTTCTGAAAGAGGTAGTGGTAGAGATGGTGGTGGCATTAGAAATGATCTTTCAAAAATCATTGGACTCTGGCATGGTACCAGAGGAGTGGAAAGTTGCAAATGTCACTCCACTCTTTAAGAAAGGAGGGAGGCAGCAAAGAAACTTATAAACCAGTTAGCCTGACCTCAGTGGGCAGGAAAATGTTAGAGTCAACTGTTAAGGATGAGGTGATGGAGTACTTGGTGACATACAACAAGATAGAATAAAGTCAGCATGGTTTCCATCAGGGAAACTCCTGCCTGACGAACCTATTGGAATTCTTTGAGGAGATTACAAGTAGGATAGATAAAGGGGATGCAGTGGATGTTGTATATTTGGAATTTCAGAAGGCCTTTGATAAGGTGCCGTGCATGAGGCTGCTTACTGATAAGAAAGTTAGAGCATTGGTTGTTTGGTAGGAGGCAGCAAGTGGGAATAAACGGATCCTATTCTGGTTGGCTGCCAGTTACTGATGGTGTTCCGCAGGGGTTAGTGTTGTGATCAGTTCTTTTTATGCTGTATATAAATGATTTGGGTGATAGAATAGACGACTTTGTTGCCAAGTTTGCAGACTGGTGGAGGGTCAGGTAGTGTTGAGGAAATGGAAGGACTTAGACAGATTAGGAAAATGGGCAGAAAAGTGGCAAATGAAATATAATGTTGAAAAATGCATGGTCATGCACTTTGGTGGTAGAAGTAAATGTGAGGACTATTTCCTAAATGGGGAGAAAATCCAAAAATCTGAGATGCAAAGGTACTTGGGAGTCCTTGTGCAGAACACACTAAAGGTTAACTTGCAGGTGGAGTTGGTGGTGACGAAGGCAAATGCCATGTTGGCATTCATTTCAAGAGGTCTAGATTACAAGAGCAAAGATGTGATGCTGAGGCTTTATAATGCATTGGTGAGGCCTCACCTTGAGGTTTGTGAACAGTTTTGGGCCCCTCATCTTAGAAAAGATCTGCTAGCATTGGAGAGGGCCCAGAGGAGGTTCACAAGGATAATTCCAGGAATCAAAGTGTTATCATATGAGGAACATTTGATGGCTCTGGGTCTGTACTCGCTGGAATTCGGAAGGATGAGGGGGGATCTCATTGAAACCTTTCGAATGTTGAAAGGCCTGGACAGTAGATGTGGAAAGGATGTTTCCCATGGTGGAAGAGTCTAGGACAAGAGGGCACAGCCTCAGGATAGAGGGGCACCCTTTCAAAACAGAGATGCGGAGAAATTTCTCTAGCCAAAGGGTGGTGAATTTGTGGAATTTGTTGCCACAGGCAGCTGTGGAGGCCAGGTTGTTGGGTGTGTTTAAGGCAGAGATTGATAGGTTCTTGATTGGACATGGCATCAAAGGTTACAGGGAGAAGGCCGGGAACTGGGGTTGAGGAGGAGAGAGAAAAAAAGGATCAGCCATGATTGAATGGTGGAGCAGCTTTGATGGGCCAGATGGCCTAATACTGCGCCTATGTCTTGTGGTCTAAATTCCTAGTCTGACACAGACACTATAGCAGCCATTTAATCCTGAAAGAGGAAGCTTGGGTATAGTAGGGAAAGTGCTGCTTGTTCGGTGTCTGCTCTTCTGGCTGCCCCAAAAACCTCATGTTTTGCTGGAGGGGAATAAACAGTCAACGTTTTGGGCTGAGACCCTTCGTCGGGACTAGAAAGGAAGAGGGCAGGAGCCACAGTAAGAGGGTGAGGGAGGGGAGAGGAGTTCAAGCTGGCAGGTGAGAGGTGAGGAGGAAGGTAGGTGGGTGTGGGAGGGGAATGAAGCCAGAAGCTGAGAGGTGATAGGTGGATGTGGTGAAGGGCTGAGGAAGGAGGAATCTGATAGGAGAGCACAGTGGACCTTGTTTTTTAAAAAAAAGCAAAGGAGGGAGGTGACGGTGAGGAGAAGAGAAGGAGTGAAAGGGTAACCAGAATGGGGAATGGAAAAAGGGACCTTTCCCCCTCACCTAGTCTCGCCTATCACCTGCCAGCTTGTACTCCATTTCACCCCCACACCACATTATTATGGCTTCTGTCCCCTTCTTTTCTAATCCCGTTGAAGAGTCTGGCCCAAAATGCCGGCTGTTCATTCCTTTCCATATTTGCTGCCTAACCTGCTGAGTTCCTCCAGCATTTTGTCTGTGTGTTGCTCAAGATTTGTAGCATCCACAGAATCTCTTGTGCTAATATTTCCCTTGTATCTGTGCTCCCTGGCAGATTCGGGTCTGACTCACTGCAGAGTCGTTCGGTGTATGTACAAGGCATATGCTGTCTTCCCACATGTTTAAAATCAGTGAGAAGGCCAGCATTAATTGGACCTTGAGAAGCTGGTGATAAACATGTGAGAAATGTAACTCTTTCCCCCCTTATCTGTAAACTTCTGTAATCCTGCCAAGACCCTGCTTAATGCAGCGTTCCCAGGTTACACGTCTATCTGTTTAAATGTTTCATTAGCTACACTGGATGCCAGAATTTGAATATTAATGTCTAAGATGCTGGCCGCTAACTATGTGTCAAAAACTAATTGTGTTTTTCAGTGCTAAACCCAGTACATTCATTGTGAACTGTGAAAGAGGTGTATCGTATTGAGTTTTGTGTATTTTACTTCAGTGTGTTGTGTATAGGACTGTGTATTACCAGTCCTAAAAACCTAAATTTTCAGCTCCTCTGGAGAGTCATAGAGTACTACTGCACAGAAATGGGCCCTTTGACCTATGTAGTCAGTGCCAAACTAATATTCTGCCTAGACCCATCGACCTACAACCTGGACCGTAGCCCTGCACACCCCTCCCATCCATTTACCTATCCAAATTTCTCTTAAATGTTGCAATCCACCACTTCCACTGGCAACTTGTTCTACACTCTCACCACTCTCTGAGTGAAGAAGTTCACACTCGCATCCATTTTTATTGATTTGGAGTATTGTGTGCTTTTCTGGTTGTGTTACTACAGGAAAGCTATCAATCGGGTTGAAAGAGTACAGAGAACACTTACAGGGATTTTGCCAGTACTTGAGGACCTGAGTTATAGGAAAAGGTTGAAGAGTTTAGCTGTTTATTCCCTGGTGCACGGCAGAATGAGGGGAGACCCTGTAGAGGTATACAAAATTATGAGGGGTAGAGAGAGGTGAATACTTAAAGGCGTTTTCCCCTCAAGTTTGGTGAGACTGGAACTGGAAGTTGTAGGTTTAGGGTGAAAGGTGAAATATAGACTTTTGGTAAGATGATGGTGATGCAGCTGTTTCGGCAGTGTCAACCAAAGGTGATATTGTCCTTTTTAAGAGCATTCTTTACAATCACAAGACCCTACTGGGCTTTAAGAACTTAAATTACTGCATGTCTACCCCATCAGCGAGTTGCTTATTGGCAGAGTAAATGCAGGAGCTGGATTTGGTGTGGATCGTGCTGCTGCACCGGGGAGGTGAGCAGTCTAACAGTAATTCACTGTCTCGGTCACCTTTCTTGTGATCGCAGGACTCTGTTGGACATTGATAATGTGGAATGCTGCGAGTCCAATTCACTGACTTTTTGGTGGACGGCGGGGAAGCTGTGTGGCCTGGGTCATAGCAAGGAGTACACCTCTAGCTGCGGTGTCCCTTGTTTTACAGCCGCTCAGGAGTGAGGTATCAGAGTCAGTGCACCTCCACTAGGGGTGGAGTGGCATGGCATCCAAGCTAGAGTAGGTGCTGCCCCCGTCCCCCAGTGTATCCTCAGCAGAAGCCCAGCTGTATTATGGTCGATTGCAGACTGTTGCAACATTCATGCACCTGGGGACTTGGACTATTTTTTTTGTGTGACTGTATTTTACTGATATCTTGCATGTGCTTCATGTGCCTTGTGCTGTGTGTCACTGTACTGTGTTTTGCACTTGGCCCTGGAGTAACGCTGTTTTGTTGACCTGTATTCATGTGTTGTGTGGGCACGTGGCCAAGTGGTTAAGGCATTGGACTAGCGACCTGAAGGTCGTGAGTTCGAGTCCCAGCCGAGGGAACGTGTTGTGTCCTTGAGAATCACACATTGCTCTGCGACGACACTGGTGCCAAGCTGTATGGGTCCTAATGCCCTTCCCTTGGATAACATCGGTGTCATGGAGAGGGGAGACTTGCAGCATGGGCAACTGCTGGTCTTCCATACAACCTTGCCCAGGAGAGTGAAGACTTTCCAGGCGCAGATCCATGGTCTCGCAAGACTAACAGATGCCTTTACTATTCCATGTGTGGTTGAATGACAATTAAACTTGAATTCAAACCTGAATTTAAGAGGAACCTGAGGGAGAACTACTTTCACTCAGAGTGTGGGGCAAGCTGCTTGTGGAAGTGGTAAATGCGAGTTCAAGTAAAGATGAATACTACCTTTATTTGTCACATGTACGTTGAAACATACAGTGCAATGCATCATTTGTGTCAAATTAAATCAGCAAGGACTGTGCTGGGCAGCCTGCAATTGTGCCCACACTCCTGGTGTCAATATAGAAGGCCGACAACTCTCTAACCCTAACTGAATGTCTTTGGAATATGGGAGGAAATCAGGGAGAACGTGCAAACTTCATAGAGATGGCGGTGGGAATTGAATCACGATTGTAGGTGATGTGAAGTTTAAAGTTTTATGCTCACCGCTACATTAATAGTTAGGAGAAGTTTAAATTGTGTATAAATGAGAGGTAAGTAGAGATTTGACAATAGGTGCAGGAGTTGGCCATTCGGCCCCTCAAACCCACATCGCTATTCACTGTGATCATGGCTGATCATCCACAATCAGTACCCCGTTCCTGCCTTATCCCCACAACCTTTGATTCCGCTATCTTTAAGAGCTCTATCCATCTCTTTCTCAAAACATCCAGAGGCTTGGCCTCCACTGCCTTCTGGGGCAGAGCATTCCATACATCCACCACTCTCTGGGTGAAAAAGATTTTCCTCAACTCCGTTCTAAATGGCCTACCCCTTATTCTTAAATTGTGGCCTTTGGTTCTGGACTCATCCATCAGCGGGAACATGGTTCCTGCCTCCAAAGTGTCCAATCCCTTAATAATCTTATATGTTTCAATCAGATCCCCTCTCATCCTTCTAAATTCCAGTGTATACAAGCCCAGTCGCTCCAATCTTTCAACATATGACAGTCCAGGATATGCTCCAGGAGCATTTCAACATATGCTCCAAGAGCAGATGGAACTAGGCAGAAGACCAGGTGGCATGATCTCAGTGGGCCAAAGACCCTGTTTTTGTGCTGTAATATTCAGACTAAATGCAGGCCAGGTTTATACACTGGAAGCGCCTGAAAGTGAACTGTAGGGCTGCATTTTGCCGCCCTTTTGTAATTTTGCTGTAGCATCCCTTGCAGCACCCGAGGGGACAGGCAGAGGTTGGTTTAATGCCTTGTGCAAAGGCAGCTCCAACAATTCAGGGCTCCAGACCCATTAACTTGTCAGCTCTGTGTACAGTTCTCAAGGGAAATCCAGAGCAGCGGGGTTCAAACACGTCAGTGACCATGTGCAGTGTCCACCACAGCTCAGTGGGGCACTTCAGAAACGAGCACACAAATCTAAGCTGTCTCTCCTGTGACGAGATAATAAACTAGTCTGTCTGCTTTTTGTGACACTCTGCAAAGGGTATAATATTGATGAGAGGTGGGGCATTTGACTCCGCTGTTCGGGCCAATGTTTGCATTGCAACGAACAAAACAATCTGTGAATCATTGCCATGTTGTCCATGAGAATTGGCTGTGTCCAGTATGCCTGCTGCGTTTAGAAAGTGGCAATGGCAACCTCCTTTTGGAGCTACTTATTGACTGTGAATCCTTTGGGACCTTCTGATACAGCAGAAGGTACAATGGGAGCTACAGATAGGGAGGAGTTGGTTGGGTGGGGAGAGGGAGGATCTGATGCTAGTATCTTGTGTTCCATTATCCATGTTCACTCTTGACTTGACCTCCAACCAGCATCAACCAAGCTTGAAGCTGCATGAAGCTGAGAAATGCAGAGGTCATTTCTTTCCCGGCTTCCATGAGCATCTGCTGTTCCGGGCAGATCCAAGTACTTGCTGGGGAAGCTATCATCTGGTCGCAGCCCAGATAAAGTGGGCAGCATTAATGCAGGGATAGTTTGGAGGGGGATCCTGTGTATTGAC
The DNA here is from genome assembly GCF_963921235.1 of Mobula hypostoma. Classification (NCBI taxonomy): domain Eukaryota; kingdom Metazoa; phylum Chordata; class Chondrichthyes; order Myliobatiformes; family Myliobatidae; genus Mobula; species Mobula hypostoma. Next base: position 244,545,431 of record NC_086098.1, read on the forward strand.
TGAGCTGTGGAAGTGTGCACCCTGTTTTAAAGTTCAAAGTAAATTTATTCTCAAAGTATGTATATGATACCACATACTACCCTGAGATTTATTCTCTTACAGGCATTTACAGTATAATTGTATAATACAGTATACAATATAATCTAGGAAAAAAAACAAGGATTGATAAGCAACCAATGTGCAAAAGAAGACAAATTGTACAAAACATAATAATGAGCATATGAATTATAAGGAGTCCTTGAAAGTGAATCTATAGGTTGTAAAAATCATTTCAGAGTAGTAGTGAGTGAAGTTATCCATGCCAGTTGAAGAGCCTGATGTTTGTAGGGTAATAACTGTTCCTGAACTTGGTGGTGTGGGGTCTAAGGCTCTTGTACCTCCTACTGATGGTAGCAACGAGAAGAGTACATAGCCTGGATGGTGGGGGTCCTTGATGTACGTTGCTTTCTTGTGCAGCGCTCCACATAATAAACTCAAAGCTGGGAAGGCTTTAACTGTGATGGACTGGCCTGTATCCCCCACTCTGTAGTGTTTCCCATTGGTTTTTCTATACCAGGCTGTGATGTAGTCAGTCAGGACACTCCGCCGTGCATCTATAGAAGCTTGTCAGTAACTTTGGTGACATGCTGAATCTCTGCAAACGTGTAAGAAAGTAGAGGAGTTGTCGTGCCTTTTTTGTGATGACACTTAGGTGCTGGTGACTGTTTCTGGTCCACTGGCTATTAGATGTAACCATGCTGCCTTTTAATCTCCAAGCAGAAAGAAGTAACATACTCACAGCAAGCTGCGTAGATTCGATGTGTCACCAAAAGCTTCGACCGAGTTCTATAAGTGCACATGGGAGAATATCCTAACTGGTTGCCTCATGGCCTGCTGTGGAAACACCACTGCGCGAGAACTCCAAGGCAGAGTACAAAGTAAATGGCAGGATACTTGGTAGTGTGGAGGAGCAGAGGGATCTCGGGGTACATGTCCACAGATCCCTGAAAGTTGCCTCACAGGTGGATAGGGTAGTTAAGAAAGCTTATGGGGTGTTAGCTTTCATAAGTCTAGGGTTAAGAGTTTAAGAGTCGCGATGTAATGATGCAGCTCTATAAAACTCTGGTTAGGCCACACTTGGAGTACTGTGTCCAGTTCTGGTCACCTCACTATAGGAAGGATGTGGAAGCATTGGAAAGGGTACAGAGGAGATTTACCAGGATGCTGCCTGGTTTAGAAAGTATGCATTATGATCAGAGATTAAGGGAGCTAGGGCTTTACTCTTTGGAGAGAAGGAGGATGGGAGGAGACATGATAGAGGTGTACAAGATAATAAGAGGAATAGATAGAGTGGATAGCCAGCACCTCTTCCCCAGTGCACCACTGCTCAATACAAGAGGACATGGCTTTAAGGTAAGGGGTGGGAAGTTCAAGGGGGATATTAGAGGAAGGTTTTTTACTCAGAGTGGTTGGTGCATGGAATGCACTGCCTGAGTCAGTGGTGGAGGCAGATACACTAGTGAAGTTTAAAAGACTATTAGACAGGTATATGGAGGAATTTAAGGTGGGGGCTTATATGGGAGGCAGGGTTTGAGGGTTGGCACAACATTGTGGGCCGAAGGGCCTGTACTGTGCTGTACTATTCTATGTTCTATGTAACAGAAAAGCTTTAGAAAGTGGTGGATACAATTCAGTCCATCATAGGCAAAACCCGTCCCACCACTGGCTATATTTACATGGAATGCTGCCACAAGAAAGCAGCATAATCACCCCCCCCCCCACCCCCCATCCAGGCCATGCTGTCTTCTCATTGCTACCATCAGGCAGGAGGTTCAAAAGCCTTGGGTCCCACGCCACCAAGTTCAGGAACAGTTATTATCCTGAACCAGTGAGGATGACTTCTCTCACCACAACTCTGAACTGATTCCACAACCTGCAGGCTCACTTTCAAGGGTTCCTTACAACTAGTGTTTCAGTACTTTTTTATTTGCAGTTCGTCTTCTTTTGCACATTGTTAGTCAGTACTTTTTTTGTAAATTCTATTGTATTTCCTCTCTCTCCCCCCCCCCCCCCCCCAGTAAATGTGCAGGACAAGGTAGTAAATGCTAACATACATGTTCAAAATAAATTTATTATTGAAGGACATGCATGCCACCGTATACTACCCTGGGATTCACTTTCTTGTGGACATTCACAGTAGATGCAAAGAAATGCAATAGAATCAGTGAAAACCTGCACTCAGGTGGGCAAACAACCAATGTGCAAGATGACAAACTGTGCAAATCAAATGTAAATACAAAAGTAAAAGCCTTCTGACCTTTGTGTTCTTTGATAATAAATTTATTTTGAAATTTGTACTTATTTCAGGGCTTGTGAACTGCTTCAGAAGGCAGGGGGCGTGGAAATGTAACTCTCAACCACCGGCCCTCTTATTTCTTCAAACGCTTTCCCATTGCTGCTTTGTACAATGTGTGTGCTAGTTAGTTGTCGAAGGAGCTCGTGGAAATAAACATCACAGTTGTTTTATACAATGGCAGAAGCAGCTGTGTTTTCAGTGTCGAGGTAGCCACAGATATATTGAGCTCTGATGCAATACGAGTCATGCCATGTTGCTGAGTAACTGGTCGAGAGTATAGGCCTTTAGATTTAGGCATATCTTGCAAGGAGCATAATTGCTAACGTAGATCTTGTTTTGTCCTGTAAATTGAGTGAGTTACAACATATTAACAGACCTTTTAGCCCAAAGCCTGCCACAATCATCCAACAGCCATATTCACACTAATCCTATCCAAACTGATTTATTCTCCACCCCCCCCCACCTTCCCATCAGCTACCCCCTAGGTTCAAGGGTTAAGGGCCAGAGCTAGGTACAAAGATGCAAAACAATCTCATCTCCTGTTATTCCTTCGTACAATGGCCCTGCACATTGGATGGATGGTTAGAGACATGGATGGATGGGTAAGGGTGCAGGGTGAAGTGAATGTGACTGATAGGAGAGAACAAGTCACTTCTCCTTCTGTCATGTTAAAATGCTGGCATGTTGTGGCCGCACAGTAGCGTAGCGGTTAGCATAGCGATTTACAGTTGCAAAATCAGCGTTCAGTTCCCAAAGCTGTCTGTAAAGTTTGTATGTTCTTCCCATGACCGTGGGTTTCCTCTGGGTGCTCCAGTTTCCTTCCACACTCCAAAGACATGACAGTGATGCCTGTGGGCTGCTCTCAGCACATCCTCGGTATGTAGGTCTTTGACGCATTTCACATATGTTTCAATGTACATGTGACAAATAAAGCTAGTCTTCTGATCTATGGCTGTGAAGGGTAATGCAAGGAAACCGGCTGAGAGTGAGAGAAACTAAGACATCTGGACATAGAAACATAGAAAACATAGTCATACTTTATTGATCCCGGGGGAAATTGGTTAAAACATAGAAAATAGGTGCAGGAGTAGGCCATTCGGCCCTTCGAGCCTGCACCGCCATTCAGTACGATCATGGCTGATCATCCAACTCAGAACCCTGTACCTGCCTTCTCTCCATACCCCCTGATCCCTTTAGCCACAAGGGCCATATCTAACTCCCTCTTAAATATAGCCAATGAACTGGCCTCAACTGTTTCCTGTGGCAGAGAATTCCACAGATTCACCACTCTCTGTGTGAAGAAGTTTTTCCTCATCTCAGTCCTAAAAGGCTTCCCCTTTATCCTCAAACTGTGACCCCTCGTTCTGGACTTCCCCAACACTGGGAACAATCTTCCTTCACCTAGCCTGTCCAATCCCTTTAGAATTTTATACGTTTCAATCAGATCCCCCCTCAATCTTCTAAATTCCAGAGAGTATAAGCCTAGTCGATCCAGTCTTTCATCATATGAAAGCCTTGCCATCCCAGGAATCAATCTGGTGAACCTTCTCTATGGCAAGAATGTCTTTCCTCAGATTAGGGGATCAAAACTGCACACAATACTCTAGGTGTGGTCTCACCAAATAAATTATCTTGCAGGTTGCCCTCAGCACATCTTCAGACTGTGGTCATTGACACAAACAACACATTTCATGATGTTGCAATGTACATGTGACAAATAAAGATGATAATCGGTCTCTGGTTTGGGTCTGATATTACCTGGTGTGCGACACCCGTAAAGTTCATAGAGCACAGCTTAAACTAAGGCCAACCTGCATTAATGTTTCTCAAGTCTAGGCAGTACTCTTCCTGCAATTGGGGGCACATCAAGGAATAGTACTGGTCAAATGTAAACAGGACTTGGTGATCACGTGCAATGTGTTGCAGTAAAAATCACCCAGCTGTTGTCTGGCACAAGTTGTACAACACATAATTTTGACAGCATTCTGGCAGTAGCTAAATTGCTTTGAGTGTTTTTAGATGGCTCGTAAAGGAGTTTGAGTATGTGCATATATAATCATCTCCTTTCCCAGCCGACCTGCTTCTTCAAATATTCTCGCTAAGATGATTTTGTCCTGGGCTGTTGTCCTCTCTTCAACTGGCGGGTTCAGTTCTGGGGTCCCTGTTTACATCCACATGTGACCACTTCTTTAAGTAATTAAAAAGTGATCAGAATTGTGATCCTATCGCAAACAAGAGAAAATCTGCAGAAGCTGGAAATCCGAGCAACACACACAAAATGCTGAAGGAACTCAGCAGGCCAGGCAGCATCTAGCAGGACAGGAGGGAAAAAAGATGACGAGTCAGAGTAGAAGGTGGGGGGAGGGGAAGAAGAAACGTAAGGTGATAAAGTGAAACTGGGGGGGGTGAAATAAAGAGCTGGGAAGTTGGAAGTTGATTGGTGAAAGAGACACAGGGCTAGAGAAGGGGGAATCAGGAGAAGACAAAAGGCCATGGATTGAAGAAAAAAGAGGAGTTATTCCCCATCCCCTTTTTCCCCTTCTCACCTTATCTCCTTGCCTGCCCATCGCCTCCCTCCAGTGCTCCTCACCCTTTTTCTTCCTTTCATGGCCTTCTGTCCACTCCTATTTGATTTTCCCCTTCTCCAGCCCCATATCCCTTTCACCAATCAGCTTCCCAGCTCTTTCCTTCATTCTGGTCTCACCTATCACCTTGTGTTTCACCCTCCCCTCCTCCCACCTCCAGGCTCTGACTGCTCATCTTTTTTGACTCTGGTCCTGATGAAGGGTCTCGACCTGAAACGTCGACTGTACTCTTTTCCGTAGATGCTGCCTGACCTGCTGAATTCCCCCAGCATTTTGTGTGTGTTGCTCAGAATTCTGATCCTTACGCCTGCATGGATGCCAGTATTAATGCCAACAGTCTTGGTCCTGACCACAGGCTGTCCCTGGATAACAAACTGGCACCATTTGTACAGATGTCCTTGTCAATCTTGTCCTGAAGTCAGCAATGTAATGAAAATCACTTGATTTGCTGGCCTCACTCCATAGTGTTGTAATACATTAAATGGCATTTAAAGTACATTGTATTGGTAAGGACAATTACTAATGGTGGAGATGAAGAGGAAGCTAGTTGGACCATTCGTAGCTATGAACATGAGTGTGTGTATTGGACTTCTGAATTTAATAATGTTATGGAAGCTCTTTTGTATCAGAACCAGGTTTAATATCACTAAGGTATGTCGTGAAACTTGTTGTTTTGCTGCAGCAGTACATTACAATACATAATAAACAAAACAAATTACAAGAAGTAAATATATATAAAATTTTAAATTAGATAAGTAGTGCAAAAAAACAAATGAGGTAGTGTACATGGATTCATTGTCCATTTGGAAATCTGATGGCAGAGGGGATGAAGTTATAGTCATAGTCATACTTTATTGATCCCGGGGGAAATTGGTTTTCGTTACAGTTGCACCATAAATAATTAAATAGTAATAAAACCATAAATAGTTAAATAGTAGTATGTAAATTATGCCAGGAAATAAGTCCAGGACCAGCCTATTGGCTCAGGGTGTCTGACCGTCCAAGGGAGGAGTTGTAAAGTTTGATGGCCACAGGCAGGAATGACTTCCTATGACGCTCAGTGCTGCATCTCGGTGGAATGAGTCTCCGGCTGAATGTACTCCTGTGCCCACCCAGTACATTATGTAGTGGATGGGAGACATTGTCCAAGATGGCATGCAACTTGGACAGCATCCTCTTTTCAGACACCACCGTCAGAGAGTTCAATTCCATCCCCACAACATCACTGGCCTTACGAATGAGTTTGTTGATTCTGTTGGTGTCTGCTACCCTCAGCCTGCTGCCCCAGCACACAACAGCAAACATGATGGCACTGGCTACCACAGACTCGTAGAACATCCTCAGCATCGTCCGGCAGATGTCAAAGTATCTCAGTCTCCTCAGGAAATAGAGATGGCTCTGACCCTTCTTGTAGACAGCCTCAGTGTTCTTTGATCAGTCCAGTTTATTGTCAATTCGTATCCTTAGGTATTTGTAATCCTCCACCATGTCCACACTGACCCCCTGGATGGAAACATTAACATGGAAGGAAAAGTTGACATTGAGAGTGTGTCTTCAGGCTCTTGTACCACCTTCTTGATAGCAGCAATGAGAAGAGAGCATGTCCTGGGTGACAAGGCTCTTTAGTGATGGCTGTTGCCTTTTGAAGGTGTATTGGATGCTGGGGAGGCTGGTGCCCATGATGGGGCGGCTGAGTTTGCAACTTTTAGCAGCTATTTCTGATCCTGTGCAGTAGCCCCTTCGTACCAGTGATGCAACTAAGGCTGATTTATAAGCAGGTGTGCATAACCCAGAGACACCTTTATTCTGTGTTTTCAAAGGAAACTACTATGGCCTGTTCTTGTTGCTTGTTCTGCTGAATATGGTAGGCATGCTATGTTGATTCTAGAATGTGTTGTCATAGAGTACTACAATGCAGAAGCAGGCCTTTTGGCCCATCTAATCTGTGCCAGTCTGGGCCCATCTACCTACATCCTGACCATAGCTCTCCATATCTCTCATTCATGTACCTATTTAAACTTACCTTAAATGTTACAACTGAACCTACATCCACCACCTCCACTGGCAGCTCATTCCACACTCTCACCACCCTCTGAGTGAAGAAATTTCTCCCTCAGGTTCCTGGTAAATGTTTCACCTTTCACCCCTAACCAATGACCTCTAGTTCTAGTCTTTCCCAACCTGGATTAAAAGAAGTATGTATACATTCGCCTCTATCCCCCTCATAATTTAGTATACCTCAATCAAATCCCCCCTTATTCTTCTGCAGTCTGGGGAATAGAGTACTTAGGGCAGAGATTGGTCGGTTCTTGATTGCTAAAGAGGGGGTTAGGTTTAGGGTTAGGGAAAAATGAATCAACCACGATCATAGCGCACCCAGTAGGGCGAATGGCTAATTCTGCTCCTGTTCTATACGCTGTGATTGTCGGTGTCAAGTCCAAGGTGGGAAGAGGCAGGCTCCTGGAGGCTGGGATTGGTGGTGTGTGGAGGAACCCACTCCTCGGGTCAGAGGTGGTCATTCTTTTGGTTGTTAATGAAAATGATGCATCTCACTGTATGTTTCAATGTAGATGTGATAAATGTAGACTCTGACGAGACGTAATTGAAAGGTCAAAGGGGCCCTTCATATCCTGCCTTTTTTATTATTCCTTTTGTGTATGTACTTTTAATAGCTACAGTCAGTTCCCTCAGATTAGAGTTGCCTCGCCTTCCGTCTGCTGTCAGTCCTGTTCCTGCTGTATTAAATTTTGTGCCTGTGATTCTGAGAAAGTGGGAGGGGTGGTGTATGTGTCAGAGGGTCACTGTGTGTGTGTATGGGGGAGGGAGAGATCCATCTCCCAGTGAGGGTCAGAGAGGGAGAATGTGTGTGTGTGAAACAGAGAGAGCCTCGAGGCTCCTAGGAACAAATGATGTCACAGCTCATGTATTCACAATAAAACCTGGGAGCGTGGGGAGTGAAAATTCCCACATAGCTGTATACAAGTTTGGTGTGAAGTGTGTGACATTGGCATGTGAAGGTATCCCCTCCGACAAAGCTTAAAGATGGAGATAATAAAGAGTACAGTCTGTGGGAGTAGGCCTGTATTTTTTTTAATATTGCTTGACTAAATGCATTCTGCTCCCTGCTCTTTGCAATGCTCCCTTTCTAAAGCTGTCAGGAGCAGGAAGCCCCACACACTCGAGGTGTGACGTGAGTCCTCCATCGGGAACTTGGGGGGGGGGGGGAAATTCCAAAAGTTCTTCCATAATAGATTTCAGATTTGGATTCAGTTTTATTTTTATCAAGTGTATAGCATAATAGAAAGTGAAATTTACAACCACTTGCTCGAGGTTGTGCTGGGGGCAGTCTGCAAGTGTGGCCACACATTCCAACACCAACGTAACGTACCCATCGTGCTTGGCAGAGCAAAGGCAGCAGCAGCTATTCCTTCCTCCCACCCACTCACCCGTCTACACAGTTCTCTAATGCCAGGATAGGCCATCGTCGGCCTCCACCTGCCAGTGGACTCTGTTTCGCAGACAGCAGGTCTTTGGCTTTTCTGTCATGTCAATCACGCCTGGTGTAAGACTGAGCAGTTATTGGATTGCTGCAAAGCTGCATCCAGCTCACGACATCAGAAGAGTAATGTTTAACTAATTTGTGTTCTTTGAGATTAGTGTTTTTGATAGTCAGGAGTACTTGGGCTGAAGGGCCTTTCAGTGCTGTGTGGAGCAGCTCTGAAAGGAGAGACTAAACAAGCAAAGGTCCCAACCACTAACCACATCCACTGCTTACTCGTGTCCACACTGCACCATGATATGTGGATCCCTGGTCAGTCTCTACAGTCACCTGAAGACCCACCAATAGACAATCCCTCAGGAGAATATCATGCTCGACTCGAGTGATTGCACAATGACTACTACTACTGAACCACTGGGTGCTTGACCCTCAGGGAATTTGTCAGTTTAACAGTATTTTCAAGAAACCAATCTCCTCTGGACCTTTGATTTTCCATTCCCCCTTTTCATTGATGTGGTTGCTTGTTTGATGAGAATTTTTACTCAGGATAGTGGAAATCTTTAAGCAAAGATTCTCCATTTCTCTCTCACACTTATCATTCAAGCAAATCACTTTCAAGACTTGGGTGTTTCAACAGTGACCCTAGAATTCAATCTGACTTGTCGTTACCTCAGTGGAGGCGAAATTATGCTTTACTGGGAGCCAGTCATTATCGCTGAGAATCCTTGAGAACATCCTGTCGTAGGTACCCAGTGTAGAAATATCCAATGTGTGGTATTCTATCCAATAGCGCTTCCTAGTTCTCCTCAGCCTGAATATCTGTCCAGGTGATGGTAGCATAGTGGCTAGCGTAACGCCATTACAGTGCAGGGTTCTGGTTTCAGTTCCGCAGTTGTCAGTAAGGAGTTTGTACGTTCTCTCTGTGACCGTGTGGGTTTCCTCCCACATTACAAAGGTGTACAGGTTGGTAGGTTAATTAGTTACATGGATGTAATTGTATGGTCCAGGCTGTTTGGGCCAGAAGGGCCTCTTACTGGGCTGTATCTCTTTAAGTGACGTTGGCTGCAGAATGTAAGATATTCTAGGGTATCCAGAATCAGGAAAGAACAAGCATGGCTTGAAAGACTAAATGCCTCACTTTAAATTGTTAGTTAATTAAGCCCATCGCCCCTACTGCGGCTTAGACCACAGACAGCAGCTCACCAGAGTCCTCTGTCCTGCACCAGTCTTTCAAGTTGTTCCCAGGTGTAGCCCATCTAGGTGAAGCAACACACATAAAAGTTGCTGGTGAACGCAGCAGGCCAGGCAGCATCTCTAGGAAGAGGTACAGTCGACGTTTCAGGCCGAGACCCTTCGTCAGGACTAACTGAAGGAAGAGTGAGTAAGGGATTTGAAAGTTGGAGGGGGAGGGGGAGATCCAAAATGATAGGAGAAGACAGGAGGGGGAGGGATGGAGCCAAGAGCTGGACAGGTGATAGGCAAAAGGGATACGAGAGGATCATGGGACAGGAGGTCCGGGAAGAAAGACGGGGGGGGGTGACCCAGAGGATGGGCAAGGGGTATATTCAGAGGGACAGAGGGAGAAAAAGAGTGAGAGAAAGAATGTGTGTATAAAAATAAGTAACAGATGGGGTACGAGGGGGAGGTGGGGCATTAGCGGAAGTTAGAGAAGTCGATGTTCATGCCATCAGGTTGAAGGCTACCCAGATGGAATATAAGGTGTTGTTCCTCCAACCTGAGTGTGGCTTCATCTTTACAGTAGAGGAGGCCGTGGATAGGCATGTCAGATTGGGAATGGGATGTGGAATTAAAATGTGTGGCCACTGGGAGACCCTGCTTTCTCTGGCGGACAGAGCGTAGATGTTCAGCAAAGTGGTCTCCCAGTCTGCGTCGGGTCTCGCCAATATATAAAAGGCCACATCGGGAGCACCGGACGCAGTATATCACCCCAGCTGACTCACAGGTGAAGTGTTGCCTCACCTGGAAGGATTGTCTGGGGCCCTGAATGGTGGTAAGGGAGGAAGTGTAAGGGCATGTGTAGCACTTGTTCCGCTTACACGGATAAGTGCCAGGAGGGAGATCGGTGGGGAGGGATGGGGGGGGAACGAATGGACAAGGGAGTTGCGTAAGGAGCGATCCCTGCGGAATGCAGAGAGAGGGGGGGAGGGAAAGATGTGCTTAGTGGTGGGATCCCGTTGGAGGTGGCGGAAGTTACGGAGAATAATATGTTGGACCCGGAGGCTGGTGGGGTGGTAGGTGAGGACCAGGGGAACCCTATTCCTAGTGGGGTGGCGGGAGGATGGAGTGAGAGCAGATGTACGTGAAATGGGGGACTGGGCTGGGGTGATTTACTGCGTCCGGTGCTCCCGATGTGGCCTTTTATATATTGGCGAGACCCGACGCAGACTGGGAGACTGCTTTGCTGAACATCTACGCTCTGTCCGCCAGAGAAAGCAGGATCTCCCAGTGGCCACACATTTTAATTCCACATCCCATTCCCATTCTGACATGTCTATCCACGGCCTCCTCTACTGTAAAGATGAAGCCACACTCAGGTTGGAGGAACAACACCTTGTATTCTGCCTGGGTAGCCTCCAACCTGATGGCATGAACATCGACTTTTCTAACTTCCGCTAATGCCCCACCTCCCCCTCGTACTCCATCTGTTACTTATTTTTATACACACATTCTTTCTCTCACTCTCCTTTTTCTCCCTCTGTCCCTCCGAATATACCCCTTGCCCATCCTCTGGGTCCCCCGCCCCCCTTGTCTTTCTTCCCAGACTTCCTGTCCCATGATCCTCTCGTATCCCTTTTGCCTATCACCTGTCCAGCTCTTGGCTCCATCCCTCCCCCTCCTGTCTTCTCCTATCATTTTGGATCTCCCCCTCCCCCTCCAACTTTCAAATCCCTTACTCACTCTTCCTTCAGTTAGTCCTGACGAAGGGTCTCGGCCTGAAACGTCGACTGCACCTCTTCCTAGAGATGCTGCCTGGCCTGCTGCGTTCACCAGCAACTTTTATGTGTGTTGCTTGAATTTCCAGCATCTGCAGAATTCCTGTTGTTTCCATCTAGGTGAAGATCCTTCTTCTTCCAGGGATGAGGTCTTTTGGCATTTCTGTAGCTCTAGGTTTTTATAGGATGAGGCTACTAGCCCATGCCCAGATCTCCTCCTTTTGGATCTGGGCTTGGGACTCGCCATGGTGAAGTGTTAAATTGACAGCTTCCCTTTATTTCCTTTATGCCTGTGTCTAAATCCTGTACCTCATTGTGCACACTTGGGGAGGCCCTCCATTGGTTGGAGTTGACCATAGATGTTGCATCCTAGCTCTGTATGCAAGGCAGTATGATAGGGAGAGCAAGCTGTTTCCCATGCTCGATGCAGCTGATGAATCCTAAGGAACAGCAGTGACTGATACAGTTTGGTGTTACAGGAGTGCCAGTCATCATTGACCTCAATGTAGGACTGCCTAAAGGACGCTGGCTCAAGATTTACTCCCAAAGCCTCCCCATGAGTGGGTGTAGGTGCAAGGCAGTGCGGTTTGAGATCAGAGATTTCCTTCTAGGTGAGCTGCCAACCACGGCTGACGAGCCCTTCTGCTCAGATTGACTGATTTTAAGACACCAGTACCACTGGTTTTACCCCGTCTCCTGTCAATAGAAATGGTTCTGCCAGGCTTAGTAACTGGGTCACAACATGAAGGCCGGAGCTGGACTTGGTTGTCAGAGGCAATTTGAGATGCATGAAATTGGGAACATTTAATAGGTAGTGGGAGCTTATCCCCACTATCACCTTCCTCTACCCCTTCCCTGCCCTCACCCAGGTGTGGCAACCTTAAGGAGCCTTAGTGGAGTACTTTCACTTTAAAAGCTGGAGTGGTTCAGTAGGGTGGCATTCCAGATGGTGAGTATTCAGTACTGGCCTTCCCACTGATACCATGTGGCTCCTACATTTTTCTCTCAACAGTCTCCAAATTCTGATCTCTCCCCTGCCCCCACTGGCTTGGATTGTCGCTGTGGCCAATTCTGGCATTTCTGATAGTTTTATATTTCAATTCTATTCTATTAAGATTGGCTGGTTCATGGCAATTGTCAGTAGGAGCTACTAATCAGTCCTAACTTGTGATATTTTTAGGAATTCTTCTTGGCAGGGGATCCAATGGACTTGGGCTAGCTAAATATAATATAAATCCAACCATTAGGGGGCAGCACAATGTATGGTTTTTACAGTACCGCAACCCGGTTTCCATTCAGCTGCTGTGAATACATACATTCTCCTTGTGACCGCTTGGTTTTCCTCTGCGTGCACTGGTTCCTCCCACATCCCAAAGACATGCAGGGTAGCCAGTCACACAGGTGTAAGTTGGCAGCATGGGCGCATTGAGCTGGAAGGGCTCCAAGTGAAATAAAAAAAATAGATTCCATTTATTAAACTTGTTTCTCTCTGGTTACCCTGAAGGAGTGAGAGGGTATGTTTCCACAGCTTTTAAAAGTTATTCTAAGATAGTTTTCTTTAATTTACCTAGCACCCTTCAACAACCCAAACCCCAATGAAATGTTTTTCCAGTTTTAGCAAAGGCCCCTGGTCCTAAAACATTATCTGTGTGCCTCTTCCAATAGATGCTGCCTGACCACCTGAGTTTTTCTGGAGTTATTTTGAAGCACCTGCAGTTTTTAAAAAAAATAATAATTCTGAGTGGTCACTGCTAATAACGAGAATTACAACTCCCAATCTATGCAGAGCAGGTTCTTACAAAAAAAAACTGGGAGTCAACACGGCGTTAATACAACTCAAGGTGTTGGAGTTTCTTTCCGGCATCCTTTGTACGAAAGTTTCACATTCTCCCCATGTGCATGTGGTTAGTGGGTTAATTGGTCATTGTAAATTGTCCTATGATTAGGGTAGGGTTAAAGTAGTTGGGTTGTTTGGTTGTTGGTCCGGAAGGGCCTGTTCCATCTGTACAGTATCACTAAATAAAAATAAATATTTAATGCTCTGTATTAATGTGACAAAGCCCTGTCACTGATTACGGACGGCACATGGCACACTCGGTAAAATGCTCATCCCCAGCACTAATAGTGACCGGGTCTGAACCAGAGCTGCTGCATGGAGCTGTCTCATGTAGAGGCAGCAGCAGCCTGCACAGGGGTGCTGATGGTGGAGGATACCATCATTAATTGGATAATTGAGTTCATTACCTTTTGGTTGGTCTAGGGGAAGGGGCTTAGCAGTTATAAGCCTCAGGTTACCAAGGCTTTGGGTTTTTTTTTCCTTTGTGTTTAGTCTGAGGGTGGTTATATAATTACTGTATTTTTTCCCCAGTGTTTTTCTTGTTTTGAGGTAAATAAAAGCACCTCAATCTATTTCTGCGACTCAAGCCATCTTGTTATTTTTCTTAAACAATTGACCCACAGTTTTTTGTGACAATTTCCTTATGAGCATTTGATTTGTCAAGGCGTGGTAGGCTACAAGCCAAGTGGTTGCAAACACAATTTGTATAGATATGAAGCTTTGGAGAGGGTGCAGCATTAATCAGTCTGTGGCCCAGAGCAGGAATGCCTAATATGGGATGGTGTGGCTTTAAGATGAAAGGGGGTAAGTTTACAGGAGATGTAAGTACAGGGCATTTTTTTGAAACATAGAATAGTGGGTGCACTACCAGGGAGGGTGGTGGAAGCAGATGGAATAGTGATATTTAACAGGCACTTAGCAAATACATGGGGAATGAAGGGATGTGGATCACAAGCAGGCAGGTGGGATTAATTTAACTTGGTATTGTGGTTCAAATTTATTATTTGTTTAGATATACAGCACGAAACAAGCCTTTCCTGCCCAGCAAGCCGCACTATGCAGCAACCCACCTATTTCACCGTTGCCTATTCACAGGGCAGTTTACTATGACAAACATAGATTACGACCTTGAGATTCACTTTCTTACAGGGATTTGCAGGAGAGAGGGAATGCAATAGAATTTTTTTAAAACTATATGTTAATACAGCTTAGCACAGACAATGTGAATAAAAGGCCTATTCCAGTGCTCAAGGTGTTATGTGCTTGCTCGAGGAGTGTTTATGATAGAGAAGCAGGTATGCCTATACGTCTATATGAAATCTATGGTACACTCTGGGTGGCTAGAAGGTAAAATGGGTGATCTTGCTCCTTGAAGATACAGAACAGAGTTGGGAGTTAGAAGTGTTCTGAGCCACATTAATTAATAGGGGAATTTTTGATTTATTGGACATAAGCCAAACTCCTGGCTTGCGTTTGATTGTCAGTTGACTAAACCTAAAAGCTGGGGAGAACAGACAAACAGCTGGTTCCTTAGTAAGTGTGTTTTTAAATTAAGACATAGATGGTGTGAAAACTTAACATCACTGTGTTTAACCTGCCTGCTGATGCAGTCTGTCATTTAGATCTGCATAACTTCAAGGTTAATTTTATTGTTAAAATATGCACGTACATTGCAACTCTGATATTTGTCTTCTCCAAGTAGCTATGAAATACACATGAAAAAGTAAAAGAAATAAAAGAAGACCCCAGAATCCCCCATTCCCTCCCATCAGAAAGAGAGCAAAAACAATCCCCGACCCCCTCCTCCGTAGAAAAACAAACAGCAGTAACTTGGACCACATTGGTTTCGTATTATGAACCTGTCATGGCCAAGCAGAGAAGATTGGAATAAATTTGTCTCTGCCAACGGGAAGGCAGTGATGTGGGATGGAAACTGATCAATACGTTTGGTCATCGCTGTTATTAGGCATGTAAGATAACTACAAAATATTGGACAAACTCAGAAGGTCAGACAGTATCTATGGAGCAGAATAAACAGTTAATGTTTCAGGCCAAGATCCTTCATCAGGACTAGAAAGGAAGGGGGCAGAAGCCAGAATAAGAAGGTGGCTGAGGAAGAGGAGTACAAGCTGGAAGGTGATGGGTGAGACCAGGAGGTTGGGTGGGGAGTTGGGGTAAAGTGAATAGCTGGGAAGCGATAGGTGGAAGAGGTAATTAGCGAAAGGAGGAGAAATCTGATAGGTGAGGAGAGTAGACCATGGAAGAAAGGAAAGGAGGAGGGGCACCAGGGGGAAATGATAGGCAGATGAGAAGAGAAGAGATGAGAGGGGAACCAGAAGGGGAGTGTGGAAGAAATTACTGGAAGTTTGAGAAAACGATATTCATTTGGTGTTCATATAACAGTAATATGAGAGATACAAGAGATTCTGCAGATGCTAGAAATGCAGAGCAACACACAGTAATAATTTAACTAGACTTGTATGAACATACTGAAAGGACTGGGACATTGTCACATCCTGCCATCAATGTTTCAACAAACACTTGGGCTTCATCTCCTAATCCAGAGGTTTAGGCACAAAACCCTAGGTTGAATTTCCACTTGACTGCTGAATGGAGTGTCAGAAGCACCACCTTCTGAGTGAAGGCCGGCTGCTTCAGGGTGAGGTAACTATCTCCTCAGAACTGTTTTGCAGACTCCCCACTCCCCCTGCCATCCTGGATTAAGACTTGCCTCTCAATCTTTGTCACAAAGCCAGTGTTCTGGATGTTAACTAGTTGTTGGATCTTGCTGTGTTAGCAAACACAAACAATTGGCTAAAATTGGAATGACTGAGGTATTTTTCATTCAAACCCTTCCCAGCTCTGTAACTTCTGTAGTTGGCACAGTCTGGAAGGTTAAGGCATGTTGGATCCAAGGTGGGCAGGTTAATTCGTTCCATAGCGTAGCACTGTTGCAGGACCAGTTTCCTGGGTTCAATTCCCACCACTGTCTGTAAGGAGTTTGTACATTTTCCCTGTGACCTCCTCCAGGGTGCTCCAGTTTCCTCCCACATCCCAAAGGTGTGGGGGTTAGGGATAAGTTGTGGGCGTGTTATGTTACTGGAAGCGTGGCAACATTTGTGGTCTGCCCCCAACACATTCTTGCACTGTGCTGGTCATTGGTGCAAACAATGTACCTCACTGTATACTCAGTGACCACTTTATTAGGTACACCTCATTAATACAAATATCTAATTACCCAATCATGTGGCAACAACTCAATGCATAAAAGCATGCAGACATGGTCAAGAGGTTCAGTTTTTGTTCAGACCAAACATCAGAATGGGGAAGAAATGTGATCTAAGTGATATTGACCATGAAATGATTGTTGGTGCCAGATGGGGTGCTTTGCGTATCTCACAAACTGCTGATCTCCTGAGATTATCATGCACGGTAGTCTCTAGAATTTTCAGAGAATGATATGAGAAACAAGAATCATCCACTGAGCCGCAGTTCTGTAGGTAAAAATGTCTTGTTAATGAGAAAAATCAGAGGAGAACAGACATTTTTTAGACACAGGAAGTACCTGAGTGTATGCTTCGACCTCTTCCTCTTTTAATCTTCCTTCTCTCCTTCTCTCCCAGGTTTAACTAGACTTCCTACGATGGGCGACATGACAACGCCTGACTTTGATGACCTGTTGGCAGCCTTTGACATCCCTGACCTGGATCCAAAGGACACCATGGATTCGGGCCAGGAGGATGTCCCAGTGAAGCAGGCACCGGTGGCTGCCGGTAAGGCTCCACCCATTGAACCCACAGCAGCCCCACCGGAGGAGCCAGCAGTCAGCGTGATTGTCAAGAATAGCCTCAGCCCGAAGCCGTGCGACGCTGTTCCCCTTCCCGTTCCCACCGGCAGCGAAGCCGCCTGCCACTTTGATGCCGCTCCCATGCACAATGGCTTTGAGTTGGCCTCGGTTCCCAGCTCGCCAAAGCTGCCGTCACCAGCCTCTGACTGTGACAGCTGGGTAGGCAGGCCAGGGCGAGTTGGGGTAGCCCACAGGGAGGAGGAAGCCGAAGGACCTCCCGTACTGAGTCCGGCTGCCGTGAAGACCGAGGAACATTCAGACGAAGAGAGGGACCTGCGCTTCTCTCCGTGCTCAACCCTCTTCCCTGTAGCTCCGGACCCCGAGACCGCAAATCCCGACGAGGAGGTGGCTAAGGACCTGGCTCCGGGATACCCCCGGGAGTTTGGAGCAGGTGTCAAGAAACAGAGGCAGGAAGGATCATCGGAGGAAGAGGAGGAGGAGAAGCCGTCGGACATGGAGTCAGAGGTCGGCAGTGAGCCGGAAGGCAGCCCATCAGAAGATCCCAGGGAGGCGAGAAATGACCCTCCCTCCCCTCCTGCCCCTGTCTCCCCTGAGCTGCCGTGGCCGGCCACCATGGGGGGTACCTCCCCTAGATCCCCAGAGGAGACAGCTATGGATCTGGGAGATCCCAAGTCCCCTTCACCTCCCATCCCATGCCGGCCCATCAAGGAGGAGCCCGAGAGCCCACACAGTGGCTTAAGCGAAGGGTCACCTTCCACCGGGACGTCCCGCCCACTGAAGGTGCGGATCAAGACCATCAAGACTTCCACAGGGGGGATCACCCGGACGGTGACCAGGGTCTCGTCCGACGGTGAGCTGCGCTCCAGCGGGGAGTGCGGAGATGAGGAAGCGGAGGAGGAGGAGGCAGATGAGGAGGAGGAGGAGGGGGGCCAGGTTAGACGGCCCCCAGTCGAGGAGGAGGAAACCCCCCTTCCCTCCCAACATGAAGGGACAGAGGCCCTCAGCAGAGCTGCCCTGGCAGAAGGTCCCGTCCTGCCCACTTCCACCTTCCAGGACGCCAGCTCTGCCATGCTGATGGCAGCCAGCATTGCCCAGAGGGCCACCCAGCTCCCATCTAAGGGGGCGGCCAAGGCCGTCTCCAAGAGCGTCCACCTAGCCAGCCTCAACCTGGTGCCCCAGTCCCTCCCGGCGCCAGTGGTGGCCGCTGGGACACCCTCCAAACCCCTGGCCCTGGGATCTAGCTACCTCACCAGCACCACTCCCCAACTGTGCAAAGCAGGGCCAGGCGCTAATGGCTCGGCCGTCCGCAGCCAGACCCCTCTAGTAGAGGCTTTCCACCGTCTCCTCAACGGGAAGAACCCACTGCCCACTTACAAGCCTGACCTGAGCCCGCCGGCCGACAGCTGCCTGGCCCTGCCGCCAAGTGGCTACCGGTGCCTGGAGTGCGGCGATGCCTTTGCCCTGGAGAAGAGCCTGGCCCGGCACTACGGGCGCCGCAGCCTGCGCATCGATGTCACCTGCAATCACTGCGCCCGCCGCATTGTCTTCTACAACCGTTGCAGCTTACTGCTGCATGCCCGCGAGCACAAGGACCGGGGGCTGGTCATGCAGTGCTCCAATCTGGTGATGAAACCCATCGCCCTGGACCAGTTGGTGGGGCAGCCTGACCCGACCTCCCCCACCCACGCGGCAGCCATCTCCTCCCAACCGGCCACCGGTGCCGGCAGCAGGGGCGCCGGGGCCGAGCAAGCCTTGCCAGTGGTGCCCCCCATCCCTGACCCGGCCCTCGTGGACTGTGACACCTCCTCCTGCAGCGAGTGCGGCCAGCTTTTCCCCGACCGGGTGGGTCTGGCTGCCCACTTCCAGCTGGAGACCCCCAGTTCGGCTGCGCAGGTAACTCAGAAGTGGTGGTGGGCGTTTGGTGGGGGGGGTGCGGATGAGGGTGGGTGTGGGTGGTTGGGGGCACAAAAGACAACCACAGTTGGCCTCTGGAAGATCTCTGCAGGTCGAGCATTATTTCTGGGGCGGGTGGGGGATATCGCCCTGATGCAACATTTTGTCGAGACGTGTTGTACCCGTTATAGATGCTACTCGACCCACTGAGTTCCTCCAGCAGATGTATGTTGCACTGGCTTATATTTATTTATTGTATTTTTATTTAGAGACACAAAATGGTAGCAGGACCTTCTGTCCCTCTAAGCCCGTGCCACCCAATTATACCCATGTGATCAATTGACCTACTAACCCGTATGCCTTTGAGATGTGCAAGGAAACCCACGCGGCCGCGGGGCGAGCATACAAACGCCTCACGGGCAGCAGCGAGAATTGAACATAAGTAGCTGGCGCTGGAATGGCATTACACCAACCGTTACGCTACAGTGCCGCCCCACCCTCTTTATCCTCTTCCTTCCCTAACTGCAACACTCCCCCTCCTCTCCTCCATGCCCATGTGTAGAGACAATAAAGCACGGAAAAAATCCCCTTGGCTCACCATGTCTCTGTTAATCACCAAGGACCTATCTACCCTAATCTCTTCTTCTCTCAGCTCTGGCCCCTAGGCTTCCAATGCCTTGGTCATCCAAGTGCTGGAAAGATTTTCCAGGGTGTTGCCTGGACCTGTGGTGTGGAGCCACAGTCATCAAGTTACAGAGAGAGAGGTTGCTTAGACTCGGGCGTTATTCTCTAGAATCTAGGAGATTGAGGGGTAACCAGATGGAGGTCTGTAAGAACGTGAGGGGCTCAGACAGGGTGGAAATAGTCTTTTTCTCAGAGCGGGACTGTTTTAAAATAAGAAGGCATTGGTTTAAGTTCAGAGGTGAAAGATTTAAAATGGATATCAAGAGCAGATTCTTCACGTGAGGAGTGGTGCATATTTGGAATGAGCTGCCAGAAATAATAGTTGAGGTGGCCACATTAGCAACATTTAAACACCATCTGGATTAGTGCGAGGATAGAAGAGATCGAGGGTGCTGCGGACCAAGTGTGGGCTAATGGGGCTAGTTCGGTGGACCACGCGGTTGGCAGAGGCCATTCAGGCCGAAGGACCTGTTTCCATGCTCTTCCGGTGTTGCCCGCACCTGCTGTCTTGGCGCAGACCGTGGTGCCTTTCGTGATGTCGTTCGGCGACGCGATGCCTCCTCTATCGTCTACCATTCGGCTGGGTCTTCTAATATACAGTAACAAACTACAATAAATTTAGAGTGGATCAGATTAGTGCATTTATTACTTGCAAGGAAAAATAGCTCCAATCTTACATCTCAAAACAGACCATTTTATTATATTTACAAAGTTGAGTACTTCATCAACTTAATGACATTCCTCTTTCATCTGCATGTAGCGTCGGTTTCTTTAATCAGTCCACTTATCTTTTGCGGCTTCTTCCCCCATGACAGCTGTGTCCTGGTTTTCTCTGTTGTGAAAATAGTCCTTGTCATAAGTACACTCCCTGCCATAAAACACAGAAAGACTTCATGTAAATCCTCCATCCAAACCAGTGAAGCACTCTGGGATCTCACATTACATTTTAGAATAAATTATAAATTCATAAAGACTTCAGGGTTACAGATATATCTCTGCATTTGCTCCGTCTCCTCACAGTTATGTGCAGGTCAATGGGACTAGGCAGAACAACAGATCAGCACAGACTAAATGAGCCGAAAGACCTATTTATGTGCTGTAATGATCTATGATACCCCTGTCCGCAGAAGGCATTGTATCCCCCACAATAATTCAGCTTCGCATTCGGTTCACCTGTAACATGTCAAGGTGCTGCATCCTATCTGGTGCCTGCAGAGAGGTTTTGCCCTCTGGTGGGGTGGTGATTGGTCTGCACAGTGTGACAGTTAATACCACATTCCCTTCCTTCCCTGTCCAGGTGTGTCAGCTCTGCCAGATGTTACTCCCCAGCAAGTGCAGCTACTTAGCTCATTACCGGCTCCACAAGAACAAGTCACCGTACATCTGCCCGGAGTGTGGCGGGGTCTGCCGGCCAGCGCACATTCAAGCTCACGTGAAGGAAGTCTGCTTCCATTTCACCCGCAAGGTCGGATACAAGTAGGTGCCTGCGTCCTTCCCAGGGTCTCGTTCCTCATCTCCGTTAGGTTATACCCAAAGGTTACAAAACTTTCTTATTAAGACAGAATAGCAAGCATGAAAACACATATCTAGGTGTGTATGGGCCCCTGTCACTACATCACACCTCCCACTCGATCCGTGGCACCAATACACTAGTATCAGCTCAAACCACTGAACCAATCGTCGTGTGTTACTGCACTTCAAGAGTCCCGCCAGTTTTCAAGTGACTTACACGTTCTCGGTATGCCAAGGTTGCCGTAATATTTTCCCCATAATCAAAGCTGCTTCAGCTAGTTCATGTACACCCAGGGCCACAGTGGTGAAGACACTTGACAAGCACAGAGTTTAACCCGTTACAATGCAGTATCCCCCCACTTTTATTTTCACATTTATCTTGCAATTCTAGCGTGTACACTGTTCTGGTTTCGGACTGGGGTGTCCTGTCTGCAACTAAATTCACCAGAAGGTTATTTCATCCCTCATTGTGGGAGCTTGCCGTGCACTTCAAGGAAAATCTGCCCTGCGTCATGTGTTACAGCACCGGTAGTGCTAGCATTCCTGTGGTGATATCACACCCAGAGGCTGAGCCGTATGTTTGGAGCCCTGTTTTATCACCCCCACCATCCAGGCCATGCTCACTTCTCAGCGCTGCCGTTGGGCAGGAGGTACCGAAGCCTTTGGTCCCACACCACCCGCTTGAGCAATAGTTATTACCCTTCAATTATCAGGTGCCTGAAGCAGCGTGGAGAGTGGTAAGTGCATAGAACACTCTGCCCAGGGTGGTGGTAGAGAAAATTACTGTACATTAGGGACATCGGAGAGACTCGTAGATAGGCACGTGGATGAAAGAGAACAGGAGGGTTATGGGCTGTGTAGGAGGGAAGGGTTAGATTGATGTGGAGTAGACTTGTATGGATTGGCACAACATCGTGGGCCAAGGGAGCGTACTGTCCTGTACTGCTGTGTGTTCAGTAACAGCCTGAAGTGAGTTAAAATACAGTCGTTTTTTCTCCCCCTTTTATTCTCCCCCCCCCCATAAAGGTGCCCCCAGTGTGGAGTGGTGTACGGAGGAATCAACACGATCAAGTCCCACATCCAAGACGTGCATTGCGAGGCTTTCCACAAGTGCCCGATATGCCCGATGGCTTTCAAATCTGCGCCGAGTGCCCACTCGCACATCTACACCCAGCACCCGGGTGTCGTCAGTCAGCAGGCCAAGTAAGTAATAACAGGGGCGGGGGTTCTGTGCGAATGCCTGGGCTTAGGGTGGCAACTCGGCACCAGCAGCCAGTGTCATTGTGACTCAAGGGCCAAACTCCCATTGTCCCTTCCAGCTTGTTTAGCTGTGCACCCCACGTGTCCCCTTCCTCATCCCTGAATCCATCACAGGAAAAGCCCTCCCCATCACTGAGCTCATCTACAAGAAAGCAGCATCCACCATCGACAACCCCCACCATCCAGCTATGCTCTGTTCCTCACTATTGCCATTGAGAAGAACGTACGAGAGCCATGGGTCCCACACCACCAGGTTCAGCAACAGTTACTACCCTTCAACCATCAGGCTCCTGAACCGGTGTGGATAACTTCACTCACCCCAACACTGAACCGATTCCACAAACTACAGGCTCAAGGACTCTACAGCTCATGTTCTCAGTATTATTTATGAGCTTATTTATTTATTATTATTGTATTTGCAGTTCGTCTTTTGCTCACTTGTTGCTTGTCAGTCTTTGTGTGTAGTTTCTCATTGACTGTTGTATTTCTTTGTCCTACTGTGAATGCCCACAAGAAAATGAATCTCGGAGTAGTAATAGTGATGTATACAGTACGTACCTTGATTATAAATTTGATTCCATGCCTGGTTATGGAGGGTGACGTGTATGACCACTGCCCAAGTCAGTGAGGGGGGCACATACACTCTCACACTGGATGGGAGCACACAGCTCAGGTTGTGGTACGCCTCAGGTATTGCAATTGGTTCATTATGGCCATGTATCGTGCGCTACAGTGAAAAGCTTGTCTTGTGCTGATATAGGTATTTTAGGTATTTGTATTATCCAGGCCATCCACAAGACAAGACAAAGGAGCAGAAGTCGGCCATTCAGCCCATCGAGTCTGCTTTGCCATTTTATCATGAGCCGATCCATTCTCCCATTTAGTCCCACTGCCCCGCCTTCTCACCATAACCTTTGATGCCCTGGCTACTCAGATACCTATCAATCTCTGCCTTAAATACACCCAATGACTTGGCCTCCACTGCTGCTCGTGGCAACAAATTCCATAGATTCACCACCCTCTGACTAAAAAAATTTCTTCGCATTTCTGTTCTGAATGGGCGCCCTTCAATCCTGAAGTCATGCCCTCTCGTACTAGACTCCCCCATCACGGGAAACAACTTTGCCACATCCACTCTGTCCATGCCTTTTAACATTCATAATGTTTCTATGAGGTCTCCCCTCATTCTTCTAAACTCAATAATCTAATATTGGTACAGCATTATCTAACGTTCATGGTTTAATGCAAGAGAAGCTCATGATCTAATGCTCTTTCTGTTCATACAGATCAAATCATTACATAGTGCATTGAGGTAGTACAAGGTGAAACAATAACAGTGCAGAATAATTTCCAACAGCTACAGAGAATGCAGTTCAGGTAGACAAAAAGGTGCAAGGTCATAAAAAGGTTAGATTGTGAGATCAAGTCCTTTTAATACTGTTATAATATAGAAGCTGTCCTGCAGCCTGGTGATGCATGTTTTTAGGCAAGTGAAGGACTTTCATCTATAGTTTTTAAAGTGGAAAAGCCGTCGCAGTGGAGCAGTTCTGCTCGCTTGACCTTGAAAGTCCGTTTCCGGTGCTACAAGTGGATGTCACAACTGAGGTCTTCCTTGGTTGCAGTGGATGACCTGATGTCATGCCCTTCGCTCTCCACGGAGCATTGCACAGCCACCTTCCTGACCACTGGATCTCCTCTGCCCTGTCCGCTGGAGCTAACTTTGCAGGCTAGGGCAAAATGACTCTATCTCACTGGGGTATAGTGTGACACGTGGCCAACTGGTTAGGGCGTTGGGCTCACGATATGAAGGTCGTGGGTTCGAGTCTCGGCCAAGGCAGCGTGTTGTGTCTTTGAGCAAGGCACTTAACCACACACTGCTCCAGTCCACCCAGATGAAAATGGGTACCGGCAAATGCTGGGGGTTAACCTCGCAATAGACTGGCGTCCTATCCGGGGGGGGGGTGGA
The DNA here is from genome assembly GCF_963921235.1 of Mobula hypostoma. Lineage (NCBI taxonomy): Eukaryota > Metazoa > Chordata > Chondrichthyes > Myliobatiformes > Myliobatidae > Mobula > Mobula hypostoma. Next base: position 244,569,764 of record NC_086098.1, read on the forward strand.
GTCTCGTACTCTCAGTCGCTTCACGCCACAGAAACTGGCGTAAGCTCCGGCCTGATGGGCCACAAAGGCTCGGGAGAGACTTTAACTTTAACACTGGGGTATAAGGCCCGGCAGCTACCCTCACCTGGTTTAACGCACCTGTCAAAGAGGTATACTGGGGTGTGACTGCTGTCACATGCAAACAGTTACTTGGAGCCACAGGTGAGAGCTGAGTGTCCGGTGGGGACCAGAGGTGTGTGCGCTGCCCCACATTGGACACGACAAACCCCTTTGTCAGAGGTGCTACCTCTCCCTGGACATCCCATACACCCCATCACATTAATACATTAAGGTAACAAGAAGGGGAAAAGCAGTAACAATGCAGAATGAAGTGTTACGGAACACATGCAGTGCAGGCAGAAAATGAGGTGCAAGGGCAGCACAAGGCAGATTGTGAGGTCTTATCATGCAAGGAATCGGCTTAATAGTCTCATAACAACGAGGAAGTTGTCCTTGAGCTTGGTAGTATGTGTCTTTAGGCTTTTGTACCTTCTGTCCGTTGGGAGAGGAGAGAATATCTGCGGCAGTGAGAAGGTAGATAGAGTCCATGGAGGGGGGTCTGGTTTCCATGATGAGCTGAGGTGTGTACACAACTCTGCAGTTTCTTTCGGTCACGTATAGAGCAGTTGCCGTACCAGGCAGTAATTCATCCATACTTTCTATGATGCCTCAATAAAAGTTGGTAAGGGTGGACAGGGACATGCCGAATTTCTTTAGCCTTCTGACAAAAAGGTGTTGGCAAGTTTGCTCGTCTTACTGTCTCCATGGCTGGACCAGAAAAGGGCTATTGGTGATGTTCACACCTAGGAACTTGAAGCTCTCAATGCCCTTGATGTAGACAGAAGCATGTACACCATGCCCTCTTCCTGAAGTCAATAATCAATTCTTTTGATTTGACACTGAAGGCAAGTTTGTAATCGTTACACCGTGTTCTTAAGCTCTCTACCTCCTTCCTACGAGGAGGAGAGGGGAGAGATATGGGAGCATGAGGACAGAAATAGGCTATCTGCGCAGCGAGAATCGTTTCCATCGTCTCACCTCATTACCTTATCCATCTACCTCTTTCATAATCCAGGCTCCTTTGAAATGTAGCTCTGCTATTCATCTTGCTCACTCCATGTGAGAGTTCTCACTCCTTTTGAGTTGAAGTAGATCCTCAAGTCTTTGTTCAAATGTATTTATAAATGTCGCAAATTGCATCAGTTTCTACCGCTTCCTCTGGCAGCTGATTCCTTAAAATGCAGTGCCTCTGTGTTGAAAACGTTGCCCCATGAGATCCTTTCAAGCCTTCACTTTATGCCCTCTGGTTTTTGACCACCCTACACCAGGGTAAAGGCTGTGACTGACCAGAATTGGGTTTATTATCACTGTCCTATCCGACATGAAATTTATTTTGTTGCAGCAGTGCAGTACAAGGCGTAGAACATAAATCATGCAAAATACTGTAAAAGGTAGTGTTTGAGTTAATAGTATATTCAAATTTATTTTACAATTTAATTTGGAGATACAGCATGGAGTTGGCCCTTCCTGCCCTTCAAGCTGAGCAGCCCCAGAAACCCTAAGAACTTAATTTAACCCTAACCTAATCACAGGACAATTTACAATGGCCAACCCTACCCAGTACATCTTTGGTCTGCGGGAGGAAATTGGAGCACCTGGGGAAACCCCACACATTTCACAAGAGACTCCATACAGAGGAATTGATCTCTGATGCCCTAAGCTGTGGTAGTGTTGCATTAACTGCTACACTACTGTGGTACCCCATCTGATGGCAGAGGGGAAGAAGCTTTTCCTAAAGCATTGTGTGTGTGTGTGTGTGTGTGTGTGTGTGTGTGTGTGTGTTGTGTGTGTCTTCCGTCTCCTGTAACTCTTCTCTAATCCAAACTTATCTTAAATGTTGAAATTAAGTTCACATGCACTACTTGCTCTGGCGGCAGCTCGTTCCACACTCTCACGACCCTCTGAGTGAAGAAGTGTCCTTGCATGTTCTCTTTAAATTTTTAACCTTTCACTCTTAACCCATGACCTCTAGTTGTAGTCCCACCCAACCTCAGTTGAAAAGGCCTGCTTGCATTTGCCCCATCTATACCCTTCATATTTTGTATATCTCTATCAAATCTCCTCTCAATCGTCTACATTCCAAGGGATAAAGTCCTAACCTATTTAATCTTTCCATATAATTCAGGTCCTCCGGTCCTGGCAACATCTTTATAAATTTTCTTTGTACCCTTTCAGTCTTATTTACATCTTTCCTGTACATAGGTGGCCAAAACTGCACACAATACCCTGAGTTAGGCCTCACCAACATCTTATACAATTTCAACACAACACCTCATCTCCTGAACTCAATAATTTGATTTATGAAGGCCAGCGTGCTTCTTTGTGATGAAAGGTCTCGGCCTGAAACATTAGCTACACTCTTTTCTGTGGATGCTGCCTGGCCTGCTGAGTTCCCCCTGCATTTTGTGTTCCCTGTGTATCCAAATACTTATATCATTGTCATCATCATCATCATCAGGTGCCGTGCCCAGTTTGAGCTTCGACTGCCATGGCCCACACACTCCTGTTTCGGATCAAGTGGATCAATTCATTGGTATTCAGTTCCAGTTCTCTGGCTGCTGTCCCCATCATCATTTGTTTTTGTCTTCCTCTTGCTTTCTTCCCTTCAATCTTTCCCATAATTACTGTGCATTCTAACTCATGGTTCCTAATCACATGTCCAATGAAGTTACGTTGCATTTTCATGATCTCATACATTATTTCTCATTTTGTGTTTGCTCTATTCATGACATCCTCATTAGATATTGATTTCGTCCATGATATTCTTTGTATCCTCCTCAAAAACCACATCTCTGCTGCTACAATTCGTTTCCTCATGTTACGAGATATTGTCCGACATTCTGAGCCATATAACATAACTGGATAAATGTAACATTTCAGTACTCTGAGGCGGGTTGTCGTGCCTAGTTTAGTACTGGTCAGTATACTCTTCATTCTCGTAAAGGTGTCCTTTGCCATCCCTATTCTTCTTTTGATGTCCAAGTCGCACCTGCCGTCTGATGTCACCCAGCTTCCTAAGTAGCAAAAGTTCTGTACTTGTTTTATGTCTTCCCCATTTATTCTCAGCCTGCAGATAGGATTCTTCTTTTTGGATATCACCATACATTCTGTCTTTTTGCAATTGATAGATAGACCCATTTTTGCACTTTCTTCAACAATTATATCAATTAAGTTTTGTAGTTCTTCCTCCGTACTTGCAATTAACACAGTGTCATCTGCATATTTGAAATTATTGATGTTTTCACTGCATACTTTGATGCCCAAGATGTCTCTTGTTGTAATGTTGTTTCACGGTACAATACTTGTATATCAGTCCTTTAGAGTACATTTCAACTTTACCACTACTGATGTCAGGCTCGCCGGCCTATAATTTCCTGGTTTATTTTTATTAGCCTTTCTTAAACAGTGGAACAACATTAGCTATCCTCCAGTCATCCGGTACCTCACCTGTCGCTAAGGATGATTTAAGTATCTCTGCTAGGGCCCTGGCAATTTCTGCACACTTCTCACGGAGTCCGAGGGAATACCTTATCAGGCCGTGAGGATGTATCCACCCTAATGTGCCTCGAGACTGCAAACACGTCCTCCTCTATCATCTGTACAGGGTTCATAATCTTGCTGCTGCTTCGCCCCACATCTATTGACTCTGTCTGTCACATGAGTAAATCCAGCTGCAAAAAATCCATTTAAAATCTCCCCATCTCTTTTTGGCTCCACACATGGATTACCACTCTGAACTTCCAGAGGACCAGTTTTGTCCCTTGCTATCCTTTTGCTTTTAACATAGCTGTAGAAGCCCATAGGATTCTCCTTCACATTGTCTGTGAGGGCAACATCATGCTTGCTTTTAGCCTTGCTGATTTCTTTCTTAAGTGTTCTCTTGCATTTCTTATACTACTCAAGTATCTTATTTGTTCCTACCTGCCTATACCTGATATGCACCTTTTTAGTTCTTTACCAGGGCCTCGATATCTTGAAATCCAAGATTTCCTAACCCTGTTATCTCTACCTTTTATTCTGATGGGCACATACAAACTCTGCATTATCAAAATTTCATTTTTGAAGCCGCCCCCCCAACTTACCAAGAACACCTTTGCCAGAAAATAGCCTGTTCTATTCCACACTTACCAGATCTTTTCTGATACCATCAACATTGGCCTGTCTCCGATTTAAAATCTCACCCGTGAACCAGACCTATCCATTTCCATACTTACTTTGAAACTAATGGCATTGCAGTCACTGGGTGCAAAGTGTTCCCCTGCACAAACTTTTGTCACCTGCCCAGACTCATTCCCCAATAGCAAATCACTCTGTCTAGTTGGGACTTGTTTGCACTGATTAAGGAAACTTTCATGAGTACATTTGATAAACTATCCCATGTAGTCCTTTTACAGTATGGGAGTCCCATTTAGTATGTGGAAAGTTAAAATCGCCTACTATACAAACTTGTGTTTCTTCCAACAGTCTGCAGTCTCTACAAATGTGCTTCTCCAAACCCTGCAGACTGTTAGGTGGTCCGAGGTATAGCCCCTTTCTTTTTCTTTTTAAATCTTTTTATTAAATAAGTATACAAAAAGGTAAGCCATATAGGCGCTAATACACTGTTAGAATATAATAAAATTACAGGAGATATTAATACAAAAAAAATGATACAAACAATGTAATTTAAACATAACGTACCAAGGTAACATAATAGTATACTAATTTTTATATATATATCAATAGAGAAAAGGAAAAAAAAACCCAAAAAAAAACCCACCGTGCAACTAACTAAAAGCAAAGCAAAGCAATGGGCTAACTTGAAACCAAACAGAGTTAAAAAACTTAAAATCACGTCCTCAATCCCGACCTCCATTAAAAACAGTAAAAAAACAAGAAGGGTATATATTACATTAAATGAAAATATTGAATAAAAGATCTCCAGGTCTGTTCAAATTTAAATGAGGAATCCTAAAGATTGCTTCTAATTTTCTCCAAATTCAAGCATAATATCATCTGAGAAAACCAAAAAAAGGTAGTTGGAGCATTAAGCTCTTTCCAATGTTGTAAGATACATCTTTTCGCCATTAAAGTAAGAAATTCAATCATTCTACGGGCTGAAGGAGAAAGATTACTGGAAGTTTTAGGTAGTCCAAAGATAACAGTAATAGGGTGAGGAGAGATATCTATATTCAATACCTTGGAGATAATATTAAAAATGTCTCTCCAAAAAGTTTCCAGAGTAGGACAAGACCAAAACATATGAGTTAAAGAGGCTATCTGCCCCGGACATCTATCACAAAAAGGATTAATGTGAGAATAAAAGCGAGCTAATTTATCTTTGGACATATGTGCTCTATGAACAACTTTAAATTGAATTAGGGAATGTTTAGCACAGATAGAGGAAGTATTGACTAATTGTAAAATCTGCCCCCAGTCATCCACGGAAATGATAAACCCCAATTCCTGTTCCCAATCTACCCTAATCTTATCAAATGGAGCTTTCCTAAGTTTCATAATAATATTATAAATCATAGCCGATGCACCTTTCTGACATGGATTAAGGTTAATTATAGTATCTAAAATATATGTAGGAGGAAGCATTGGAAAGGAAGAAAGTATAGTACTTAGGAAATTTCTAACTTGTAGATATCTAAAAAAATGTATTCTTGATAAATTATATTTATTAGATAATTGTTCAAAAGACATAAGGGAACCATCTAAAAATAAATCCAAAAACCGTGAAATACCCTTAGTCTTCCAAATTTGAAAAGCACGATCCGTAAAAGAGGGAGGAAAAAATGTTACCTAAAATAGGAATCGCTAGCCCAAATTGGTTAAGATCAAAAAATTTTCTGAATTGAAACCGAATACGTAAGGTATATTTAACTATCGGGTTAGATACCTGTTTAAGGCGTTTCAAATCAAAAGGAAGAGAGGAACCAAAAATAGAGCCAAGTGTATAACCCTGAACAGATTGTAATTCCAATGCTACCCATTTAGGAATGGATAGTATATCCTGGTCAAGTAACCAAAATTTCATATGTCGAGTATTAATTGCCCAATAATAAAATCTAAAGTTAGGTAATGCTAAACCTCCATCTCTCTTAGCTTTCTGTAAATGTATTTTACCCAGTCTCGGGTTTTTATTTTGCCAAATAAATGAAGAAATTTTGGAGTCAACTTTATCAAAAAAAGATTTTGGAACAAAAATTGGTAATGCCTGAAATATATATAAAAATTTTGGCAAAAAAAAATCTTAACTGCATTAATACGACCAATCAAAGTTAAATATAAAGGAAACCATTTAGATGAAAGTTGAATAATATGGTCAATTAAGGGTAAAAAGTTAATCTTAAATAAATCTTTGTATTTACAAGTAATTTTAATCCCAAGATATGAAAAATAATTATTAATCAATTTAAATGGAAAGTTATGATATAAGGGAAGTTGTTTATTAATCGGGAAAAGTTCACTCTTACTAAGATTTAATTTATAACCTGAAAAAAGACGAAATTGTGCTAATAACTCTAAAACAGCAGGGATGGATTTTTGGGGATTAGAAATATATAAAAGTAAGTCATCAGCATAGAGTGATATTTTATGGGACTTTAAGCCCCGAGTTATCCCAGTAATATTTGGAGATTCTCGAATGGCAATTGCAAGAGGTTCTAATGCAATATCAAATAATAAAGGACTAAGAGGACAACCTTGTCGAGTACCTCGAAAAAGAGGGGAAAAAGGTGAGTTTAGAGAGTTAGTACGGACCGAGGCCACAGGAGAATGATATAACAGTTTAATCCAGGATATAAATTTCGAGCTAAAATTAAACATTTCAAACACCTTAAATAAATAAGGCCATTCTACTCTATCAAAAGCTTTCTCAGCATCTAAAGAGATAACACACTCAGGAACATTTTGTGAGGGAGTATAAACAATATTTAACAGTGTGTGAATATTATAAAAAGAGTAACGACCTTTAATAAAACCCGTTTGGTCTTCCGAAATAATAAAAGGAAGTACTTTTTCTAATCTATTTGTTAATAACTTAGAAAAAATTTTAGAATCAACATTCAATAAAGATATTGGTCTATAAGATGCACATTGAGCAGGATCTTTATCCTTCTTTAATATTAGAGAGATTGACGCTCTATTGAAAGATTCGGGAAGTTTACCAAGTTTTAATGAAGCCGCAAAAGCCCTACAGAACCAAGGGATTAATGAAGGTGCGAAACATTTATAAAATTGTACGGTAAACCCATCAGGGCCAGGAGCTTTCCCCAAATTCATAGAGAAAATAACATTCTTAATCTCATCCGTGGTAATGGGAGTATCTAACATAGAAGACATATCCTATGAAATCTCAGGGGAGTCTAGGTTATCTAAAAAATCATTCATATCTTTAGAATCTCGAGGAGACTCTGATTGATATAAGGAAGAATAAAAATCACAGAAGGTTTGATTAATCCCCGCATGATCAAGTATCAGTCGGTCATTTTGGTTATAAATCTGATTAATTTGAGATTTAACATAATTAGACTTCAGTTGATTAGCCAACAGTTTGCCAATTTTGTCACGGTATAGCCCCTTTAATGTGGTCATACCTTTTTTTTTATTCCTCAAATCCACCATAAAGCCTCACTAGGTGAGCTCTCCCGTCTGTCCTGACTGAGCACTGCCATGACATTTTCACTGACTAGTAATGCCACCCTTCCCCCTTTAATCCCTGCCGCTCTTGTCACATGTAAAACAACAGAACCCCGGAATATTGAGCTCCCAGTCTTGTTCATCCTGTAACCAAGTCTCACTAATGGCTACAATATCATAATTCCATGTGTTGATCCATGCCCTGAGCTCACCTGCCTTTCATACAATACTTATTGCATCCAATAACTCAGAGCATTAGTCACACCCTGCTCAATGTTTTAATTCCTGACCTTGTCTGAGATCTTAATATCTTTCTCCACTATCTGTTCTGGCACTCTTGTTCCCATCCCCCTGCAATTCTGGTTTAAACCCCCCGTGCAGCACCAGCAAACCTTCCTGCTAGGATATTAGTGTCCCTCCAGTTAAGATACAAACTGTCTGTTCTGTACAGGTCTCGCCTTCCCCGGAAGAGAGTCCATTGATCCAAAAATCTGACACCTCCCTCCTCCTACACCAACTCCTTAGCCACGTGTAAAACTGTATGATCTTCCTATTTCTGGCCTCACTAGTACGTGGCACGGATAGCAATTCTGAGATCGCAACCCTGGAGGTTCTGACCTTTAGCTTAGCACTAACTCCCTAAACTCACTTCACAGAACCTCATCACTCTTCCTACCTATGTCATTGGATCATGAACTCTGGCTGCTCACCCTTTCACTTAAGAATGCCGGGGACTCGATCCAAGATGTCCTAGACCCTGGCACCTGGGAGGCAACATAGCATCCGGGAATCTCATTCCCATCCACACACCCTCCTTTCTGTTCCCCTAACTAGCGAATACCCTATCACCACAGGTCACTTCTTGTCTCCCCTTCCCTTCAGAGTCAGACTCAGTGGCTGAGACTTGACCGCTGTGACTCTTTCCTCTGCTAGGTCACCCCAGAACATGGGACCCAGAAGAGGACAGCACAGGAACAGGACATTCGGCCCACAGTGCTGTGCAGAACCAACTAAAAAACAAATCAAAGCCACCCAAACACTAATCTCTCCTACCTACACCATGTCCATATCCCTCCATCTTCCTTACGTCTATGTCCTTATCCAGACTTCTTGTAAAAGCCTCCAATGTATCCAAAGTGTATACCTGGTGTTGAGGGGGATGGCCACGGGTGGTTAACCCCTTCCCCTTCCTGACTGTCATCCAGTTTCTTGTGTCCTGCACCTTGGGTGTAACTGCCTCTCTATACGTCCTAGTTATCACTCCCTCAGCATCCTGAATGATCAAGCATCCTTCCAGTTCCAGCTCCAACTCCAACTCCTTACAACAGAGTGTTAGAAGCTGCAGCTGGATGCACTTTTTGCAACTGTGGTCATCAAGGACACTGGATGTCTCCCTGCCTTCCCACATCCCTCAAGAGGAGCATTCAACTATCCTGCCTGTCATCTCTGCTGTTCTAACTGTGCAAATATAAAGAAGGGAAACAACGAATAAACTTGGGGGTGGGAGGGAATCTACCTACAACTTTTTCCACCTTCTCTCACACAAGCCTCTCCTCGCTGAAGCCTCAAATAACCATCCTAACGCTGTGGGAGTGGAAGATGTGGGGTGTGAGTGGAGGGCTGAAGATTTTTTTTTTACAAGGATGGTGGGTGCTTGGAGCGGGCTGCCAGAGGTGGTCATAGTCATAGTCGTAGTCATACTTTATTGATCCCGGGGGAAATTGGTTTTCGTTACAGTTGCACCATAAATAATTAAATAGTAATAAAACCATAAATAGTTAAATAGTAATATGTAAATTGTGCCAGGAAATAAGTCCAGGACCAGCCTATTGCCTCAGGGTGTCTGACCCTCCAAGGGAGGAGTTGTAAAGTTTGATGGCCACAGGCAGGAATGACTTCCTATGACGCTCTGTGTTGCATCTCAGTGGAATGAGTCTCTGGCCGAATGTACTCCTGTGCCCACCCAGTACATTATGTAGTGGATGGGAGACATTGTCCAAGTCCAAGGTAGTGGTGGGAACAGATATAAAAGTGGTGTTTAGGAAGCTGTTGGACAGATGCATGAATATGGAGAGATGTGGATCACGTGCAGACCGAAGGGATCAGTTTCATCTGTCTTCACCATTGGGCTGCACTGTTCTGTATTTTGATTTTATCTCATTCAGAAGCAAAGGGAGTGGCATTTGTTCAGGCAACAAGATGTGGGCCATCCCGTGCCATGTTACATGCGGGTTGCCTTAGAGTTGCTCTGAAGTAACTGTGTGCAGTTCTCATCACATACCTACAGGGTAGCTGTTTGAAAGAGTTCAGAGAAAACTTGCAAGGATGTTGCCGGAACAAAGATCTGGGTTATAGGGAAAGGTTGAATCGGTTAGGACTTTACTCCCTGGTGTGTGGGAGATCTTATGGGAGTATACAAAAATGAGGGGTATAGATAGGGTCATAGCCAGCTGGTGGTGTAGAGACATCCACACTAGACTTTGAGGTGAGCAGCCCCGGGGTCGGATCTGGCCAGCTTCTTGCACGTTTTCCATCTGTGCTGGGTTGAGTGTCAAGTTGGCAACTCGGCTTCATAAAAAAAAAACAGACAAAGAAACGGCAAAGGTTGCCGCCCAGTGCTCCACAAGGCGTGGAAAGGAACGAAAGCAAAGGTCACTCAGAGGATGGTGAGAGTGGAACAAGCTGCCAGCAGATGTGGTGGATGTAGATTAGATTTGATTGCAACATTTAGGAAAACTTTGGATAAGTACATGGATGGGAGGTGTACAGAGGGCTGTGGTCTGGGTGCAGGTGTATGGGGCGGGGGGGGAAGCAGAATAACAGTTCAGCATACACTAGATGGGCTGAAGAGTCTGTTTCTGTGCTCTATGACTCAAGTAAGTCTTCTCCCTCTCTTCTCCCACCCTCTTTCCCCCCCCCCACAGGGTGATTCACAAGTGTGCCATGTGTGACACCGTCTTCACCCACCAGCCGTTGTTGAGCGCCCATTTTGACCAGCATCTGACGAAGCAGCGCGTCGCTGTCTTTAAATGCCCGCAGTGCCCGGTGCTTTATGCCCAGAAACGGACAATGATGGAGCACGTTAAGGTGAGCCGGGGTGGGTGGTGGAGGTAGGGGGGTGGCCAGGCGGTAGCTCTGTTTGTCTAGTGCAACCTGTGAATGTGGCTTTCTTCCCCTCCAGAGCACCCACTCCAGCCTGAAGAGCGAGGAGCCCGTGCAGAGCCAGCCGGCCACGCCCGTCAAACCAGCGCCAAAGTCAAGCCCAGACTCGGTGGACTCGTTAACCGACGAGTCGTCCTCCAGCCCCAAGGACGTGCTGAGCTTACAGCGGCGGAAGGAGATGAGGCTGAAGCTGAAGAACGCCGGCTGGACGTGCAGCCAGTGCCAGATGTGGTTCCCAGAGCGCGAGGAGTACGTGACCCACATGAAGAAGGATCATGGTAAAGTGAGTGACCGAGGGCAGGAGCATCCGCGGACCTGGGCTGACAAGCGACCCGCGTGCTTTGAGCTCTCACCAAGCCCTCCCAGGGCAGGCACAGCACCGATTAGTTGAGGAGAAAAGGGATGAAAAGAAAATAGAGGGCTCTGTGGGAGGGAAAGGTTGGAATGACCTTGGAGTAGATACAAAGATCAGCACAACATTGTAAGCCAAAGTGCCTGTACTGTGCTGTAGCTCCCTCTGCACTGTCCCAGGTCAGAGAAAGTACAGAGTAAGCCTCCCTCTACATTATCCTATCATCTACTCCCAGGGCAAAGACAGCATAGTTGCAAAAGCCTTAGGTCCACCAGGTTTGGGAACAGTTATTACCCTACAACCATCAGGGTCCTGAGCCAGCGGTGGATAACTTCAATCACCACAACTCCGAACTGATTCTACGACCTGCAGACTCACTTTCAAGGCTTCCTTACAGCTCTTGTTCCCAGCACTGTGGATTCTGGTCAATTGGGACACACAGGTTGCGCCAAGAGACTTAAAAAGGAATATTAGATTAGATTATGGGGACATTCAGTCCTCGTTTATTGTCATTTAGAAATGCATGCATTTAAAAATGATACGGCGTTCCTCCAGAATGATATCACAAGAAAACACAGGACAAACCAAGACTAAAACTGACAAAACCACATAATTATAACATATAGTTACAATAGTGCAAAGCAATACCATAATTTGATAAAGAGCAGGGCACGGTTTAAAAAAAAGTCTCAAAGTCCCGGTAGCCCCATCATCTCACGCAGGCGGCAGAAGGAGGAACTCTCCCCACCATGAACCTCCAAGCGCCGCCAACTTGCCAATGTAGCACCATTGGAAGCACCCGACCGCAGCAGACTCTGAGTCTGTCCGAAAACTTCGAGCCTCCGACCAGCCCCTCCGACGCAGCCTCTCCGAGCACCATCCTCTGCCGAGCTCTTCGACCCCGCCCCGGCCGCCGAGCAACAAGCAAAGCTGAGGACTTGGGGCCTTCCCCAGAGATTCTGGACCACACAGTAACAGCAGCAGCGAAGCAGGCATTTCAGAAGTTTCACCAGATGTTCCTGCGTGCTGTCACGTCCATCTCCATCAAATCAAGATTGTGCACGGCATCCTACTTGACAAATGACAGACATCATCACCAGAGTGGCTGCTGCGAGCTGTATCGCGCCGCCATCTTCTCCTCCCTCCTTATTTGTGGTCTTTCAGCTTTTTCTAGCAGCCTAATCGAATCACAATTCATTAGCAAGGGCGATTAAAAATGAGGAGAGGCCATTGTGTGAATGAACCAGTGTTACAGTAGGGGCTTGGGCTCAACAAACTCAAATGAGGTACATTTCTGGTTAGTTTCTTCTTCGTTCTTTGTCTGTTAGTTCATAGTTAGTGCAGTGAGATTGGCTCCAGGGGCTGTGTTGTGATCTTTGTTTGAAATGTGGAAATTCCAGAAGATTGCCAGTCTCCCAGATAACCAGGTGCACTGAGCTGCAGCTCTTCAGGGAACACGTTAAGGAACTGGAGCGCTGTCCCGGTGACCTTCGGCTCATACAGGAAAATGAGAAGGTGATAGATAGGAGTTGCAGGAAACAAGTACTTGGGTGACTGTCAGGAGAGGGAAAGGAAGTGGACAGCCAGTGCAGAGTACCTCTGTGGCCGTTCCGCTCCGTGATAAGTATACCTCTTTGGATACTGTTGAGGGGGTCACCTACCAGGGGAGAGCCACAGCGACTGGATCTCTGGCATTGAATCTGGTGCGGTGGCCCAGAAGGGAAGAGGGGAGAAGAGAACTGCAGTAGTGATGGGGAGTTCCATTGTTAGAGGAGCAGACACAAGTTTCTGTGGGCGTTAAAGAGACACCTGGATGGTATGGTGCCTGGTTTAGGGACGTCTCAGATCAGGTCAACAGCATTCTCAAGGGGGAGGGGAGCCAGAAGTCTTGGTATTTTTAGCAGTAACCAACTCACTGTCACTGTAAAGAGGGAGAAAAAGCAAAGGAGGAGAACAAAGAAAAGACAAAGAAATTGTGGTCCTAAAAAAAACTAGCTCAGCAGAAAGATGAGGCACATTCCAGTGATAACATGCGGCCTATGGAATAGTCAGATTCGAGAGGTGTGACACCTGATGTAGAAAATCTTGGAAGCTTCTAGAAAAATACAGAATCAGCAACACTCCAATTACTGAACAAGTACACACGGAGGTGATCATATAAAAATATGAGCAGCATAGAAAAAGTTAAACTACGAGAAAAATAGCAACTCTTTAAGAAATATAATGAGTACTGCAAAATGGTGAGATAGTATTCACAGGGTCGTGAACCATTCAGAAATCTGATAACAGGGATGGGAGGAAAGAAGCTGTTCTTCAGACGCTGTGCATCTTCAGGCTGCTGTACCTGCTGTCAGACAGCAGTAATGAGAAGGCTGCCTTTCTGTCGTTAGTGGTGGGGAGACGAGTGCCCAATGATGAGTCTACAACGCTCAGCAACTTTGCTCAGTCCTGTAAATTGGAGCCTCCATACCAGGCGATAATGCAATCTGAGCATGCTCTCTGCGTAAATCTGTTGAAATTTGCCGGAGCCTTTGGTGACATACCAAATCTCCTCAAACTCCTAATGAACGATAGCCACTGGCCTTTGGGATTGATCAATATGATGTGTTCAGGGTGAGCTGTTCCATGTAAGGGCGCATGAAATGAAATGCAGTGAGATATTCCCCTGCCAAAAGTATTCGGTGATGCTTTGTAAAAAGGAGGTTTCAGATGCCAAAATGGAAGGGGGTGCAGTATAAATGGAGCTTTGTGAATCAGTGGCGAATTTCTTTTCCTCCGCCACGTCTCATGCTGGATGTCGTCAACAGGCGATGAAGAAGTTCCCATGCCGTCTCTGCGAACGGTCATTCTGTTCGGCGCCCAGTTTGCGAAGGCACGTCCGAGTGAACCACGAGGGGATCAAACGTGTTTACAACTGCAGGTAACTGAGCCTACTACCGGCCAGAAAACCTCTTCCCCCAGAGACTCGAGGCGGGACTGGTGACAGCTTACCAGGGAAACGCAGCCATTGTCCACTGGACAATATAGAGGGGAGAGAGATGGAAGGGTGGGGTGGAGAGAGAGATAGAGATGGAAGGGAGGAGAGAGAAAGACAGAAGGGAGGGGAGAGAGAGAGATGGAAAGTGGGGAAGAGAGACTTGAGGGGAGAGTTGGAATGGCAGGAGGGGTGAGGGAGAGAAGCGGGAAAGATGAGCGAGAGGGGAGGAAGGGGTGGGGGAGAGATGGAAAGGCGGAGTTTGAGGGACTGAAAGGAGGGCTAGGGGAGAGAGACGGAAGGGCAGGTGGGGTGGGGTAGAGAGCGGGAGAGGGAGGTGGGAGGGTAGGCAGGGGTGGGGAGTGAGATGAAAGGGCAGGAGGATGAGAGGGAGGCGTGGAGTGAATGAATTGGGAAGGTGAGAGAGACGAGGGAGAGGGGAAAGTGGCGGGGAGAGACGGAGTAGGGGGAAGAGAGACTGGGGGAGAGTCGGAATGGCGGCAGGAGGGGTGGGGTGAAGATGGAAGGGAGGGGTGGGGAGAGGGACGGAAAGGGACACACCATTAGCCTACAACTAGCATTCTCGCAAATTTGGAAGGAGAAGCTTCATAATGGAGAGGTTGCAGTCTTTCCATTATGAAGCCTCTCCTTCCAAATTTGCGTGAATGTATGCCAGGGAAAGGGAATCAAAAGCTAGTGGACCAGGTTTAAGGTAGGTGGGGAAAGATTTAAAAGGGACCTGAGGGTCAACTTTTTAATGTTGTGGACATGTGGAATGAGCAAGTGAGCTGCCAGGGGAGCCTCTCGGTGGCTGTGGAGGAGGCTACAGGCAGACCAGTAGAATGGAGAGCTGGAGCGGCAAATGACAGTAAGGCCAGAATTAAGCACAGATTTCCACAAACTTCTCACCCAATTTCTGTTTGGTTTGACAGTTTGGGTAGTTTTGACTTGGGTTGTTTCCTCGGGAGAGGCTGAGAGGAGCCCTGAGGAATATAAAAGTATGCAGGGCACAGAAAGTCTCTTTCCTGCCTGTAAAAATGTCAAATTCTGCAGTTCATGCCTTCAGGGTGAAAAGGGGAAAGTGTGAGAGAGATCTGGGGGTAAATGTTTTCTTACACAGAATGGTGGGTGCGTGAAATGGGCTGCCAGGGATGCAGGTGGAAGCAGATACAATACAGCAGTTTAGAAGCTCTTTAGATAGACACATGAAATGAATATGGAGGAATATAGATCATGTGCAGACAAAGACATTTATTTTAATTTAACCTTATGTTTAGCCATTGTGGGCCAAAGGGCCTATTCCTGTACACAGTTGTGACCTCCTGCCTGTCTATTTTAACCATTTCCAAATACCACGGTCACTTCCTCCTCCATATCAGCAGCAACTCCTTCCTCAGCACTCTCCTTTGCTCCTAAAATACCTTGTGTTTTGAAGACTCTTTAAATGTTTACAAAGAATTCCCTCTGTTTATTTATTTAGCGATACAACAGTGTAACAGGCCCTTCTGGCCAAACAAGCCCACGTCGCCAAATTACCTCATCTTCTGCCTAGTCCCACCTTCTTGCACCTAGACCATGGCCCTCCATCCCTCTCTCATCCATGTACCTACAAACTTCTCTTAAATGTTACAATTGAACCTGCTGCTACCACTTCTGCTGACAGCTCGTTCCACACTCGCACCACTCTAAGCGAAGCAGCTCCTCCTTAAATATTCACCTTTCACCCTAAGCCTATGACCTCTGGTTCTAGTCTCACCCAACCTGAGGGGCAAGCATTCACCCTTAGTTCCTCCCTGCATGTTGTTTGGCGCACGGGTGCAACCTGGCTGCTGCTTTACCGTTTGTCTGTTTTACAAGGGTAGCACAACGTTCAACCCAGCACAGATGGAAAGCTCGCAAGGAGCCGGCCAGTGACGTACCCTGGACCTCATGTTCCAAGTCTGAGTGTAGAAACCAGATCTCCGGGTAGCCACCCACTTCAACTCTGCTTCCCATTCCCATTCAGATATGTCCATACATGGCCTCCTCTACTGCCATGATGAGGCTAAACTCAGGTTGGAGGAGCAACACCTCATATACCGTCTAGGTAGTTTCCAGCCCCTTGGTGTGAACATAGAATTCTCCAACTTCCGGTAATTCCCTCCCCCTCCCTTCCCCTATCCCTATTTCACTTTACCCCCTCCCCCAGCTCCCTCATGGTTCCGCCTCCTTCTACCACCCATTGTTTTCAGGGCTATGACCTCAATGCTTCCTCTCCCCCACCCCTTTGTCTTTCAAATTACTGGTCTTTCAACTGAAGCTACAAGCATTCTTCAAATCCTTCCCTATCTTTCATTCTTCAGTCCTAACAAAGGGTTCTGGCCCAAAACATTGACTCATCGTTTCTAACTGATGCTGCCTGACCTGCTGAGTTCATCCAGCGTACTGAAAGTGTTGCTTTGATCACAGCATCTGCAGATTATTTTGTGTTAACCACTACACTGCCAGCACGAACCATTTCACTCTACCTACACCTCTCATAATCTTGTATACCTCTAAGATCGCCTGTCTGCACTCTTTGAAGGTTCTTATGAGCAATTAACCTGCTACCCCGTATGTCTTTGGAGAGAGGGAGGAAAGCAGAACACCCGGAGGAAAGTCACGGGGAGAACGTACAAATTCTTCACAGACCGCAATAGGAATTTAACTCACGTTGCTGGTGCTGCAATAGCGTTACACTACTGTGCCACCTCGTAAGTGGTGCACACAGTCACCTCACGTGAGCTGCTATCACACCCCGAGTTTAAACACCCTGTTAGAAGCGTGCGATCAGGTACGACTCAGTAGTGACGTGCAGCCTCCCGTTTCAGACACTGCATCAAGGGCAAGCGGACTTTCAGCAGCCGTCTGACATTAGAGAAGCACCTGCAAGTCATCCATGGCATTAACTTGGCCGACCACATCCAGGACCAGGAGAACCTCTTCGAGAGAGTCAGCATTAAGGTAAGATCAGCCGAGACAAGTGCACACAGCAGAACTACAATGTTAGAAGATGAAGTAATGGCCCTGTTTAATTTGCATTACAGGTAGAACTCAGACACTGCCACAGTATAGGGGTAACTTACTTCAGTTATTAACCTTTCAGGGTAATTTCAGGTATTTGAGTTATGAGAGAAAACTCCGTTTAATTGAAAGATGTATTTGGTTAGAGTCATACAGAAGAGAAACAGGTCACTTGGCCCACAATCTGTACCAGCTATCTATTAAAACTAATCTTGCTCTCTTCCCATTTTGTTCTTTGCACGTTCTCAGCAACCCCTCCCAGATTTCAATTCTCAGTCACTTAGTCGGGCTCGTTTGGACTCTGTTGGACGCAGCCAGAGGAAAAATTTACTGTGGTCAGTTAACCCAACAACCTGCATGTCTTTGGAATGCAGAGCCACAGTGGTGCTGTGGCTCAGAAGGGAAGTGGGGGAGATGGATGCAGTAGTGATGGGGATTCCATGGTCAGAGGAGCAGACAGGAGATTTCTGTGCTCGTGAGGGAGATACCTGGATGGTATGTTGCCTCCCAGGTGCCAGGTTCAGGGATAAAGGGGGGAAGGTGAGCAGCCAGAAGTCTTAGTGCAATTGGTACCAACAGCATGGGTAGGAAAGACGGGGAGGTCCAGAAGAGAACATATAGGGATTTGGGTAACACTGAAAAGCAGGACCCCCAGGGTAATAATCTCTGGATTGCTGCCTGTGCCATGCGCCAGTGAGGCTAAGGATAGGATGATTTGGCAGATGAATGCGTGGCTGAGGAGCTGGTGCGGGGGCCAGGGGTTCAGATTTCTGGATCATTGGGATCTCTTCTGGGGAAGGTATGACTTGTACAAAAGGGGCAGGTTACACCTGAACTTGTGGAGGACCATTATCCTTGCAGACAGGTTTGCCAAAACTGTTGGGGGGAGGGGGTTTAAACTAATTTGGCAGAGGATGGGAACTGGAGTGATAGGACTGAAGATGGGGCATTTGATATAGAACTAGATGCAGTGTGTAGTGAGACTGTGTGGAAGGACAGGCAGATGATAGGGCAAAATTGCAATCAGTGGAATGAGTTGAAGCGTAACGGGGAGGGGATCGAAAAGGCTGATGAATACAGGACTGAAAGTGTTAAATTTGAGTGCATGCTGTGTATTAAATAAGGTAGATAATCTAGTAGCACATCTAGAGATTGATGTTGTGGGCATCACTGAGTCGTGGCTGGAAGTAGGTCATAGTTTGGACCTTAACATCCAAGGATACACATCGTATCGAAAGGACAGGCAATAGGGGACTCTACTGGTAAAAAATGAAATCAAATCCTTCGAAAGAGCTGACATAGGATCGGAAGATACAGAATCTTTGTGGGTGCAGTTAAGAAACTGCAAGGGTAAAAAGACTGTGATGAGAGTTATATATAGGTCTTCGAACAGTAACCAGGATGTGGGCTACAAATTATAACAAGAGATAGAAAAGGCTTGTAAAAAGGTCAATGCTACCATAGTTGTGGGAGGTTTCAACATACAGGTAGATTGTGGAAAATCAGGTTGATGCTGGATCCCAAAAGAGGGGATTTGTAAAATGCCTATGAGATGGCTTTTTAGAGCAGTTTATGGTTAATCCCACTAGGGAAAACACAGTTCCAGATTGGGTGTTGTGTAATGAACCAGATCTGATTAGGGAGCTTAAGGTAAAGGAACCCTTAGTAGACAGTGATCATAATATGATAGAATTCACCCTGCAGTTTGAGAGAGAGAAGAAAAAGTGAGATGTATTCCGGTCAAATAAAGGGAATGGCAGAGGCATGAGAGAGGAGTTGGTCGAAGTTGATTGGAAGGGATGATGGCGGAAGTTTCTGGGGGCAAGACAAGGCACAGGATAGATACATACCAAAGATGCAGTATTCCAAAGGGGGGATGACACCACCGTAGCTGACAAGGGAAGTCAAAAATTGCATAAAAGAGAGTAGATGTAATATAGCAAAATTAGTGGGGAATTAGAAGATTCGGATAAAAACCAAGAGAAGATAACAGACAAAAGCCATAAGGAGATAAAAAAATGAAATATGGAGGTAAGCTTGTGAATAATATCAAAAAAGGATACCAAAGATTTTTTCAGATATGGAAAGAGTAAAAGAGAGGCGAGAGTGGACATTAGACAGCTGGAAAAATGACACTGCAGAGGTAGTAATGGAGGACTAAGAAATGGTGGACAAACTTAATAAATGTTTTGCATCCGTTTACTGTGGAAGGTACTAACAGCGTGCCAGATATTCGAGAGTATCATGGGGCAGAAGTGAGCGTTGAGGCCTCTGTCGGTCAGGGTCAGCAATGGATGTTGTGTCCTAGCTGTCTAGATATGGAGCCCTGGGCAGTACAAGCTGTTGCCCATGTAGCGAGCTGTCCTTCTCCATGCATCTGATGAACTGGAAGGAGCACCAAAGATAGGTACCGTTTGGCACCGGCAACATTGCAGGAGTTACCAGTCAGCAATAAGCTCGATGTCTTACTGCCAGTTCTGGATTTACTCCCAAAGCCTTCCCCATGAGTGGGTATAGCCGCAAGGCAGTTGAGGTTCAAGAGGAGTTTTCCTTCTCCTAGATGAGCTGTCAACCGTGGCTGACGAGCCCCATCTGCCCAAAGCGACTGGTTTTAATGCACCAGTAGCCCACCTTTGCCCCTTGTCCTGTCAGTAGAAAAGTTTCCGCTGGGCTTAGTAGCTAAACCACATGTGAAGGCCAGGAGCTGGACTTGGTTAACCGTCAGAGGCTATTAGAGGCCCACGCCATTGGATCATTTAATAGGGTAGTGGAAGCTTGTCCCCATTTCCAAACCCGCCCCCCCCCCCCCGGCTATGACAACCTTGAGGAACCAGAAGTAAGTGTAGTAGATATTAGCCAGGGAGTGGTGAGTCTGGAATTCTTTGCCACGGGCAGCTGTGCAGCCCAAGTCTTTATATATATTTAAGACAGAGGTTGATAGATTCTTGATTGGTCAGGGCATGAAGAGGGTACAAGGAAAAGGCAGGGGATGGGGCTGAGAGGAAAATTGGATCAGCCATGACGAAATGGTGGAGCAGACTAGATGGACCAAATGGCCTAACTCTGCTCATATATCTTATGGTCTTGTACTAAGAAGGTGCTTGGGAAGCTGAAAGGTCTGAAGGTAATTAAGTCACCTGGACCAGATGAACTACATTCCAGGGTTGCTGAAGAGATTGTGGAGGCATTAGTAATGATCTCTCTAAAATGTCTAGTTTCTGGAATGGTTCCAGAGGACTGGAAAATGTCACTCCACTCTTTAAGAAGGGAAGGAGGCAGAAGAAAGGAAGTTATAGGCCAGTTAGCCTGGCCTCAGTGGTTGGAAAGATGCTGGAGTTGATTGTTAATGATGTGGTTCAGGGGTTCTTGGTAGCACATGATAAAATAAGCCAAATTCAGTATGGTTTCCTTAAAGGGAAGTCTTGCCTGACAAATCTTTTGAAATACTTTGAGGGTTGGAACAGACAGGGTAGACAAAGGAGAGTCAGTAGATGTTGTTTACTTGTATTTGCAGAGGGCCTTTGATAAGGTGCCGCAATGAGGCTGCTTAACATGCAGGCCCATGGTATTACAGGAAAGATATTAGTATGGATAGAGGCAACACACATCAAAGTTGCTGGTGAACACAGCAGGCCAGGCAGCATCTCTAGGAAGAAGTACAGTCGACGTTTCAGGCCGAGACCCTTCGTCAGGACTAACTGAAGGAAGAGTGAGTAAGAGATTTGAAAGTTGGAGGGGGAGATCCAAAATGATAGGAGAAGACAGGAGGGGGAGGGATGGAGCCAAGAGCTGGCTCGGAAACGAATCCTAAAGCTAACTGGTGTAAGTTGGCGACAGAGGCACGTTCCAAGAAAGGATATATGGCTGTGATAGCGAGTCTGAGTCAAAGTGTGGTCGAAAAGTTGAAGAGCCAAAGAAATTACAGATGGGGAGCTGTGAGAGATGGTTTCACTGAACTCCCGTCGAAGAGAGGATCTAAACTTCTTCGGTGTAGGCATCACCGGAAGAGGCTTCACAGTAGTGAATTTAAAAACGCAAACAACAGGAATTCTGCAGATGCTGGAAATTCAAGCAACACACATCAAACTTGCTGGATTGGCTGACTGACAGGAGGCAAAGAGTGGGAGTAAATCAGACTTTTTCTGGTTGGCTGCCAGTGACTAGTGGTATTCCACAGGGGTCAGTGTTGGGACTGCTTTTCACGTTATGTCAGTGATTTGGATGGCAGATTTGATGGCTTTGTGGCCAGGTTTGCAGGCAATGCGAATATAGGTTGAAGGGCAGGTAGCGTTGAGGAAGCAGGGAACCTGCAGAAGCACAGATTGGGAGAATGGGCAAAGAAGTGGCAGATGGAATATAGTGTAAGGAATTGTATGGCCATCCACTTTGGTAGAAGGAATAAAGATGAAGACTATTTTCTACAGGGGGAGAAAATTTTTTTTTAAATCAGAGGTACAAAGGGTCCTGAGATTCCTTAGGCAGGATTCCCTAAAGGTTAACATGCAGGTTGAGTTGATGGTAAGGTAGGCAAGTACAATGTTAGCATTGATTTCAAGAGGACTCAAATAAAAGAGCAAGGATGTAATACTGAGGCTTTACAAAGCATTGGTCAGACTGCGCGGAGTATTATGACCAGTTCTGGGTCCTTGTTAAGAAAAGATGTACTAGCATTGGAGAGGGTCCAGTGGACGTTCACGAGAATGATTCCAGGAATGAAAGTGTTAAAGTATGAGGAGGCCTGTACTCACCAGAGTTTAGAAGAATGAGGAAGGGATTTCAAACCTTTGAATTCAGTGGTTTCTGGTTAATTGGGCCACCAGTTAATTGGGACAACTCTTAAAGAACAAAAACAAATTGAGAAAATAGCCAGGATTCTTTTTGTTTATTTGGGACACTATGTTGCTTAATTGGAACAGGACACGGTCAGTCGCACGCACTCGTGTGACTGTTGGACACTACACCGTGCTTAGAGCAAACATTTGCATCAGTTACATGTGCTTGTGGTATGTTATCCATGCATGCAGACAAACACCGACTCAAAAAGCAGTGATTTGTGATCATTTTGCTTTTTTATTTTGACTTTTAAAAAAATTTTGAGACCCTTGCCAAGATGCCACGAGAAGATTTGACACTAGCTGAAAAAAATTATCCTACTAGACCAAATTGAAAGCCATCCACCTAGCACCACTCATCGTCCGCTGGCAGTGACAACTGGAGCGGTGAAATCCTCAACTGCACGCTTGATACATCAGCAAGATAAACAGCAAGACAAATGAACGTTATGCGAGGGACAGCAAGGAACACTCCCTTTGCTCCAAACACGCAACACTCTCAGGTTCGAAGAAAACAATGGATCATGTAACTGTGCTGTGTTGTGCAGATATGTCAGCAACTGTTACTGGGAAGTGCGTTAAACCTCACTGCTCTAAGTGGCTGAGTTTGGATAGTTTGCTGTGCTGGTAAGAATGCATGGATGACATCTGAAATTTTTAGGAAATGGCTGATGAGTTGAGATATGGAGCTACAGTGGAAATCAAGCAAGGGAGGGAACGTCAACTCAGACCATGAGAGGCCTGCGTCAGGCATTTTCATGCCTTACGAGGTGCAGATTGGAAGTCCGTGTGGGACGTCACTCGTCGCACAGACACTAGAGCAATGTGTGGTTAAGTGCCTTGCTCAAGGACACAAACACGCCGCCACAGCTGAAGCTCGAACTAGCGACCTTCAGATCACTAGATGAACACCTTAACCACTTGGCCACGTGTCCACATCAATCAAAATTCTTGACAATTGTGCAGCACATCCGAATGTAGAATGTTTGAGAGGCATCCCGCTGTGATTTTTGACAGACAGTGCTGTCCAACATCCTTGGTACAATAGAAATGGGAATAATAAAAAAAAAATTAAAGTTGTATCGCAGAAAGTTGGTGAACCACCTTCTCCAAGCAATTGAAGAAAATCTACTTGCATCTTCGACAGCCAAGGAAGTGAGTGGAAGGGTTAATCTTTCACAGACAGTAGAGTTTGTCACTGATGGTTGGCAAGAAACAAGCAGCAAGACAATACAGAATGGTTTTCCTCACTGAGGTTTCAAACAGTCAGGCTTGGAGATGCCAAGTTAGGAACTACAAAGAATTTGAAGATATTGACAATCATCTTGAATGTTACAATGAAAATGAAGATTTGGAGGATGCAATCACTGAAAACATTTTATCGCAACACCAGGGCGGGGAATACAAAGACGAGGAAAGTGATAAGGACAGAACAGACCCTGAGCTAGTGACTACACAGAATGCTAGGCAATTTATTATTGGATTACATCACTTCAAGCAGAAAGGCAATGTAGACAGTCCATTATCTGTACTGTATGCGCTGATTTTGTTCATTTATAGTCAATCAAAAGAACACAGCAGCTCATACTCAATGAATTCCTCCGTCAATAACCATTACCAACTAATACAGTTTTATAGTACTGTAGTTTTGATAGTGTTCTAATTTGTTCCTTGCTTCATTTAAATACATAATTTATTACTTAGTTAAACGGTAGTTTGTCTTTTTTTATATATTTTTAACTACTTCCATGAAACTTCAATAAATTGCTGCTTAATAGAAAACATACTGGTCCCGATGTGTCCCAATTAACCGGAATCCACTGTATTGAAAGGCCTAGATAGACTGGATGTAGAGAGGGTGCTTTCTATAGTGGGCGAATCTGGGACCAGAGGGCACAGCCTCAGAATAGAGGGATGTCTATTTAGAACAGAGATGAAGAGGGGTATCTTTAGCCATAGGATGGTGAATCTGTGGATTTCATTGCCACAGGCGGGTGTGGAGGCCAAGACTGGGTTTATTTAAAGCGGAGGTTGATGGGTTTTTGATGGGTAATGGTGTGAAGGGTTACAGGGAGAAGGCAGGAGAATCAGGTTGAGGGGGATGGAATGGCAGAGAAGACTCGATGGACCGAATGGCCTAATTCTGCTACTGTGTCTTATAGTCTTATGCAAAGTCTTGGGTCTGGAGGGACTGAGATATTAGGAGTGTATAGGCGGAATAGAACTTTATTTCTTGAAGTGTAGAAGACTTAAGAGGTGAATTTGTAGAGGTGTATAAAATAACGAGGGGCATAATCATGACTTGATTATGAATGCACCCAGTTGACGTAGCAAGAACTGGAGGGCTTAGGTTTCAGGTAAGAGAGTAAAGATTTAAGAGGAAAGTCTAATGCCTGTGTGGAATCAGCTGGCAGAGGAAGTGGTTGAGGGCAGGTACAGTAACACCCTTTGGACAGCCACGCAGATGGGAAAGGTTTTATTTATTTAGGGAAACAGTGCAGAATGGGTTCCTTCCGGCACCACCCAGCAAACCTGGACAACCCAATTGACCCTGACCTAATGATGGGACAATTTACAATGGCCAGATAACCTACCCAGTACTCCGGTACGTCTTTGGACTGTGGGGAGAGACGGGAGAAAACCCACACATTCCACAGGGAGGATGTACGGAGAGGACACTGGGATTGAACTCTGACACCTGAACTGTAATATCGTCGTGCTTACTGAGACGCCCTAGAGTTCAGAGAGTGTGGGGTCAAATGGGACTAACCTGGATGGAGCACCTTGGTTGACATGGACCAGAAGGCCCAAACGTCCTGCTCCCATGCTCTATGAAAACCAAAGCACTTGGGGGAAACAGAGAGCATGTCCACCTATAGTACCAGAAACTAGGGCTCTGACCCTGGGTTCCTGGTGGCTCAAGGCTGCAGTTTACCCTGCTGAGCCACTGTACCACCCATTTGTGAGAAGTTTTTCAACTCCCTATGCTGTTACATGCATATGGTGGTCACTTTATTAGGTACAGCTGTACACCTGCTCATTAATATAAATATCTAATCAGCCAATCATGTGGCAGCAACACAATGCATAAAAGCATGCAGACATGGTTAAGAGGTTCAGTTATTGTTCAGACTAAACATCAGAATGGGGAAGAAATGTGGTGTAAGTGACTTTGACCAGGAAATGATTGTTGGTGCCAGACAGGGTGGTTTGAGTATCTCTGAAACTGCTGAACTCATGGGATTTTCATTCACAACAGTCTCTAGAGTTTACAGAGGATGGTGTGAGAAACAAAAAAAAACATACAGTGAGCATCAGTTTTGTGGGTGAAGATGCCTTGTTATTAAGAGATATCAGAGGAGAATGGCCAGACAGATTCAAGCTGATAGGAAGGCAACAGTAACTCAAATATCCATGCATTACAACAGTGGTGTGCAGAAGAGCATCTCTGAATGCACAACATGGAGTCGCAGGAGTTCCCAGTCAGCGTGAGGGACTCCAATTCTGGATATTTCCCTGGGGTTTATCCCCAAAGTTTTCCCCGTGAGTGGGTATAGCCACAAGGCAGTGTAGGTTTGAGATCAAAATTTCCCTTCTAGATGAGTTGCCAACACAGCTGACGAGCCCCATCTGTCCGAAGTGATTGGTTTTAAGGCACCAGAAACCTGCCTTTGCCCCTTCTGTCAGTGAAAACGGTTCTGCCGGGCTAAGTGGCTGAACATGAGGGTCAGAGACTATTTCAGATGCATGCCATTGGGAGCCTTTAATAAGTAGTGGGAGCTTATCCCCACTACCTCCCCTAA
Organism: Mobula hypostoma; assembly: GCF_963921235.1. NCBI lineage: Eukaryota > Metazoa > Chordata > Chondrichthyes > Myliobatiformes > Myliobatidae > Mobula > Mobula hypostoma. Next base: position 244,595,654 of record NC_086098.1, read on the forward strand.
CTGTGATAATCTTAAGGAACTGTACCGCACAGAAAGCAAGCCCTTTGGCCCATCTAGTCTGTCTTGATCTAGTCTTCTGCCTAGTGCCGTCTACCTACACCCCAGTTACAGTCCTAAATACCTCTCTCAATAGGCCATTCAGCCCTTCGAGTTTGCTTCATCATTAGATTTTTAAATAGAAAATAGGCCTTCGTTAGTCTCATGAGACCATGGATTTGCGCCTTGGAAGGTTTCCAGGGTGCAGACCTGGGCAAGGTTGTATGGGAGTCCAGCAGTTGCCCATGCTGCAAGTCTCCCCTCTCCACGACACCGATGTTGTCCAAGGGAAGGGCACTAGGGAAGATGCAACTTGGCACCGGTGTCGTCACAGAGCAATGTGTGATTAAGTGCCTTGCTCAAGGACACAACACACTGCCTCAGCTGAGGCTCAAACTAGCGACCTTCAGATCACTAGCCCGATGCCTTAACCACTTGGCCACGCGCCGACATCATTAGATTATAACTGATTTATTACATCTCTCAACCCCATTCTCCTGCCTTCCCCCTGTAGCCTTTAACACCCTTACTGATCGAGAACCTGTGATCCTCTGTTTTAAACATATCCAATAACTTAGCCTCCACAGTTGTCTGTGGGAATGAATTCTGCAGATTCACCATGCTTCGCCTAAAGAAATCCCTCCTCATCTCTGTTCTAAAGCAGCAGAGTGACCCTCTGGTCCTAGACTTGCCCCACCACAGGAAAGATCTCCTCCATGTCCACTCTATCTATGCCTTTGAAGTGCTTTAGCGCTTAAGGGATGGGAGCAGCTTTAGGACATTTGAGTCTACTCCACCATCGAGGTAGTGCAAAGTATAACACTCACAGGCTGCAGAATAAATTACAACAGCAACAGAGAAAGTGCATTGCAGTAAACAGTAAGGTGCAAGATCATAACGAGGTAGATGGTGAGGTCAAGAATTCACGTTATCGGACAAAGGACCATTCGGTAGTCTTACAACAGCAGAGTGGAAGCTGTCTTTGAGCCTGTGTGGCAGAGGTGTGTCTGTGTCTGCCTGTCTGCATCTGGCTCTCTCTGCTTGGGAGTCTTTCCAACTTGACGTATGCATGCGCGTCTTTATCTTTGCCGCACTCGTGTGTGTGTGTGTGTGTGAGATCCCACTCACTGGGTGTTGCCTGGCCCACTGTCTGTATCTGTCTCTATGTAGCTCTGTCTGTATAGACGCACACGGATGTCTGTGCATCGAGCTGACTCTGCCCGTGTGTCTTGCCCCACCACAGACCACCATCCGGAAGCGAGCTGCCTCGCGGGACGGTCTGGAGCACTGCGCCTCGGAGGGCGCCAAGAGCCGGAAGGTGAATGGGAGCTCGCCGTACCGCTGCATGAAGTGTGGCTACACCACCGGCAGTTTCTCCGACTTCCACCAGCACATCCCCCAGCACCGGACTGCTGCCTCCTCTCACCAGTGCCGTCAGTGCGGCCTTTGCTTTGCCGCCCACCCTTCACTCACCCGCCACCTCTTCATCGTGCACGGGCTAAAGGAGTCCGAGGGGCCCAAGAGTGGTGTGCAGGCGGGAGAGTCCGACAGCCTGCACCTGGAGGGCAGGGTCATCTGCGATGTGTGCGGAAAGCTGTTCGACAGTGAGCCGCTGCTAAAGACCCACTTCCGGACTCATGGGATGGCCTTCATCAAATCCAAGCAGAACGGCCTGGATAAGTAACACCTTCATTCCTCTTCCCCCACCCACCTCCCTCCACGCTCTCACGGGAGTTCCACTGGACCGGTCTCGGAAAGAGGGTGGGTGGGAGGGCACCTGGCAGGAGTGAGGTGTTTGTGGGCTGAGGAGTGATGCCATTGACTGTGACATAATCTCAGGGGGCAGAGGGCTGTGGCCCCTGTTCCCCAGGGTTACTGGAGCGAAGGCCCTGGGGTGAAGGAACATGAGGAATTAGGGATTGACCCACCAAGATTTCCCCTCGTCCATCCCCCTAAAAAATCCATTTGAGTTGATATCTCTTCCCATGGCTAGCCAACTAACCAGCCAAGTCCGTAGATTGTAATGGAGCGGACGGTGAGGTGGGTGAGCGGGTTGAATCGGCCGTGGCCCTGAAGGATGGGGAGGGCAGGCTGGTGCTTACCCTTGGTATATTCTAACAGACGAGCAACCCAAAACCATCCCAAATTTTGATCTGCTTCCTCGCTCCGATCCCGAAAACACTGGGTGGGTTCCCTCGAGCACCGGGCCGTTCCATCTTCCCTCCAGGCTGGCAGGGAGAAGTGGGGTGGGGGGAGCACCCACCAGCTTTTCGATGTTGCCTATTTCAAGGGCAGAGTTAGCTTCCCCTCATTCACCCACGATCACCTCAAGGGAACAGATGTGGCAACTTTTACACTTGAAGATCATTCCCATTTTTCAACTGCATCCCGGAGGGAGGTGCTTTTGGAAAGATACCCAGTGAGGGCACTCAGCTCGCACTACCCTGGCCTGCTTTATATTCCCCACACCCCCTGTCCCTTCCCCTTAAGTTGGGTCTTCCCCAGGACCCCACTCCTGTCCCTTCCCAAATCCCTGTTTCGGGGGCTTGGGCGTTTCCAGCCTCTTGAGGAGTGTGGTTTTCCGGGGAGTGAGGCAGATAGATTTGGAGAGTGGCCAGGAGCTGAAGGTACAGCATTTTCCTCCCTCCCTCTCTCCTGGTGCGTCTAGTCAAGTCTGAAGGCACGAGGGGTAACAGTGATTGGCCAGACACTCGAGTCACTCAGGCTGATTTCTCTAAGGCAGGAAGTTTCCGACAGTTCTCCTGCCTCCCCCGCGGATGCTGCTCGACCTGCTGAGTCCCTCCAGCAAATCGCTTGTTCGCTAGCGTGTGGCCCTGCAGCACCCCACAGCATCCGTTCAGTCAGGGGCCGAGGGATGGGACACCAAGCTGCGATGTGGGGGCAGTTCCTGAGCTCTGTGTCCTCCTCCCTACAAAGAAACACCTGTATACCCACCCCCCTCCTCCCCCAGGCCCCGGACACCACTGTTAACCGAATCCTTACCCACAGCGTTGGGCTGGATCTGACCTTGGCGAAAACACATGGTTAGACAGCACACACCAGCTACTGGGCCTCACAGTCGGCCCTGATGGGAGCGGAGGGTGGCGGAAATGGACCTTTTATTTTTTATAAATTTTTGTGAATCATCTTGAACTTGCAAAGCCCCAATTGTTCAGGGGCATTCTGGCTGGTTTCTGGATGTGAAATTCCCAGGCCTAGTGGCTGAGGAGGTTGGGGGGTGGGGGGTCAGAGGTGATGATCTGGGTCACTGGGATCTGCACTATTCCCTCTCACTCTGATCTCCCAATGCCTCCCGTGATTAGAGAGTCTGGTGTACAGGGGGTAGACAGAGCCCGTGTGGCCAGGAGGTAGGGTAAGAGAGCCTTGTTTGGGGGGGGCGGGGGGGGTGTCAGTTACTTATGGAAGAGTTGAAATTTGCACAAAACACAGTCTCCTGAGACTTTAAAAGGGGCGCGAGGGAGGGTAGAGTTTCTGATTTCTGTGAGACAGCGGGGTCCACATCCTACCCGGCAGTTTGCAGGGAAGCTGTGGATTCCTGGTGACATTGGAAAGTAGACCCCGGACGTGTCCCCGCCTGCCATTCTTCTGCACTGTTCTTTCAACATTAAACCCACTACCCCCCCCCCCCACAAACCACTGCTGCCCCAACCACTGGCAACTGGAATGGCTGCTCGGGACCAATGCCCTCGCCCCCCACAATCAGAGGGCGTACCACTCGTGACCTGCTTGCTTTTCAGGGACGTGGGGCCAGGACCAAGAATTTCCCGGCAATCGGCACCCTCACCCACCCCCTTTCATTGCGTGACTGCTCGTCTCCCGTCCTGTCTAAGGTGGGGGCTGTTACCACTGGCCCCCACACCTCTAAAAACCCTGGGGGAGAATAGGTGTGGCATTCTGCAAGCAGGGACTGGGATAGGAGAGACCCACCGCGCCCTGCGGGGTGCATCTCATACACCCGAGGAGATAGCAAGCGAAATTTACCGTCAGTGTACGTAATCGATCAATGTGTCCCCCTCCTCTATGTGAAATGAGGGGTAGAGGAGCGCACGTGCCTAGCCCCTTCCACAGCACTGTCGAGATTCTGGATTTCAGAGGTCTATTCTTTAAAGGAGCAGTTTCCTTCTCACTTTGCAAAGAAATAAATTGTAATTTTTATTTAGAATTTATTTATATATTGAGATTGTAGTCACAGAGAATAAAAAGATTTCTACTGTTTGATTTTGGTGTTGAAGGTGAAAGAGAATGTAACAAATTTGCATTAAAACTTTCACAAGAATTGTTTAAATTATGTTGGTATTTGTTGTATTGCCCAAGTCACCTTGATCTCCACATGCTGGACGTCAGACCTGTACTCTCCTGAAAGCACTGAATCTGGTGTCTGTCTGTACATAGAGACTTTCCAATTAATTCCACTGTACAGAATCCCCTGCACTCTCCCATCACACACTCCCAGGGTATAGACACAGACAGTCATACACTGTCCCATCACACACCCCCAGGGTAGGGGCACTAGGGTATAGACGCACAGATTCATACCCTTTCCATCACACACCCCCAGGGTATAGACACAGAGAGTCATACACTCTCCCATCACACACTCCTGGGACAAGAGCACCAGAGGTTGGAACAGGGCAGGTAATGCACAATTAGGTGTTAAAATTCCCCCTGTAATTAGACTTGTTGTCTGCCCTTTTCCCGTTTGCTGAGAGCACGACTTTGTGTTGCTGCATCTTACATTTCCACCTCTTGTATGACACTGAATAGAGTGGAAAAGCAAATTGTGTAAGAGATGCGGAGAGATATAGGTGAGTGGGCAAGGATCTGGCAGACTGACTGCAATGTGCGAGGTCATGCATTCTGAAAGGAAAAATAAAAGCTTTGGTTATTATTTAAATGGTGAAAGATTTCAGCTTGCGTTATGCAGATGGTGTGGGAGTGTTTGTGCATGAATCGCTGAAAGGTGGTTTGCAGGCGCAACAAGTTACCAAGAAGGCCTTTATTGCTAGACGGACTGAATTTAAGAGCAGGGTGGTTATGCCGCCCAGGGTACCGCCGTCATCTGCATCAAGTGTACAGACAGACAAACGATTGAACCAACATACAAGCGAGTGTAAGCGAAGCTAAAACGACGAGGGGAAACCCCGCAATGAAAACAACAGTCGGGACCTCAATCCAACATTGTGCAGTTGCCAGAGTCTGCTGAACGCCAGTGTCAGTGGCATTCCAGATGGGATACCGAACTGATTTACCGGGATGAACTGGTTTACTCAGCCGGCTCGCAATCGGATGTGTTACCGCTGTCTTAGATAACGTGAAATTTGTTGTTTTGCAGGAGCAGTTCCGTGCAAGGAGATACAATTGCTCTAAACTACAAAAGAAATAAATAGTGCCAAAGCAAAGGCAGTATTCAGGGACCGATCAGAAAATCTGATGACTGAATTGTTGAGTCCGCGGCTGCTGATGGTACTGACAAGAAGGCATGTTCCCCATAGTTCACGTTTATTGTCATCTGACTCTACATTTACACAACCGAACAACAGCGTTCCTCCCGACCACGGTGCGCACCCACAATATACGCATCACACACAGCACGTGGAACGAAATATGACCAGAAGCAACTTAATAAAATATAATTGTGAAATGCATGTACTGTACTGTACAGCACGGGTAAGCAGCTGGCAGCGCCAGTGACGAGATCCGGTGGTGGCAGGGTGTTCGTTGGACTCACAACCTGAGAGAAGGAGCATTTGGTGTCCCGCGCGTCCTCCGTGACGAGAATTGCCGGCATTCACACACCCTCTGCGCGAAATCGTGTTTCTTCCACGCATCCGTCCCGCATGGCGCCGGTGTTCCCTGGTTCAGAGCCCACAGTGCGGATGTACACGCTGTGTTCACGCCGCCGTGCCCCGATTCTGTCTGTCTCGCTGAATTTAGTGAGCGGTCCGGGGCTTCGAGAAGGGCGGGACAGAAGCAACGGGGATGCGACACCTGAATGGGATCGGAATCAGGTTTATTAACGCTGAGTTCTCTGACCTAAAAATGTTGTTTTCCGGCGGCTGTACGGTGCAAAGAGATTAAAGCTACAATCAATTACAAAGATAAACGGACGACACGCTGTTCACGGGTTCAGAGACCGTGATGGCGGAGGGAATGAACGGTTCCTGAATCGTTGAGTTTGGGTCTCCGGGCTTCTCGCTGCCGGTAGTAATGAAGCGTCTTGGGTGGTGAGGGTTCTTAGGATGGATGCCGCCTTCTTGAGGCGCCGCCGGGTGCAGATGCCCTCGATAGCGGGGAGGGGCTCGCTGACTCTACCGCCCCGTCCCTGCGTTTTCCGCCCCTGTCGACGCGCTGTCTCCTGTTACAGGGTTCGCGGGTGCTGCCCCTCCCCGAGTGAGGCGCCGGTAGCCGCCAGTGGAGTTTCCTGCCGCCTGGAAGTGAGAGCTGATACCTGTCTCGGATAAGCGGCTGCCTCCCGACAGGACATTCACACCGTCAGTCTGGTTGGTGCTAGGAGCAGGGCAGAGCAGGAGTCTGCCGAAACATACGGGGTGTCTGACCCCCGGAGTGTGTGGGGAAAGGGGGAGTGAGTGGCGGATTTCAGAAGTGGGCTCTTCGAGGTTAACCTGGTGCATTTCCATCTTTGTCCCATGTTCAGGAGTTACCCGTGACACAGAAGTTTTCTCTACCGTCCCATCGCACATTCAAGCAGAAAGTGGAGCTCCCTCGTCTGCATTGACCTATCACAGACTCCTGGGATCAGACACAGAGTGAAGCTCCCTCCACACCGTCCCATCACACACTCCCGGGGTCAGACACAGAGTGAAGCTCCCTCCACACCGTCCCATCACACACTCCCGGGGTCAGACACAGAGTGAAGCTCCCTCTACACCGTCCCATCACACACTCCCGGGGTCAGACACAGAGTGAAGCTCCCTCTACACTGTCCCATCACACACTCCCGGGGTCAGACACAGAGTGAAGCTCCCTCTACATTGTCCCATCACACACTCCCGGGGTCAACACAGGGTGAAGCTTCCTCTACACTGTCCCATCACACACTCCCGGGGTTAATTTTAATTTCCCTCCTCATTCCCACACCATCCTGTCTGCCCTCGCCCTCGTGTGCCGCTAGTGTGAAGATAATTACAAACCAGAGAGGGGTGGTATGCGGGGTGGGGGTTTGGTGAGATGGAGGTAACTGGAACGAGACGGGGCGGCACGGTCGCGTAGCTGTTTACGCAACTCTTTCTAGGGCGGCAGCTGTAAGATCGCGGCTCAATTCCCGCTCTGTAATTAGTTTGAAGGGCCCGTGATCGCTTGGATTTCCTCCGGGTGCTGCGGTTTACTCCCACATTCCATAAATATATGGGTTAGGATTAGTAAGTTTTGGTCATACTATGTTGGCGCCAGAAGCATGTAGACACCAGCACAATCTTCGCTGACTTGATTTGTCTCAACAGCACAGTTCACTGTGTTTCAAGCATCTAATAAATATGCTGATCTTCTTTAATGTACAGTTGACCCAAAGTCTCACTTTACTCCACGCAGGCCCGAAAATCTCCGGGTGCCGAAGCTGCGGAAGAATGTTGCAAATTGCAGACACCGGAGTCCGCGGTTGCATGAACGAAGGTTATGTCTTGGCTACACGGCACTCTCTGTCCCTCGTGTTCGCGGACTTCCCCGCAACACGGGAACTTCTCAGCGGGTGTAACCCGGACACCTCCACCAGGTGGAGCTGTATCGCCAGGTTGGGGCTCCCTTGCGCCGGAGCGACGGCAGCCAACTGGGGCTCGGTGCTGCCTCCTGGTGGCGTGTGTCAGGGTCGTCAATCGCCTCGGCCGATCACAGTTGGCGAGGTGACCGAAGTGACTATTGTTTCTAAGTGGAATTTATCCTGGCTGCCTGTCACAGCAGAATTACGGGAATTATGGGGTAACGGCTTCGTCGAGCACTTTTGCACCATCCTCCATAAGTGGGACTTTCCGGAGGCCAAACATTTTAATTCCCATTCCCGTTTCGACATGTCGATCCATGGCCTGTTGTGTAAAGATGAGGCCACCCTCAGGGTGTAGGAGCAACACCTTATATTCCGCCTGAGTACCCTCCAACCTGGTGGTATGAATATCGATTTCTCCTACCGGTGAACAAAATTCCCCCTCACCCACACACACATCTCTTCCGTTCCCCACTCTGACCTTTCACTTCTTCTCACCTGCCTGTTGCTTGCAGCTATGTCCCCTCCCCTTCCCTTTCTCCTATTGTCCACTCCCCCCTCCTATCATGTTCATTCTTCTCCAGCCCTTGACCTTTCCCACCCACCTCCCTCATGGTTCCGCCTCCTTCTACTACCCATTGTGTTTTCCCCTATTCCTCCTTCACCTTTCCTGCCTATCCCCTCCCCGCTTCCCCTCCCTCACCCCTTTGTCTTCCCTCTTACTGGTTTTTCACCTGATACCTACCAGCCTTCTCCTTCCCACCCTCCCCCCACCTTCTTTATAGGGCCTCTGCCCCTTCCCTCTACAGTCCTGACGAAGCGTTCCGGCCCGAAACGTTGACTGATCGTTTCCACGGATGCTGCCCGACCTGCTGAGTTCCTCCAGTGTGTTGTGAGTGTTACGGATCCCCGTGAATTCACGAACTAAAGTCGGTAACTAGCTTCGAGGTCTTCACCTTACTTCGTGCTTGATCGGTACTAACTCCCCCATCGCATACCAACGAGGTAGAGGGAGACAACATTTTGTGCGCAGTTTACATTCCTTCGCGCACACTTACAGAGAACTTCGGCTGTAGAGTAATTGTTTCTGAAACTGGAGGTGTGAGGGCCAAGGCTCCTGCACCACCTTCCTGTTAGCAGCAGCGGCCCTGTCTCTCACGTTACTGAGGCTCGCAAAGTGCTGACTATTCGACCCAGTGCTGAGTTAGGATGGAGTGGACGAGTGGCCGAGCTCCTGCTCCCAATCCATCCTTTCATCTGCCGGTAGAGATCGATAGGATGAGAGGCGACTGGGTTCTGTGTGCATGCGTCGGCACAGGAGGTTCCCAAACCGGCTCTTTCGTTGGATAAGATCCCAGCTGGTGTGCGATCTGATGCGGATCCCACACTGCAACATTCCCAGAAAATCTCAGGGTTCACGGAGAAAAGATACCGGGACACCCGCTCGATATTTTCATTACGGAAAGTGACTTTTGGTGGCATTGAAATTCAGGCTGAGGTTCAGCGCCGGATCGAACTCACACAGAGAGACGTGTAAAGCAGAATGCCAAGCAAAAGGATGCTGAAATTAGACATAAAACTCGGCAGGTCGAGCAGCGTCGGTGGAGACAGTGTCGTAGCATAAAGACCGTTTGGCGGGAAGTATTTTAGACCCGAGGCTATGGCGGACCTTCCGGCGGACGCTGATCGTTTCCGACATTTCCTGTGTTGACTCTCTGCACCAGCCGCACTTAATCAGGCCATTCCGCCCGTCGGACGCCGTGCTATGTCATCGTTCTCTGAGGCCTGAGGGGACTGGCGTGGGATCAGGGGTCCCTGAGGGGCCACAGGATCCGGATCATCAGGGTCCTGGGCCTTGTGTCTGTCGGGAGCTGAGTGTGGTGTAGCGGGTGTGGCATCAGTAGGAATCCCAGGGTCCAATCCATGGTCACCGGGCACCCAGGTCACCCTTCCCCGCACACCTGATCCCAGCAATTGTTCCCTGCGCTCTCTGACCGACATTTTAGGATTCGTACTACGTTCCACCCCTCGGCCAGGGGCACGTCCCCGCGCATTCCCATATTATACATTACATCAGGGGAACCCCGTAGTTTACTGTCAGCACACGCTTACAGCGAAGCAATTTGAAAGCCACTTTATCACCCCTATTGTCAGACTCCAATGCATCATAGTGGAACCACAAAGGGCCACCACCCCCCAGGGGGCAATAATCATGAAGCTGTTCCCCGACCCTGTGAATCGTTTCCACTCTCTTTGAATGTGGCTAGCCAGGTTCGTGATATCATCCGAGCTGTCGGGAATCTAGAAACAACACTCCCGGCCAATTCATGCACATGTCCCCCCTTTCCCGGTCAGGCCATCCGGCTCTGCAAGGCTACTGTCCGGACTGCTACTAATTCTGCCGAGATCTCAGCGAGGGCGACAGGTTCTGCGGCCGAGGCAATGTTGATCAACTCTGTGTCGCCACTCCATAGGCGGGGAGGGCTATCACCCAAAACATTTCGGTCTCGGTGATGGCTCTTCCAGCTCGGGTCAGGTGGGGATGCTCCCTCCGGCCCTTCAGGTGCCGCAAGTGGGGTACTACATACGGCAGATAACAGCACCCTCTCCGGGGTGTGGGATCTGGCCGCGAGGCCCTCGGGTCGCCGGGCATTCCAGAAACCCAGGGGGTACGCTTTCCCTCCGCATACTCAGTGGGTACCATTGACTGGAGCAGGGGGACCTGCTCTGGCGTAACGAGTACACGAGCTATTACCGATGGAGGGCCCTTTCCCTTCATTATTACGGTCGCAGGTGGTTGCTCTCCTTGTGCGGCCAAGGCAATTTTACTGAAATCGCTCGTGGCATTGGGGTGCAGGGGCAATGGGTGGCCCCACCCGTCAAAACACCGACACACCCACAGTCAGTGCGATGGGCACAGGCCTCGGCTACACTTCTCCCGGTCTCATTGGAGAAGGCCCGTGCAGACAACCGTTCACTCTCACGGGGAGGGGGGGTGTTGTAACAGGCACCTGGCCTCGCCGACAATAATTGCAGCTTTTCAAACCCCAAAGGTAAAGTGACCCCTGCTGGTACGTAACGCTCGCCCAGTTAACACATTCATCCCCAGGATACACTCCGGAGAGGGGGTCGCCAAAGCAGTTACTGAAAACGGGGATCATTGTCGATAGAAGGCTGAACCGTGGTGTCCCGAGCAGGAGTGATCGCACTACCCAGGCCCTTTACCATTACTTGCTGGCCCTCGATGTTCCCTGCCTCCCCCGGAATAATGGTGGCATCGCACCGGTATCCACTGGCGATAATCGTCACTGCACGGTTTCCTTGCCCCAGTAAACTGCCACCGATACGTACGGCCTCAGGTCTCCCGGTCGGTTCAAGGCTGCCGCAGACACACACCAGGAGACCTGGCCTCACCCCTGCGGAAGAGGACGGCAGCAGTGATAGGGGACTCTATAGTTAGGGGGTCAGACAGGCGATTCTGTGGACGCAGAAAAGAAACACGGATGGTAGTTTGCTTCCCGGGCGCCAGGGTCCGGGACGTTTCTGATCGCGTCCACGATATCCTGAAGTGGGAAGGAGAACAGCCAGAGATCGTGGTACAAATTGGTACCAACGACATAGGCAGGAAAAGGGAGGGAGTTCTGAAAACAGACTACAGGGAGTTCGGAAGGAAGTTGAGAAGCAGGACCTCAAAGGGAGTAATCTTGGGATTACTGCTTGTGCCACCCGACAGTGAGTTTTGGAATATAGTGAGGTGGAGGATAAACGCGTGGCTGAGGGATTGGCAGGGATTCAGATTTTTGGATCACAATTCTATCTCCTTTACTGTAGCATTGGAGCGGGATGGGAACAGACAAGTTAGGAAAACATTTAATTGGAGTAAGGGGAAATATGAGGCTATCAGGGAGGAATTTGGAAGCATACATTGGGAAAATGTGTTCTCAGGGAAATGTACGGAGGAAATGTGGCAAATGTTCAGGATACATTTGCATGGAGTTCTGCACAGGTACGTTCCAGTGAGACAGTGAAAGGATGGTAGGATACATGAACTGTGGTGAACAAAGGCTGTTGTAAATCTAGTGAAGAAGAAAGGAAGAGCTTACAAAAGGTTCAAAAAACTAGGTAATGATAGAGATCTAGAAGATTATAAGGCTAGCAGGAGGGAGGTTAAGAGTGAAATTAGGAGAGCCAGAAGGGGCCATGAGAAGGCCTTGGCAGACAGGATTAAGGAAAACCCCAAGGCATTCTACAAGGATGTGAGGAGCAAGAGGATAAGACGTGAGAGAATAGGACCAATCAAGTGTGACAGTGGAAAAGTGTGTATGGAACTGCAGGAGGAACTTAATGAGTACTTTGCTTCAGCATTCACTACGGAAAAGGATCTTGGCAATTGTAGGGGTGACTTACAGCAGACTGAAAAGCTTGAGCATGTAGATATTAAGAAAGAGGATCTGCTGGAGCTTTTGGAAAGCATCAAGTTGGATAAGTCACCGGGACCGGATGAGATGTACCTCAGGCTACTGTGGGAGGTGAGGAAGGAGATTGCTGAGCCTCTGGCGATGATCTTTGCATCATCAATGGGGATGGGAGAAGCTCTGGTGGATTAGAGGGTTGTGGATGTTGTTCCATTATTCAAGAAAGGAGTAGAGATAGCCCAGGAAATTATAGACCAGTGAGTCTTACCTCAGTGGTTGGTAAGCTGATGGAGAAGTTCCTGAGAGGCAGGATTTATGAACATTTGGAGAAGCAGAATATGATTAGGAATAGTCAGTATGGCTTTGTCAAAGGCAGGTTGTGCCTTACTAGACTGAATGAATTTTTTTGAGGGTGTGACTAAACACATTGATGAAGGTAGAGCAGTAGATGTAGTGTATATGGATTTCAGCAAGGCATTTGATAAGGTACCCCATGCAAAGCTTATTGAGAAAGTAAGGTGGCATGGGATCCAAAGGGACATTGCTTTGTGGATCCAGAACTGGCTTGCCCACAGAAGGCAAAGAGTGGTTGTAGACGGGTCATATTCTGCATGGAGTTCAGTCACCAGTGATGTGCCTCAGGGATCTGTTCTGGGACCCCTACTCTTCGTGATTTTTATAAATGACCTGGATGAGGAAGTGGATGGATGGGTTAGTAAATTTGCTGATGACATAAAGGCTGGGAGTGTTGTGGATAGTGTGGAGGGCTGTCAGAGGTTACAGTGGGACATTGATAGGATGCAAAACTAGGCTGAGAAGTGGCAGATGGAGTTCAACCCAGATAAGTGTGAGGTGGTTCATTTTGGTAGGTCAAATATGATGGCAGAATATAGTATTAATGGTAAGACTCTTGGCAGTGTGGAGGATCAGAGGGATCTTGGGGTCTTAGTCCATAGGACACTCAAAGCAGCTGCGCAGGTTGACTCTGTGGTTAAGAAGGCATACGGTGCATTGTCCTTAATCAATCATGGGATTGAGTTTAAAAGCCGAGAGGTAATGTTGCAGCTATATAGAACCCTAGTCAGATCCCACCTGGAGTATTGTGCTCAGTTCTGGTTGCTTCACTACAGGAAGGATGTGGAAACCATAGAAAGGCTGCAGAGGAGATTTACAAGAATGTTACCGGGATTGGGGAGCATGTCTCATGAGAATAGGTTGAGTGAACTCGACCTTTTTTCCTTGGAGTGACAGAAGATGAGAGGTGACCTGATAGAGGTGTATAAGATGATGAGAGGCATTGATCATGTGGATAATCAGAGGCTTTTTCTCAGGGCTGAAATGGCTAGCACAAGAGGGCACAGCTTTAAGGTGCTTGGAATTAGGTAAGTTTTTTTTATGCAGAGAGTGGTGAATGTGTGGAATGGGCTGCTGGCGGTGGTGGTGGAGGTGGATATGATAGGGTCTTTTAAGAGACTCCTGGATACATGGAGCTCAGAAAAATAGAGGCTATGGGTAACACTAGGTAATTTCAAAGGTAAGGACATGTTCGGCATAGCTTTGTGGGTAGAAGATCCTGTATTGTGCTGTAGGTTTTCTATGTTTCTATGTTTATCAGGGAGCTTAATGTAAAGGAACCCCATAGGAGGCAGTGATCATGATATGATTGAATTCATACTGCAGTTTGAGAGGGAGAAACATAACTCACTTGTCTCTGTATCACAATGGAATAAAGGAAGTTACAGAAGCATGGGAGAGGAGCTTGTCCAGGTGGATTGGAGGAAGATTCTGGCGGGGATGATGGGTGAGCAGCAATGACTGCAGTTTCTGGGAATAGTTCACAAGGTACCAAATAGATATTTCCCACAGTAGAATAAGTGCTGAAGTAGCAGGGGTAGACAACTGTGGCTGACAATGGAAGCCTGCATAAAAGCCTAGGATACAGCATATAAGGTAGCAAAAGTGAGTGGGAATTTATATGATTGGGGAGCTTTTAAAATCCAACAAAAAGCATCTAAAAAATCTATAAGAAGGGAAAAGATGAAAAATGAGGGCAAACTAGCCAATAATATAAAGCAGGATAGCAGAAGTTTTTTTTTCAGTTATATAAACAATAAAAGAGAGGTGAGAGTTGATAATGGACCACTGGAAAATGATGCTGGTGAGGTAGTAATGGGGGACAAAGAAATGGCAGATGAACTTAATGGGTACTTTGCATCAGTCTTCACTGTGGAAGACACTAGCAGTGTGCCAGAGGTCCAGGGGTGTCAGGGAGCAGGAGTGAGTGCCATTGCTATTACAGTGGAAAAGTGCAAAGTAAACTCAAAGGTCTTAAGGTGGATAAGTCACCTGGACCAGGTGGACTACATCCCAGAGTCCTGAGAGAGGTTGCTGGAGAGATAATGGATGCATTGGTCATGATCTTTCAAGAATCTCTTGACTCTGGCATGGTCCCGGAAGGCTGCAAGATTGCAAATGTCACACCACTCTTTAAGAAGTGAGGATGGCAAAAGAAAGGAGATTATAGGCCAGTTGGCCTAACCTCAGTTTTGGGAAAATGTTGGAGTCTGTTATTAAGGATGAGGCTTTGGGGTACTTGAAGACTAATGATAAAATACGTCAAAGTCAGCATGGCTTCTGTAAAGTAACCAGCAGGGTGGACAAAGGCATTTACCTGGACTTTCAGAAGACGTTTGATAGGGTGCACACATGAGGCTGCTCTACGAGATGAAGTTTTACCCCTTTACAGGAAAGATACTGGCATGGGTAGAGAACTGGCTGACAGGCAGGAGGCAGTGAGTGGGAATAGAAGGGGCCTCTTCTGCTTGCTGCCAGAGACTAGTGGTGTTCCTCAGGGATCAGTATTGGGACTGTTACTTTTCACATTGTTTGTCAATGATTTGGATAATGGAATTGATGGTTTTGTTGCAAAGTTTGCATATGATATGAAGATCGGTGGAGGGTAGGTAGTGCTGAGGAAAGAATGCGATAGCAGCAGGACTTAGACAAATTGGAAAAATGGGCAAAAAAGGTGGCAGATGGAATACAGTGCTGGGAAATTTATGGTAATGCATTTTGGTAGAAGGCAAAAAACTGCAGACTACTATTTAAATGGGGAGAAGGTTCAAACATCAGAGTTGCAGAGGGACTTAGGAATCCTCGTGCAAGACTCCCAGAAGGTTAATTTACAGGTTGAGTCTGTGGTAAGGAGGCATATGCAATTTGGCATTTATTTTGAGGGGAATCGCATAAAAAAGCAAGGAGATCATGTTGAGCCTTTATAAGACATGAACAGGCCGCACTTGGAGTATTGTCAACAGTTTTGGGCCCCATATCTCAGAAAGGATGTGTTGTCATTGGGGTGAATCCAGAGGAGGTTCACAAGAATGATTCCTGGAATTAATAGGTTAACATATGAAGGACTTTTGCCAGCTTTGGGCCTATACTCACAGACATTTAGGAGAATGTTGGGGAATCTCATAGAAACCTACCAAATGTTGAAAGGACTAGATAGGGTGGATGTGGAGAGGATGTTTCCCATAGCAGTTGTATCCAGAACTGAACAGAGGGAAGAAGGAACTTTTTAGCCAGAGAACATTGGATCT
Organism: Mobula hypostoma; assembly: GCF_963921235.1. Classification (NCBI taxonomy): domain Eukaryota; kingdom Metazoa; phylum Chordata; class Chondrichthyes; order Myliobatiformes; family Myliobatidae; genus Mobula; species Mobula hypostoma. The sequence continues at coordinate 244,611,442 of NC_086098.1, forward strand.
GTGGAATGCTCTGCCACAGATTGCAGTGGAGGCAAGTCTGTGTGAATATTTAAGGCGGAAGTTGGTAGTTTCCTGATCGGTCAGGGCATCAAAGGATATGGTGAGAAGGAAGGTGTTTGGGGTTGAGTGGGATCCAAGATCAGCCATGATGATATGGCAGAGCAGACTCGATGGGCTGAATGGTCTAATTCTGCTCCTATGTCTTATCTTATGGTCTAAAGCAAAGTAAAAAAAAACAAAAGTAGCCCAAAGACAAAGAGTCAGACGTAAAGGTAAGCAATCCAATGAACACTGCACACCCACGAGGTGACACTGAGAAAATACAACCCACATTATAACTGACAAAAAAAACTCTTTAAAAAATTATCCCTGTGTGTGTTTGTGTGTGTGTATGTGTGTGTGTGTGTGAGAGAGAGAGAGAGAGAGAGAGAGAGATCTTCGTGTGTGAGAGTGATCCATCCCAATGTGTGTGTGGGGAGGGGGGAAGGGGATCAGCATGTTCTCCAAGTGACCATATTGCTTTCTACAAGTTGCTATCACTTCCTCCCACCTCCAAAATACTGGGGGTGCTGTTAGGTTACTGTTAGAGGGGGTACAAAGAAGGTTCACCAGATTGATTCCTGGGATGGCAGGACTTTCATATGAAGAAAGACTGGATCGACTAGGCTTATACTCGTTGGAATTTAGAAGATTGAGGGGGGATCTTATTGAATCATATAAAATTCTAAAGTGATTGGACAGGCTAGATGCAGGAAGATTGTTCCCGATGTTGGGGAAGTCCATAACGAGGGGTCACAGTTTGAGGATAAAGGGGAAGCCTTTTAGGACCGAGATTAGGAAAAACTTCTTCACACAGAGAGTGGTGAATCTGTGGAATTCTCTGCCACAGGAAACAGTTGAGGCCGGTTCATTAGCTATATTTAAGAGGGAGTTAGATATGGCCCTTGTGGCTAAAGGGATCAGGGGGTATGGAGAGAAGGCAGGTACAGGGTTCTGAGTTGGATGATCAGCCATGATCATACTGAATGGCGGTGCAGGCTCGAAGGGCCGAATGGCCTACTCCTGCACCTATTTTCTATGTTTCTAAAGACCTGAGGATGTCGGGTAGCATCTGTGGAGAGCGAATGAGGGAGGGTCCGTGAACTCGGGGAAAGCGAGGACAGTTTCGGGTTGTGCAGAGGGCGGGAAGAAGACTCAGACACACCACCCCAGATCAGCATCGAACCCGCCACTGTGGCCGTGCGAGGCACTCACACGTCGTTTCAGAGGAGTAGGGACGTAGGACGGATTATTTCGGGGACCTTTACTCCCGGGACTGGGTAGAACATTGTGTAACCCTCTCACGGTCCGTGGCTCGACACAAACCAGGCTGGCTAGCAGCCACGTGGCTGGACATTGCTTGGGTGATGGTGAGAGACGGCCGCGTTCAATAAGCAACGGGTAGGGTCGGTGTGGTTCGGGTTGGACCAAACAAGAGAGTCGGACTGTTCCGGCGAGGGAACGCCGTTTAAAAACAGACCCATCCAAAAGTTATCGTTCGCCCGGAAATAGCAGAACCGCAAGGCAGAAGCTTAAAGTGGAAGTTTATTTACAGATATTTCAACTTTAACAAAAAGTTAACAGAAGAGGGCCCATTACGGTTAACCCCGATTCTAATGTGCACATAACGTTGGAGCTTATTTCTGGGTAGTCGGGTGATTCGCTGTAAATACTCACGGCGCTGAACCAGCGTTCTGCTTGAAAGATACCAGTCACGGTTCGGATTCACCCCGAAGACCGTCACGAAGTGGCGAACTCGGGAGTATGGACACTTCCTCCCTGGACCCATTCATCTGCACAAAGCCCTCCTTTCGAAGGCGTCTCTCCTTCGGGCGGGGTTCCACAAGCGTCTTCCCACGCTCTCTTCTCCTCCTTTCTGTCTTCGTGCAACCCTGCCAACAAAGACCCCCCAAACCAACCCGCTCTCTCCGGGAAATCTGATGCCAAGCTCCCTGGAATGTTCCACGGCATCCCCACTGGACAAAATGTCGCAAGGACAAACCCGGTTGGCTGACACAAGCAACACACGCAAAATGCTGGTGGACACAGCAGGCCAGGCAGCATCTATAGGAAGAGTAAACAACAGGAATTCTGCAGATGCTGGAAATTCAAGCAACATACATCAAAGTTGCTGGTGAACGCAGCAGGCCAAGCAGCATCTATAGGAAGAGGTGCAGTCGACGTTTCAGGCCGAGACCCTTCGTCAGGACTAACTGAAGGACTAACTAACTTCCTTCAGTTAGTCCTGACGAAGGGTCTCGGCCTGAAACGTCGACTGCGCCTCTTCCTATAGATGCTGCCTGGCCTGCTGCCTTCACCAGCATTTTTTGTTTATGTGTGTTGCTTGAAATTCCAGCATCTGCAGATTTCCTCGTGTTTGGCTGGCACAACATTCCTAGGCTGGGCAGACGACTCCTTATCTTGGCAGAAATCATTATAGTGGATTGTGAATTATAGTTAATTAACAGAACAGTCCTGACGAAGGGTCTCGGCCCGAAACGTCGACTGTACCTCTTCCTAGAGATGCTGCCTGGCCTGCCTCGTTCACCAGCAACTTTTATGTGTGCTGCTTAACAGAACAGACTGGGTTTTACCCAGAAGCTGCAGAAAATAAAATACCCAACGGTCACATCATAAAGCCTGTTCTGAACCAGGACACTACAGTTGGTCAGACTACACTTGGAGAACTGTCTGGGTTGTCATCGTCACGCTGTAGGAAGGGTGTGATTTAAGAGGAGCGGGGGCAGGAAAGATTAGCTAATTTCAGCATCCTTTTGCTTGGCATTCTGCTTTACACGTCTCTCTGTGTGAGTTCGATCCGGCGCTGAACCTCAGCCTGAATTTCAATGCCAACAAAAGTCACTTTCCATAATGAAAATATCGAGCGGGTGTCCCGGTATCTTTTCTCCGTGAACCCTGAGATTTTCTGGGAATGTTGCAGTGTGGGATCCGCATCAGATCGCACACCAGCTGGGATCTTATCCAACGAAAGAGCCGGTTTGGGAACCTCCTGTGCCGACGCATGCACACAGAACCCAGTCGCCTCTCATCGTATCGATCTCTACCGGCAGATGAAAGGATGGATTGGGAGCAGGAGCTCGGTCACTCGTCCACTCCATCCTATCTCCTCCAACGCAATTAAATCTAATCACACGAGGTCAGCCGGTCTCCAGACGCTGCTTCCGCAATTTCCACAGCATTAGCGCCCATACAATCAGTTCCTCGTTGCTCGGAGTACCAAACAATCCGTTAATCACGTTCCCGTTCGGACGATTAGCGCCTGTGCAATCGGTTCCTCATTGATGATCGGTTCCTCTATTATTAGTCAGTGCAAGGAAATATAGTTATTCTATTTTTGTTGATCATGCTCTGTCCAAGATTCTTCTAACACTAACCACCACCGCCCCTCCCCCCCCCCCCCCCGCCGCCCCAAGTCCTCAAGTCGTCTTCATCAAACTCGGGTTCAAATGACGTAAACACGAGGAATTCTGCAGATGCTGGAATTTCAAGCAACACACATCAAAGTTGCTGGTGAACGCAGCAGGCCAGGCAGCATCTCTAGGAAGAGGTACAGTCGACGTTTTAGGCTGAGACCCTTCGTCAGGACTAACTGAAGGAAGAGCTAGTAAGAGATTTGAAAGTGGGATGGGGAGGGGGAGATCCAAAACGATAGGAGAAGACAGGAGGGGGAGGGATGGAGCCAAGAGCTGGACAGGTGATTGGGAAAAGGGATATGAGAGGATCATGGGACAGGAGGCTCAGGGAGAAGGAAAAGGGGGAGGGGGGGAAACCCAGAGGATGGGCAAGGGATATAGTCAGAGGGACAGAGGGAGAAAAAGGAGAGAGAGAGAAAGAATGTGTGTATATAAATAAATAACGGATGGGGTACGAGGGGGAGGTGGGACCTTAGCGGAAGTTAGAGAAGTCAATGTTCATGCCATCAGGTTGGAGGCTACCCAGACGGAATATAAGGTGTTGTTCCTCCAACCTGAGTGTGGCTTCATCTTTACAGTAGAGGAGGCCGTGGATAGACATATCAGAATGGGAATGTGATGTGGAATTAAAATGTGTGGCCACTGGGAGATCCTGCTTTCTCTGGCGGACAGAGCGTAGGTGTTCAGCAAAACGATCTCCCAGCCTGGGTCGGGTCTCGCCAATATATAGAAGGCCACATCGGGAGCACCGGACGCAGTATATCACACCAGCCGACTCACAGGTGAAGTGTCGCCTCACCTGGAAGGACTGTCTGGGGCCCTGAATTGTGGTAAGGGAGGAAGTGTAAGGGCATGTGTAGCACTTGTTCTGCTTACAAGGATAAGTGCCAGGAGGGAGATCAGTGGGGAGGGATGGTGGGGGGGGGGGACGAATGGACAAGGGAGTCGCGTAGGGAGCGATCCCTGCGGAAAGCAGAGAGAGGGGGGAGGGAAAGATGTGCTTAGTGGTGGGATCCCGTTGGAGGTGGCGGAAGTTACGGAGAATAATATGTTGGACCCGGAGGCTGGTGGGGTGGTAGGTGAGGACAAGGGGAACCCTATTCCTAGTGGGGTGGCGGGAGGATGGAGTGAGAGCAGATGTGCGTGAATAGGAGAGATGCGTTTGAGAGCAGAGTTGATGGCGGAGGAAGGGAAGCCCCTTTCTTTAAAAAAGGAGGAAATTTCCCTCGTCCTGGAATGAAAAGCCTCATCCTGAGAGCAGATGCGGCGGAGACGGAGGAATGACGAGAAGGAGGTGGCATTTTTGCAAGAGACAGGGTGAGAAGAGGAATAGTCCGGATAGTGTGAGCTGTAACTTGGGATGCCACGAGAGGGAGCTAAACCCCCTGTATTAACAGGTAATGTCACACCTTGAACAGTAACTCTGTACAGTTACACAATGACTCTCAGCCTGAGTAAACAATGATTCTGTACAGCTGCAGTGACCGTCACCCTGAATAAACAGCGACTTTGTACAGTTACACAGGAGAGGGGAAATATTTTCACAGAAAGGGTGGTGGGTTTGTGGAATGAGCTGTCAGAACAGCAAAGAGGTTTTTAAATAAGTACGTACATGGATAGGCGAGCTTAGAGGGACGTGGGCCGATAGCGGGCAAATGGGGCTGGAAACGCAAACAGGAGGAAATCGGCAGATGCCGGAATTTCAAGCAGCACACGCAAAAAATGCTGGTGAACGCAGGAATCGTTGTGCTGATGAAGGGTCTCGGCCCGAAAGGTCGACTGTACCTCTTCCTAGAGATGCTGCCTGGCCTGCTGTGTTCACCAGCATTTTGCGTGTGTTGCTTGAATTTCCAGCATCTGCAGATTTCCGCGTGTTTCCAGTCAGTCAATCGGTCACTCTCCAATACACCAGTGTAATTATTGATACTTTGGATCCGATGCAGCATAACAAAGCACAATAAGCATAAATAACACAATAAAAAAAACAAACATTCAAAATAAATATAAAAGCAATCCTATAAAATATAATTTTATAACTGTTGAGTGTGACCAAATATACATTAGCTTACATGGAGTGGCTGAATGTACATAAAGCAAATTTATTAACAAAGTACGTATACGTCACCATCTACAACCCCGAGATTTGTTTTCTTGTGTAAATCCACGAACCACAATGGAATCAATGAAAGACTGCAGCTAACAGGACGGACAGACAAAGGGTGTGCAAAATACAGAAACCTGTGAAATGCTAAATAAAACCCTCCCCGGTGGGTTGCCTCCCGGGTGCCAGGGTCCATGATGTATCGGAGTGGCTGCAGGATATTCTCGAAGGGGAGGGGGAACAGCCAGAGGTTGTGGTGTATATTGACACCAATGCCATGGGCAGAACAGGGGGAGAGGTCCTACACAGTGAGTATATAGAGTTAGAAAAGGGGCTGAAGAGAAAGATCTCCTGATTACCCCTGTGCCACAGGCCAGTGCGGGTAGGAAGGGGGTGATAACGCAGATGAATGAGTGGCTGAGGAGGGGGCGCAGGGGACAGGGTTTCAAGCTCCTGGATCACTGGAACTTTTTCTGGGGAAGGGGTGACCTGTACAAGAGGGGCAGGCTGCACCTGAACTGGAGGGGAACCGATACCCGCGATACCCTGGCTGCGAAGTTTGCTGATGCTACTCTGGAGAGTTTAAACTAGTTTTGCAAGGGGTTGGGAACTGGAGTAAGGGAAGGACTGGAGCAGAAGGTTGATGACAGAAAAAGTATTGAAAGGCCAAATTGAAATAACAGGTATGATGGGTTGGAAATGTGCATTTTAATGCTGGGAGTATTATGGGTAAGGGTGATGAACTTAGAGCATGGATCAGTATGTGGAACTATGATGTTGTGGCCATTATTGAAACTTGGTTGAGAGAGAGACCAGAATGAGAGTTTAATGTACCATGTGTTTGAAGATTTAGAAAAGATGGAGAAAAAGGTAGAAGAGGGGAGGGAGTCGCACTGCTAATCAGGGACAATATGACAGCGACACTCGGGGGAGTCAGACACCAAGTCCATTTGGGTGGAACTCAGGAATAGGAAGAGTGCAATCACACTGGTGGGATTGGACTGCAGACCCAATAATAGCCACCAGGACATTGAGGAACAGATATGTAATCAGATTACGGGAATATGAAAAAATAATAGAGTTTATGTCATGGGGAATTTCAACTTGGGACTTTCTTAGTGTAAGGGGTTTAGATGGGGCAGAATTTGTTAAATGCATCCAGGAAGATTTCTTAAATCAAAATGTGGACTTTTCAATGAGAGGAGGGGCTGTACTGGCCCTGGTGTTGGGTAATGAGCTTGGCCAGGTGACTGACCTTTAACTGGGTGAACAGTTAGGGAACAGAGATCACAGCTCTTTAACTTTCAGAATAGCTATAGATAAGGCCTTAAGGGAGAGTTTTAACTTGGAGTAGGGCAAATTATCAGGTCATTAGGCAGGACCTCAGAAGCGCTAATTGGGAACACCTTTTTAAATGGCAAGTCCACATCAGACATGTGGAGGGTGTTTGAAGATCAATTGCACAGAGTACAGGAAAGGTGTGTTCCTGTTAGAATGAAGGACAGGATGGAAAGATATGAGAACATTGAATGTCCAGAGAGGTGATGAATTTAGTCAAGAAGAAAACAGAAAAGTATGTCAAGCTTCAGAAGTTCAAATCAAATGAAGCACATGAGGATTATAAAGAAGCCAGAAGAGAACTAAAGAAGGGAACTATGAAGGCCAGGAAGGGCCATGAAAAGTTCTTGGCAGGTAGGATTAAGGTGAATCCCAAGGCATTCCATACATACATCAAGAGTAAGAGGGCGGGACCACTCAAGAATAAAGGGGGGGAACATATGCTTGGATGCGGAGAAAGTGAGTGACGTACTTAATGAGTACTTTGCTTCAGTATTTCCCAAGGAAAAGGATGTGGAGGACCAGGAGATAGATGCTGAGTGTATGAATACATTAGGATGTTTAGAAGTCAAGGAGGAGGAAGTGCTGGGCCTCCTAATGAGTGTTAAGGTGGGTAAGTCCCCAGGGCCTGATGGGATTTACCCCAGATTATTGAGGGAGGCAAGAGACAAGATTGCTTGGTCCTTCACCAATATCTTCATGTCCTCTGTAACCACAGGCAAAATCCTGGAGGGCTGGCAAGCGGCTAATGTTGTACCTCCGTTTCAGAAGGGAACAAGGGAAAATCCTGGGAACTATAGACTGGTGAGTCTCACATAAGTTGTAGAGATATCGCTGGAGAAAATTCTTAGGGATGTGATACACAAGCATTTGAAAACCCATGGCTTTGTGCATGGCAGGTTGTGCCTTACCAACTTTATTGAGTTTTTTTGACAAGGTGACCGGAGACGTGGATGAGAGTAGAGCAGTGAATGTTTTCGACATGGCTTTTAGTAAAACATTTGACAAAGTCCCTCATGGGAGGTTAATCCTGAAGATTAAGATGCAAGGAATCTGCAGCAAATTGGCTGTTTGGATTCAGAACTGGCTTACACTTAGACGACAGACGACAGCAGTTGAAGGGATTTATTGAAGCTGGAGGTCTGTAATTAGCGGTGCTCCACAGGGATCTGTGCTGGGACCTCTGCTGTTTGTGATGTATGTAAGCGACCTGGATAAAAATGTAGATGGGTGGGTTAGTAAATTTATGGATGATTCCATGATTAGTGGAGTTGTGGATAGTGTAGGAGATTGGCAAAGGATACAGCATGATATCAATCAGTTGCAGATATGGGCTGAGAAATGGCAGATAGAGTTTAACCCAGATAAATGTGAGGTGCTGCACCTCATTAGGGCAAATACAAGGAGACAGCATGCAGTTAAGGGCAAGGTCCTGAACAGTGTTGCTGAGCAGAGAGATCTTGCGATCCAAGTTCATAACTCCTTGAAAGTGGATACACAGGTCAATAGGGTGTTTAAGGAGGCTTATGGAATGCTTGCTTTCATTAGTCAAGGGATTGAGCTCAAAGGTCAAGAGGTTATGTTGCAACTTTATAAAGCTCTGCTTAGGCCACATCTGGAGTGCAGTTCTGGTCACCCGACTATGGGAAGGATGCTGAAGTTTTGGAGAGCGTGCAGAAGAGGTTTATTGGGATGCTGCCCGTTTTACAGGGTATGTGCTATCATGGTTGTTTTCTTTGGAGCGGCAGAGACTGAGAAGAGATGTGATAGAGGTTTATAAGATTATGAGAGGCACAGATAGAGTGGACAGAGAGTATCTGTTTCTCAGAGTAGAAATGTCTAATACCAGAGGGCATGCATTGAAGGTGGGAGGGGTAGGTTCAAAGGGGATGTGAGGGGTAAGTCTTTTACTCAGAGTGGTGGGTGCCTGCAATGCACTGCCTGGTATGGTGGTAGAGGCAAATACATTAAAAACCTGTAAGAGATGTTTGGATAGGCACGTGGATGTGAGGAAGGAGGAGGGATATGGACACTGTGTCGGTAGGAGGGATTCGTGTTTGGATGTTTTTGATTTACTCTTTAGCTGGTTCAGCACAACGTTGTGGCCTGAATGGCCTGTTTCTGTACTGTTCCACGTTTTTAATAATATTAATAAATAACTGTTCCTGAACTTGGTGGTGTGGGCCCTGAGGCTCCTGTACCGCCTTCCTGATGGCACCTGCATGGTCAGGGGGTTGGGGGGTTCCTGATGATGGATGCTGCTTTCTCGTCACAGTGCTCCATGTAGGTGTGCTCAGTGGTGAGAGGGCTTTGCCCATGATGGACTGGGTTGTATCCACTACCTTTTGTTGGTTTTTCCATTCAAGGGCTTCGGTGATTCCATACCAGGCTGTGACGCAATCAACATACTCTCCACCACACATCTATAGAAGTTTGCCAAAGTTTTAGATGTCATGCCCAATCTTCGCAAACTCCTAAGGAAGTAGAAGCGTTGTCACACTTTCTTTGTAATTGCATCTACTAGGTCCTCCTAAATGACAACACTGAGGAATTTGAAGTTGCTGTTCCTCTCCGCCTCTGATCTTCCGATGAAGACTGGCTCGTGGACATTCGGATTCCTCCTCCTGAAATTAATCATCAGCTCCTCGGCCTTGCTGACGTTGAGTGAGAGGTTGTTGCTGTGGCGCCAGTCAGCCAGGTTTTCAGTCTCCCTCCGATATGCTGATTCATCATCAGATTTGCTGATTCAGCAAATTTAAACACGGCACTGGGGCTGTGCTTAGCCACACGGTCGTGAGTATAAAGTGTTGCTGAGTGCAGGAGTATCTGAACGTACAGTAAAATGATAAAGTGACAAAGTGACTCTTGTCAAGACGAACTCTTCTAGGTAGCCGCAGGGCAAATGGAAGCACAGTGTTTTAGTGACTGCGTGTCAGTGTAGGTAAGAGGTGTGGGGTTTAAGTGTAAAGTGGCAGTGCATGGCGGGGTGAAGGGTGCTGAGGGGCTGATGTGGATGTCGTGGTGGTGGGGTGGACTAAGAGGTGGAGTTGTTGATCAGCATGAGGGATGTCATTGTTCTTGAGTCTAGTGATCCCGGTGTGGATGTTTCGTAGCCTCGTCCCCGATGGGAGTGGGACAGACAGTCCATGAGCAGGGTGGGTGGGATCCTTCATGATGTTACTGGCCTATTTCCTGCATCTTTCTGCATGTATACTCAGTGACCCCTGTATTAGGTACACCTGCATACATAGTCATACTTTGTTGATCCCGAGGGAAATTGGGTTTCGTTACAGTTGCACCATACTTACTTATTATTGCAAACTAAGCAACGGGGTGTCCCGTTGGGGCACCCTTTGAGAGAAGAGTAGTGCAGTCTGATGTGGCCAGAATGAACATTAACTTTTCCTGAATGCTATTGGTATCACTTTGCTTTGGAAACTGAAGTAGAAAACCTCAGTTTATTAAAGAAGAATGACGCGTATCAAAGCAAATATAGCTGCTCTTCATTTAATGTAGGACACTTTTGATGGCATCATTCCTGGTATGGAATCACCGAAGCCCTTGAATGGAAAAACCAACAAAAGGTAGTGGATACAACCCAGTCCATCATGGGTTTATCTGCTACCCTCGTGCCTCTCGTTGTCATTCTGGAGACATGCAGCCCTTTCATCCCCCGTCTCTTCATTTCTTCTGCTGTTTATTCTTTGTCTCTGATCCTGGAGACGTGCATGCCTCACCTCCTCTGTCTCTTCTTCTCTCATCCTTTTTTGTCCTGACTCTTTGATCCTGGAGTCATGCAGCCCTGGCTTCATCCGATTCTTGTTCTCTCCCTCTTCTTGCCACTTCCCGATGACGTTTGGTGTCATCTCTTGACCATAATGTCCCCCGTCCCTTTCCAAGCAGCATAATTAGGCTGACCATTTTTTTTATCCTACTGCTGGGTAGAAGATACGATGCACTAACACCAAAGGATGCTGATTATTCTTGATGATGTGGTTGGTGTTCTCCTAAATGGATGTGATATAGTCACCGCTGTCCTTTGACTGCAGCAAAGGGTTTTATGGGTGTCTCGGAGTACATCATTACAATAAGATTTAATTATCTCTTGTTGATGGGTGGCAGTTAGATCTATCCTAATCCTGCACATGCTGATGGTGATTAGCAGAATGAGACCCCTCAAAATAGAGCTGCCTTGCCCTTTTGCTCCAGTAGGTGTCACTGCTGAGGCTGGCCGTGCGCACGCATCGGGCTGTCGCGTCCCGATTTCCATGATGGCCAATCGGGTCTCGGGTGAAAGCCAGCCTGTTGATTTTTGGGGAATGAGCAATTTTATACGAATATATAACCCTGAACTTTGCCTGTATTCTGTAAATTAGCACATTTTAATTCAATTGAGCCAAAAAAATGCCACTGTAATGCACTGTTTGCACTAACTGGAGGTCACAAACAGACAGACAGAGCATGAGAGTTTTAGTAGTATATAGATATCATATCAGCCAATCATGTGGAGGCAACTCTCTGCGGTGAAGCATGCAGACATGGTCAAGAGGTTCAGTTGTTGCTCAGACCAAACATCAGCATGGGGAAGAAATGTGATCTAAGTGACTTGGACTGTGGAATGATTGTTGATGACAGGTGGGATGGTTTGAAACTGCTGATCTACTGGTATTGTCATGCACAGCAGTCTCTAGAATTTGCTGAGAATGTGCAAAAAAACAAACAACACCCAGTGAGTAACACACATCAAAGTTGCTGGTGAACGCAGCAGGCCAGGCAGCATCTGTAGGAAGAGGTGCAGTCGACGTTTCAGGCCGAGACCCTTCGTCAGGACTAACACCCAGTGAGTGGCAGTTCCATGGGTGAAAATGCCTTGTCAAGGAAAGAGGTCAGAGGAGAATGGCCAGACTGGTTCAAGCTGACAGTAACACAGGTAACCACACATTACATCAGTGTGAAGTGTATTTTTATAAGACCACAAGACCATAAAATATAGGAGCAGAAGTAGGCCATTCGGCCCATTGAGTCTGCTCCGCCATTCAATCATGGACTGATCCAATTCTTCCAGTCATCCCCACTCCCCTGCCTTCTCCCCATACCCTTTGATGCCCGGGCTAATCAAGAACCTATCTATCTCTGCCTTAAATGCACCCAATGACTTGGCCAGCACAGCCGCTTATGGCAACAAATTACACAGATTTACCACCCTCTGACTAAAGTCATTTCTCTGCATCTCAGTTCTAAAAGGATGCCCTTCAATCCTGAAGTCATGCCCTCTTGCCTAGATCCCCTACCTTGGAAAATAACCACCATATCTAATCTGTTCAGGCATTTTAACGTTTGGAATGCTTCTATGAGATCCCCCCTCATTCTCCTGAACACCAGGGAATACAGCCCAAGAGCTGCCAGACATTCCTCATACAGTAACCCTTTCATTCCTAGAATCATTCTCGTGAATCTTTTCTGAACCCTCTCCAATGTCAGTATATCCTTTCTAAAATAAGAAGCCCAAAACTGCACACAATACTCCAAGCTTACAATACTTCAAGTGTGTTGCTTGAATTTCCAGCATCTGCAGAATTCCTCGTGTTTGCGCAATATTCCAAGTGTGGTCTCATGAGTGCCTTATAGAGTCTCAACATCACATCCCTGCTCTTATATTCTATACCTCTAGAAATGAATGCCAACATTGCATTCACCTTCTTCACCAATGACACAACCTGGAGGTTAACCTTTAGGGTATCCTGCACAAGGACTCCCAAGTCTCTTTGCATCTCTGCATTTTGAATTCTCTCCCCACCTAAATAATAGTCTGCCCATTTATTTCTTCCACCAAAGTGCATGACCATACCCTTTCCAACATTGTATTTCATTTGCCACTTCTCTGCCCATTCCCCTAAACTCTCTGTTTCCTCAACACTACCCGCTCCTCCACCTATCTTTGAATCATCGGCAAATTTAGCCACAAATCCATTAATCCCATCGTCCAAATCATAAAGGCAGCGGTCCCAACACCGACTCCTGTGGAACTCCACTGGTAACTGACAGCCAGCCAGAATAGGGTCCCTTTATTCCCACTCTCTACTTCCTGCTGATCAGCCAATGCTCCACCCATGCTAGTAACTCCCCTGTAATTCCATGGGCTCTTATGTGTAGCACTTTGTCAAAGGCCTTCTGAAAATCCAAGTACACCACATCTACTACATCTCCTTTGTCTACCCTGCTTGTAATTTCCTCAGAAAATTGCAGTAGGTTAGTCAGGCAGGATTTTCTTTTCAGGAAACCATGTCGGCTTTGGCCTATCTTGTCATGTGCCTCCATCTCACGCCTAACAATCGATTCCAACAACTTCCCAACCACTGATTTCAGGCTAACAGGTCTATAGTTTCCTTTCTGCTGCCTCCCACCCTTCTTAAATAGCAGAGCAACATTTGCAATTTTCCAGTCATCCAGTACAATGCCAGAATCTATCAATTCTTGAAAGATCATAGTTAATGCCTCTGCAATCTCTCCAGCTACATCCTTCAGAACCCTGATGCATTCCATCAGGTCCAGCAGATTTATTCACCCTCAGACCATTAAGCTTCCTGAGCACCTTCTCAGTCATAATTTTCACTGTACATACTTCACTGTTCTGACATTCTTGATGTCCGGTACACTGCAGATGTCTTCCACTGTGAAGACTGATGCAAAATATACATTCAGTTCCTCTGCCATCTCTGCATCTCTCATTACGATATCTCCAGCATCATTTTCTATTAGTCCTATATCTATGTGTTCATGCAGTGTCCACATCGATGAGGACCTCAACACCAATATGATGGTGCTGAGACTAGCGCGTGATTTGGATTTAAGTGAGGGAGAGTTGCGCAGCGTCAGCCTCACTCTCTCTTCCCAATTCCCATCTGGATCCAGTGGCAAGACAGAGTCTAGACGGCTGGAGATGGGACTAGGCGCAGTGGATGACCAGGACGTCTTCTGTGTCTTGTCCTGCTCTACACGTTCTACGACGCTTGCAGAGACCACTTCATGACCGTTGGACCTTCCATTGGTCTTGTCCGCTCAATCCGCCGGAGTCTGTCTTCACATGCTGGGATAGACAACTCTCTATCTCACCGAGGGTTTGAGACCCGTCGGCTACCCTCACCTGGTTTAGCCGGCTTGTTGAAGCCGTTGCCCGGGGTGTGGCCGCTGTCGCATGCAAACAGCTACGGGGAGCCACAGGTGAGAGCTGAGTGCCAGGTGGGGACCAAAGGTGGACTAACCGCCTTGAAAAGGACGCGACATGTTCCCCCACCAGAGGTGCTACCCCTCCCTGACACCCCATACACCTCAGTCTTGTATCTACCCTCAAATCTTTTACCCTTTATATACTTAAAAAACCCTTTAGTACCTCCTTTGATATTAGTCGCCAGCTTCCTTTCATAATTCATCTTTTCCTTCCTAATGACCTTCTTAGTTTCCTTCTGCAAATATTTAAAAGCTTCCCAATCCTCTATTTCCCCACTAGCTTTGGCATGTCCTCTTTTTTGCTTTTACTTTAGCTCTGACTTCACTTGTCAGTCACGGTAGTGTCCTTCCTCCATTCGAAAATTTCTTCTTATTTGGAATATATCTGTCTTGCACTTCCCTCATTTTTCGCAGAAACTCCAACCATTGCTGCTCTGCTGTCCTTCCCGCTAGTGTCTCTTTCCAAATGGAGTTTAATACAGACAAGTGTGAGGTATTGCATTTTGGAAGGACAAACCAAGGTAGAACATACAAGGTAAATGGTAAGGCACTGAGGAGTGCAGTAGAACAGAGGGATCCGGGAATACAGATACAAAATTCCCTAAAAGTGGTATCAGAGGTAGATAAGGTCATAAAGAGAGCTTTTGGTACATTGGCCTTTATAAATCAAAGTATTGAGTATAGGAGTTGGAATGTTATGGTGAGGTTGTATAAGACATTGGTGAGGCCAGATTTGGAGTATTGTGTGCAGTTTTGGTCACCTAATTACAGGAAGGATATTAATAAGGTTGAAAGAGTGCAGAGAAGGTTTACAAGGATGTTGCCGGGGCTTGAGAAACTGAGTTACAGAGAAAGGTTGAATAGGTCAGGACTTTATTCCCTGGAGCGTAGAAGAATGAGGGGAGATTTGATAGAGGTATATAAAATTATGATGGGTATAGATAGAGGCTACGTTCCCACTGAGGCTAGGGGAGAAAAAAAACAGAGGACATGGGTTAAGGGTGAAGGGGGGAAAGTTTAAAGGGGACATTATACCTTATACTTTATTGTCGCCAAACAATTGATATTAGAACGTACAATCATCACAGCAATATTTGATTCTGCGCTTCCCGCTCCCTGGATTACAAATCGATAGTAAATATTAAAAAATTAAATTATAAATCATAAATAGAAAATAGAAAAATGGAAAGTAAGGTAGTGCAAAAAAACCGAGAGGCAGGTCCGGATATTTAGAGGGTTCGGCCCAGATCTGGGTCAGGATCCGTTCAGCAGTCTTATCATAGTTGGAAAGAAGCTGTTCCCAAATCTGGCCGAACGAGTCTTCAAGCTCCTGATCCTTCTCCCGGAGGGAAAAGGGATGAAAAGTGTGTTGACTGGGTGGGTCGTGTCCTTGATTATCCTGGCAGCACTGCTCCGACAGTGTGCGGTGTAAAGTGAGTCCATGGATGGAAGATTGATTTGTGTGATGTGCTGCACCTTGTTCACGATCTTCTGCAGCTTCTTCCAGTCTTGGACAGGACAACTTCCATACCAGGCTGTGATGCACCCTAGAAGAATGCTTTCTACGGTGCATCTATAAAAATTAGTGAGAGCTTTAGGGGACAGGCCAAATTTATTTAGTTTTCTCTGAAGTAAAGGTGCTGGTGGGCCTTCTTGGCACTGGACTCTGCTTGGTTGGACCAAGTCAGGTCATTTGTGATAGTGAACCTGAGGAACTTAAAGCTTTTGACTTGTTCCACTTGCGCACTGCCAATGTAAATTGGGTCGTGCGGTCCGCTAATCCTTCTGAAGACAACAACCAATTCCTTCATCTTGCTGACGTTGGGATAGGTTATTGTCTTCGCACCATGACACCAGGTTCTTAATCTCCTCTCTGTGGGTGGCGGGGGGGGGGCTTCTTCACACAGAGAGTGGTGGGAGTGTAGAATGAGCTGCCAGATAAAGTGGTAAATTCGGGCTCACTTTTAACATTTAAGAAAAACTTGGACAGGTATGTGGCTGAGAGGTGTATGGAGGGATATGGACCAGGTGCAGGTCAGTGGGACTAGGCAGAAAAATGGTTCAGCACAGCCAAGAAGGCCTATTTCTGTGCTGTAATGTTTCTATGGTTTCTAAGTATTTTGCATCAGTCTTCACCTTGGGAGACACGAGCAGTATGCCGGAACAGTGTTCAACTACTGCACAGAGTCTTGTCATCTTCAGAAGTTTTCGGATGACTTTGCCATAGTTGGATGCATCAGCAAGGGAGATGAGGTTAAGTACAGGTCTACGGTAGGAAACTTTGTCACATGGTGTGAGCAGAATTATCTGCAGCTTAATGTGAAAAAGACTAAGGAGCTGGTGGTGGACCTGAGGAGGGCTAAGGTACCGGTGACCCCTGTTTCCATCCAGGGAGTCAGTGTGGACATGGTGGAGGATTACAAATACCTGGGGATACGAATTGACAATAAACTGGACTGGTCTAAGAACACTGAGGCTGTCTACAAGAAGGGTCAGAGCCGTCTCTATTTCATGAGGAGACTGAGGTCCTTTAACATCTGCCGGACAATGCTGAGGATGTTCTACGAGTCTGTGGTGACCAGTGCGATCATGTTTGTTGTTGTGTGCTGGGGCAGCAGGCTGAGGGTAGCAGACACCAACAGAATCAACAAACTCATTCGTAAGGCCAGTGATGTTGTAGGGATGGAACTGGACTCTCTCACGGTGGTGTCTGAAAAGAGGATGCTGTCTAAGTTGCATGCCATCTTGGACAATGTCTCCCATCCACTACATAGTGTACTGGGTGGGCACAGGAGTACATTCAGCCAGAGACTCATTCCTCCGTAATGCAACACAGAGCGTCATAGGAAGTCATTCCTGCCTGTGGCCATCAAACTTTACAACTCCTCCCTTGGAGGGTTAGACACCCTGAGCCAATAGGCTGGTCCTGGACTTATTTCATAATTTACTGGCATAATTTACATATTACTATTTAACTATTTATGGTTGTATTACTATTTATTATTTATGGTGCAACTGTAATGAAAACCAATTTCTCCCGGGATCAATAAAGTATGACTATGACTATGACTATGTTTGAGTGTCAAGGGGCAGAAGTGAGTGCAGTTGCTCTTACTCGGGAGAAGGTACTTGGGAAGATGAAAGATCTGAAGATAAGTCATTTGGCTCAGAAGGTCTACATGCCAGGGTTCTGAAAGTGTAGCTGAAGAGATTGTGGAGTCATTAGTAATGATCTATCAAGAAACAGTAGATTCTGTCATTGTTCTGGAGGACTAGAAAATTGCATACTTCAAGAAGTGAGGGAGACAGAAGGAAGGAAATTGTGGGTCGGTTAGCCTGATCCCAGTGGCTGGGAAGATGTTGGAGTTGATTGTTAAGGATGAGGTTTCAGGGTACTTGGAGGTACATGGTATAATAGCAAAAGTCAACATGGGAAAATCTTGCCTGACAAATCTGTTGGAATTCTTTGAAGAAATAACAAGTATGGCAGACAAAGGAGAATTGATGGATGTTGTGTACGGTATTTGGAAAAAAGGCTTTTGACAAGGTTCCACACATGAGGTTGCTTAATGAAATAAGAGACCACAGTATTACAGGAAAGGTTCTAGCAGGGGTAAAGCAGTGGCTGATTGGCAGGAGGTAAAGAATGGGAATGAAAGGAGCCTTTTCTGGTTGGCTGTCGGTGACTGGTGGTGTTCCACAAGGGTCTGAATTGGTTTCGATTCTTTTTATGTCATATGTCAATGATTCGGATGATGGAATTGATTGTTTTCTGGCCAATTTTGCAGAAGATACGAAGATTGATGGATGGGCAGGACTTGGACAGATTAGGAGAATGGGCAAAGAGATAGCAGATGCAATACACTTTTGGGAAGTGTATGGTCATGCGTTTTGGTAGAAGAAATAAAAGCACAGACTATTTTCTATATGGGGAGAAAATTCAGAAGTCTCAGGTACAAAGGGACTTGGGAGTCCTTGTGCATGATTTCCTAAAGGTTAGTTTGCAGGTTGTGTCTGCGTTGAGGAAGGCAAATGCAATATTGGCATTCATTTTAAGAGGATATAATGCTGAGGCTTTATAAGGCACTGGTGAGGCCTCACTTGCAGTATTGTGAGCAGTTCTGGGACCCTTAGCTAAGAAAGGATGTGCTGGCATTGGAGAGAGTTCAAAGAAGGTTCTTGAAAATGATCCCAGAATCATATGAGGACTGTTTGATGGCTCTGGGCCTGTACTCACTGGACCTCAATGAATGTTGAAAGGCCTAGATCGAGCAGATGTGGAGAGGATTTCCCTATAGTGGGGGAGTATTGGACCAGAGGGCACAGCCTCAGAATAGAGGGGAGTCCCTTTAGGACAGTGTGGAATTCGTTGCCACCGGTGGCTGTTGAGGCCAGGTCCATAAGACCACAAGATATAGGAGCAGAGGTAGGCCATTTGGCCCATTGAGACCTTTCCACCAGTCAATCATGGGCTGATCCAATTCTTCCAGTCATCCCCACTCCCCTGCCTTCACCCCATACCCTTTGATGCCCTGGCTATTTCTGCCAGTAATCAGTTTGCTGTCCTAGTGGCGGCAGGTCTCACAGCCTTCCCCTAACTCACGTTCCAGGACGTGCACAGCGGCCCGGGAGCAGGAACATTGTGAGGTTGAGGGAGAGGAGGCAGAAATTCCCAGTCACTCGGCTGTAAGGTGAGCATCAAGGACAGAGCGACCGGACACTGACCGATGTGAACTGACCACAGGGCTCTGACTGTTACAGCTAGACCCAGTCTCATAGATACAGTAACAGTTATTAATAAGAAATTTGCTGATGGTTGCAAATTCCCAGAGAGAGGGGTGATGGAGGGAAGCAGAAGTGAGGAGGGACAAAGAGAGGGAAGAAGGGCCCTTGGAGGTGATAGTTAGGGAGGGAGGAGAGGGCGGTAGAGAGCCAGAGGAGGGGAAGGGGTTGCGGTGGGAGGTAGGGATGGGATGCAGGGTTCGGTTGGGTGGGTGGAGGGGGAGATGGAAGTGATCTTTAGGGACTCCAAAGGGAAAGAGGGAGCGGTGGGAGGGAGGGGTAACGGAGAGAGGGAGAAAGGATGGAGGATGGGGTAGGGAGGGAGTGGGAGGGAGGATGGGGTAGGGAGGGAGTGGGAGGGAGGATGGGGTAGGGAGGGGGTAGGGAGGGAGGATGGGGTAGGGAGGGGGTAGGGAGGGAGGATGGGGTAGGGAGGGGGTAGGGAGGGAGGATGGGGTAGGGAGGGAGTGGGAGGGAGGATGGGGTAGGGAGGGAGTGGGAGGGAGGATGGGGTAGGGAGGGGGTAGGGAGGGAGTGGGAGGGAGGATGGGGTAGGGAGGGAGGAAGGGGACCGCAGGGGCGACGGAGAAAGGGAGGTGAGGAGGGGGAGGGAGCCATTAGAGCGGAGACGAGGGGCCGGAGGGTTGAGGGATGAGGCTGGAAGGCTGTCAGAGGGGTAGGAATGTAGAGAGGGGAAGAAGCGAGCACAGGGTGCCGGGTAGGAGTGGGTGCGGAGGTCGGTGGAGGGGTGGGTGGGTACCGGGGTCGGTGGAGTGGTGTACGGCGAATAGGGGGGTGGGCGGTTGGAGAAGGTTCCCATTGTTGTCGCCTCCGCCGTTCAGGAGCGTTAATTCCCGACAAACCGCCGGGGAGGCACCGGGAACTCCCGTTGATATCAGGCGCGGCAGCGGCCACCTTCACGTCCCCGAATGGGTCCTCGGACCGTTGCCCGGGTGACGCGGCCTAGTCGCCGGTGGTGACCGTGCGTCCGCGGCCCCGCGTGCGGAATGTGGCGGCAGGGCCTCCAGCGTCTGCTGCGGGCCGGAGGCGGCGGCGGCCAGGGGGAAGCTGCAGTCCGTGGGGTCGCGGTCAGCGCTGTCAGGGTGAGGGGAAGTGGAGGACGGAGGAGGAGAAGGGGGTGGGTGCAGAGTGGGAGGTGGGGTAGAGGTTTGAGGTGAGGGGGTAGGGTGGAGAGGGAGAGGGAGAGGGAGGGTGTATGAGGAGGTGAGGGAGGGGATGGGTGAGGAGAGGGAGGGTGTATGAGGAGGGGAGGGAGGGGATGGGTGAGGAGAGGGAGGGTGTATGAGGAGGAGAGGGAGGGTGTATGAGGAGGGGAGGGAGGGGATGGGTGAGGAGAGGGAGGGTGTATGTGGAGGGGAGGGAGGAGATGGGTGAGGAGAGGGAGGGTGTATGAGGAGGGGAGGGAGGGGATGGGTGAGGAGAGGGAGGGTGTATGAGGAGGGGAGGGAGGGGATGGGTGAGGAGAGGGAGGGTGTATGAGGAGGGGAGGGAGGGGATGGGGAGGGGAGGGAGGGGATGGGTGAGGAGAGGGAGGGTGTATGAGGAGGGGAGGGAGGGGATGGGTGAGGAGAGGGAGGGGATGGGTGAGGAGAGGGAGGGTGTATGAGGAGGGGAGGGAGGGGATGGGTGAGGAGAGGGAGGGTGTATGAGGAGGGGAGGGAGGGGATGGGTGAGGAGAGGGAGGGTGTATGAGGAGGGGAGGGAGGGGATGGGTGAGGAGAGGGAGGGTGTATGAGGAGGGGAGGGAGGGGATGGGCGATGGGAGGGTGGTGATGGGTAAGGGGAGGTGGGGATGGGCAAGGGAATAGGGGAGGGAGGGAATGGGTGAGGGGAGGGAGGGGTAAGGGAAGGAGAGAAGGGAGAGGGAGGCGGGAGGGAAAAGGTGGAGCTGGGTGAGGGTAAAAGAGTGGGGAGGGTAGGTAGAATTGTAGGGGAATTGATGGTAATGTGGAGGGGAACCGGTCACAGGGCTCTGTGGGTCAGCACGGACTCTGGGCAAATCGGTATCCTGCCATATAGGAAGGAGACATGAATCGAAATGCTTGATCCTGGTTTCTGTGCACCTTGGGAAGTTCTGTTGATGACCCCACTGGTGACTGGAGGCCCCAGGGCAGAGTGGAAAGGCTCACACACACAAAATGCTGGAGGAACTCAGCATATCAGGCAACATTTATGGAGGGGAATAAACAGTCGATGTTTTGGGCCAAGGTCCTACCATTGGACTGGAAAGGAATGAGGTAGAAGCCAAAATAACTAGGTCGATGAGTTGGAGAACAACAGAGATCACAGAAGGGGAGTAGTGAGTGAAGGTCTGACTGAACTCCCATCGGAGAGAAGATTTAAATGATTTCAAGGCAGGCAGCCCTTGAAGAGGAGCAGCAAATCAAACACAATTCAGGCTTCTTCCCCCATCCGAGGAAAGAGGACCGGGTCGAGACAACAGAGACTTATGGAGAAGAGGAGTTCGGTGGGTAATAAAATGGACGAGTTCATGGTGCTAGCCAGGCATCAGAGAACATTTCGGGAGTGCAGTGTTATGTGTTTCACTGGAACGGGGCTGCACAAGGACATACCCTATCAAATCTTTTCCATGGACGGCTTCCAGACCGTTCGGGCTGACCGGAACTGCACTGAGAGTGGTAAGCATAAAGGAGCTGGGTGCTTACTGTTCTGGTTAACAACGGATGGTGCAATCCTGGTCATATTACGATTGAGGAATGTGTTTGTAGACCGGATATTGAACTTTTTGCTGTTGGACTCTGGCCATATTCCACCGAGATACAACACTGGGCGGCACGGGAGGTTGTTCCTGCCTGTGGCCATCGAACTTTGCAGCTCCTCCCGTGGAGGGTCAGTCACCCTGAGCCAATAGGCTGGTCCTGGACTTATTTCCTTCTGGACTTATTTCCATCTGGCATAGTTTGCATTTTGTTGTTTGTTTGTTTGTGGTTTTTGTATTGCTATATTTATGCTCTATTCTTGGTTGGTGCGGCTGTAACAAAACCCAATTTCCCTCGGGATCAATAAAGTATATCTATCTATCTATCCTTTCCAGTCCTGATGAAGGGTCTCAGTCTGAAATGTCACATTCTGCCCCCTTCCTTTCCAGTCCTGATGAAGGGTCTCAGACCAAAGTGTTGACTGTTCCCCCTCCACGGATGCTGCCTGACCTGCCGAGTTCATCCAGCCTTTTGTGTGTGTTGCATCTCTTGTGTCTGAGTCTGATGAGGCCCCTTGTTCCCACAGGGCACAGTGATCGTTGAACGCTGGTGGCAGGTTCCCCTCTCTAAGGAAGGCAAGCCGGCCAGGCTCCACCCTAGGAGACACCGAGTGTACCGTCTGGTGGAGGACACGAAACACAAGCCCCAGGACAAGCTGGAACTGATATTGACGCAGGCTGTACCCAGTATGTAAATGCACGCCCCCACCCCTGACCTGTCACCAGCAGTAGACAGATTCAAATTTAGATTTATTTATCACATGTACATCAAAACCGTAAAAGGCATTGCTGGCATTAGCAACCAACAAAACCTTGGGATGCTCTGGGGGCAGCCCACGCGTTTCGCCACACAATCTGGCACCAACGTAGCATGTCCATGACGCTCGGCAGAACACAACAAGCCTTATGAGTGAGATGAGGGAATTAAAAGTAACATTAGCAAATTTGCTGATGACACAAAGCTGGGTGGCAGTGTGAAATGTGAGGAGGATGTTATGAGAATGCAGGGTGATTTGGACAGGCTGGGTGAGTGGGCAGATGCAGTTTAATGTAGATAAATGTGAGGTTATCCACTTTGGTGGTAAGAACGGGAAGGCAGATTATTATCTAAATGGAGTCAAGTTAAGAAAAGGGGAAGCACAACGAGATCTAGGTTTTCTTGTACATCAGTCACTGAAAGCAAGCATGCAAGTACAGCAGGCAGTGAAGAAAGCTAATGGCATGCTGGCCTTCATAACAAGGGGAATTGAGTATAAGAGCAAAGAGGTCTTTCTGCAGCTGTACAGGGCCCTGGTGAGACCACACTTGGGGTACTGTGTGCAGTTTTGGTCTCCAAATTTGAGGAAGGACATTCTTGCTATTGAGGGAGTGCAGCGTAGGTTCACAAGGTTAATTCTCGGGATGGCGGGACTGTCATATGTTGAAAGATTGGAACGACTGGGCTTGTATACTCTGGAATTTAGAAGGCTGAGAGGGGATCTTATTGAAACGTATAAGATTATTAAGGGATTGGACACGCTGGAGGCAGGAAGCATGTTCCCGCTGATGGGTGAGTCCAGAATCAGAGGCCACAGTTTAAGAATAAGGGGTAGGCCATTTAGAACGGAGTTGAGGAAAAACTTTTTCACCCAGAGAGTGGTGGATATATGGAATGCTCTGCCCCAGAAGGCTGTGGAGGTGAAGTCTCTGGATGTTTTCAAGAAAGAGATGAATAGAGCTCTTAAAGATAGTGGAATCAAAGGTTATGGGGATAAGGCAGGAGCTGGATACTGATAGTGGATGAGCAGCCATGATCACAGTGAATGGCGGTGCTGGCTCGAAGGGCCGAATGGCCTACTCCTGCACCTATTGTCTATTGTCTGTAAAACAACAACAGCAAAACAAGCCCCTTTCCTCCCTCCCACCCTTGCAAAGACAGTCCTCCAATTCCCGTCTCCCGCCTCCACGTTTTCAAGCTTCGCCCATCGGGTTTTGACTTCCAGACAGAGTGCGCGGTTCTGTTCTCCCTCACTCACTCCCCACCTCCGGCTTCTCCCTCGCCATTTCCGCCATCCCCCTGCCGGCTTCTGTCTTCCCACTCACTTCCTCCCCCTGCCGTCCCTCACTCACTACCTCCTCCTCCCCTTTCCCACCCGCTGGCCCCTCACTCACTACCTCCTCCCTCCCCTTCCACAGAGTTGGGAGATCGAGGAGAGACAGTTTGGGTGAAGAAGTCGATTGGTCGGAACCAACTGCTACCCCAAGGCCTGGCTGTCTACCCCTCCCCAGAGAACCGGGCTGCCTTCGAGCAGGAGCGCAAGGTGGGTGCTATCCTCGTGTTTTTCATATCACTAACACTTGAACACTGCAATCTCCCCCCCACTCCCTGTCTCCTGTAGTCAGGGCAGTCGTGCAGGCTGAAGGGGGAGAACTGGCAGGGGCTGAGTTGTCGGTGGCGGGGGGGGGGTACAAAGAGGAAGTATTTATTTTAGGGTTCTGGAATCTGCAGTTGTTTTTTAAAATTTACTGTAACTGACTAATCTGACTGATTACATCTTCCAGTAATTAACATCCCTTGTGACGTGACAGGTGCTTCGAGAGGGGAAGGCAGAGGAGAGGAGGCAGACACAGAGTGGAGAGCGGGTGAGTGACATGTGACTGTAGACCCCTACCTCTCTCTGTAACCCCCTCACCACCCCAATACCCTGCCCTGTTTCCATAATCCCATCCAGCCCCTACACTGCTGCTTGTCTCTCTAGCCCAGCCTGTCTCAAACTTTTGCCCTGGAGAAACCCCCAACATAATTTTCAGGTCTCAGGGAACCCCTGCATAAAAATTATTATATTTAGAGCTCACAATACATTAGCGTGATCAGTAAGTTGCAGACAGAATAATCCAAAAATAACTGTCAATGCTCTTTTGAGTAGAGAAGGAATTTTTAACCAACCTTTCTTGAAAAATAAAGCACAGTTAAGCTTAACTTATCTTCCTTGAAATTAATCTTTCTTTCCCTTTCATAAATCTTTAAAAACTCACAAGGCAAACATAAACTCCTAAATTCTGAATTGAATTGACTTTATTACTTACAACCTTCATATACGTGAGGAGTAAAAATCTTTACGTTACATCTCCGTCTAAATGTGCAATTTATAGTAATTTATAATACATATTATGTGCAACAGGATAGTCAATATAACATAGAAATACACTTGTGTCAGCATGAATTAATCAGTCTGATGGCCTGGTGGAAGAAGCTGTCCCAGAGCCTGTTGGTCCTGGCTTTTATGCTGCGGTACCGTTTCCCAGATGGTAGCAGCTGGAACAGTTTTTGGTTGGAGTGAATTGGGTCCCCAATGATCCTTCGGGCCCTTTTTTACTTTTACACACCCGTTTTGTAAATGTCCTGAGTAGTGGGAAGTTCATGTCTACAGATGCGCTGAGCTGTCAGTACCACTCTGCAGAATCCTGCAATTGAGGGAAGTACAGTTCCCATACCAGGTAGTGATGCAGCCAGTCAGGATGCTCTCAATTGTGTCCCTTTAGAAAGTACTTAGGATTTGGGGGCCCATACCAAACTCTTTCAACCGTCTGAGGCAAAAGAGACGCTGTTTTACCTTTTTCACCACACAGCCAGTATGTACAGACCACGTGAGATCCTTGGTGATGTGTATGCCGAGGAACTTAAACCTGTTCACCCTGTCACCCCCAGATCCATTGATGTCAATAGGGATTAGCCTGTCTCCATTCCTCCTGTTGTCCACAACCAGCTCCTTTGTTTTTGTAACATTGAGGGAGAAGTTGTTTTCTTGAACTTGAACTTGAGATGATCACACACGGATTTCATCTTCAACTGAAATGAGACTATTTCTATCCTTGCTCTAGATGCTTGATAAACAAGAAAAAGCTTTCTCACACATGTAAGAAGTTGAGAACTGTAGCAAAATATTCATTGCTTTCTTATGAATGGCAGGATATTCTTCTTCCACAGAAATCCTGAACTTGTCCAGAGGCAGGTCAGTAGGTCTCATCTTGAGCGCATGATCAGAGTGCAGCTCAGAAAGTTCTTCCTCTTCTCTCAAAGTCAAGTTCTCAGGCTGAGCAGAAGAATCAGAGAAAGGGAACCTTACCCAGTCAGTCATACACTTGTGTTGAAAGGGACAAAAAAAACTTGTTCTGCAATTCTTCCATGTGGTTTTCAATAAGACTGGAAACTTTCTGATATCCTTCCTCACTCTCAAGCCCAAGCAGCAGAGGAAATATTTCAAGATTTCCTGTTGCAGCGTGATTCTTCCAAAGATTCAGTTTCCTTTTAAATCCAAAAATCTTGTCTCTTGAAGTCAAAATATCTTCTCCAGGGCCTTGCCGAGACTTGTTCAACGGTTCATATGATGAAAACTGTCTGCTAGGTAGGCTAGTTTCTGTAAACATTCTTCATCTTCAAAGCACTCACCAAAATCTTGTTTACTATTTTCTTGAAAGTACTCCCGCAATTCATCTTTCAGCTGAAGCACCCTGCTGAGAACTCTTCCCCTGCTAAGCACCGGATTTCTGTACGTAGCAAGAGATTGATGTGCTCTTTGTCCAAGTTTTCGCACAGTTTTATAGATAATAAATAACTTGCTTCCGGAATCTTTTTACTGACTGTGACTTTATTTTTCAAAATCTGTTTGTTTTGAGATTCCAATAGTGGTTTAATCAGGACTTTTACATGTCAAATGGCTGTGATTTGTATTCAAGTTTCTTTTCAATTTTGCTGGAGCCATTGCTGCATGTATAAGTTGTTCGCCACAGACTAGGCACAATGGAATAGGACAACTTGGATCACCAGTCCATGTAAAACCCTTTGATAAGTAGCTTTTATTGTAAAGACGGATGTGTTTTGTGTCTATTGTTGCACTAGTTCAGTGAAATGATTGTAATTCTTCATCATTAAGCTTATCAGAATTGTCCGTAGGCCCAACCTAGAATCCTCCTCTTCCATCTCACAGCTCCTCTTCAGAAATCACCACACTGGACCATCTTTAGAATGAAAATTTCCCTCCAATTTTCTAGTCCACCGGTAGAGTTTGTTCATTCCCCTAAGTCAGTTGGTGGCATGTAAGGGGAAGTTGGGGATGGTAATTGGGGAGCGAGAGGCTGACATCACAGCCCAAGTTGGGTGAGTCCAGTCAATGCTCGGAAAACGCACTTCACTCTCCTCAACAGCCTACCGTCCTCCCCTCCGTGCAATACAGCGCTCACCCATTAGCAGCCTACTGTCCTCCCCTCCGTACAATACAGCGCTCCCCAATTATCAGCCTACCATCCTCCCCTCCGTACAATACAGCACTCACCAATTATCAATGGCCTCCCCGACCTCGCATCAAAAACTAAGAATGGACTCAAACAAGTAAACAGGGTCCTACTGCGCACTGCCACACTGGGCTGAGAGGCCTCTAACAAGATTGCTAATGGGGCTGCCTGGTCACTGACCACCACTGAGAACACTAGCATCACGCATTGCGTGGTTCAAAAAAAAATTTTTTTTTTTAAAAATCACAGTCTCTCATGGAACCCCTAGCAACCTCTCAAGGAACCCTGCCCTAACCACTTCCAGCCCCCACACCCCTGTCCGCCTCTGTAACCCCTTCCAGCCTCTACACCCCTCCCTGTCTCTGTAACCCTCCTCTGGCCTCTGTATCCCTCCCTGTTTCTGTGACCTGCTCTAGTATCTACACCCCTCCCTATCTCAGTAAGCCCCCTCTGGACCCTAGACCTGTCCCTATCAACGTAAACCCCTACACCCCTCCCTGTCTCTGTAAACCACTCCAAGCCCTACATCCCTCCCTGTCTGTGAGGCAACGGCACTATCTGAGTGAGGGAGAGAGAGCGATTTGCATGGCTGACATGTCAGGGGTGGGACTTGCAGGTTAGCTCTGCCAGGCACTGGCACAAACTTGATGGGCCAAATGGAATTTGCATTCTCCCTACCAAACTGTGCTGACCTCCCACTCCTCTCACCTCCAGACCCTGGAGTTCTTGAGGAATTCTCGGCTGACAGTGAGGATGAAGAACAACGTGAAGTGGGAGCTGAGCAAGGAGATTGTCTGCCGCCACTTCCTCAAGGAGGTGAGCAGCTCTGCGCGGGAACAGCTGGGGGTCCGGTGACCATTGTGTGCAGGCAGGGGGGTCCCCTCCCTCATTCCACATCCCACACCCCCTATCCGGGCCAGATCTGACGGTTCCCAGACTGCACATCCCTAGTTCTAGATACTAAAAGTGGAAAAGGCCAAAGTTTTGAACGACTGTTTTGTCTTCATAGTGGAGGACATGTTTAACATGCCAAACAGAGATGTTATGGATCTAATGGGAGGTGAGGACATCGATATAATCGCAATCACTAAAGAGACAGTGATAAGGAGACTAGTAGGCCTAAAAGTGACAAGACCCCTGCTTCTGGTAGGATGCTGAAAGAACTGGCGGAAGTTTAGGGTTGTTATGATGGGAGATTTTAACTTTCCTAATATTCACTGGCATCTCCTTAGCACAAGGGGTTTAGATGGGGTGGAGTTTGTTAGGTGTGTTCAGGAAGGTTTCCTGACGCGATATGTAGATAAGCCAAGAAGCTGAGAGGCTGTACTTGATCTGCTATTGGGAAATGAACCTTGTCAGGTGTCTGACCTCTTGGTGGGAGAGCATTTTGAAGGTAGTGACCACAACTCTATCTCCTTGACCACAGTGCTGGAGAGGGAGCAGACAATTTGAGAAAGCATTTAATTGGGGTAGGGGGAAATATGATGCTACTAAGCAGGAACTTGGGAGTATAAAGCAGATCCCAGTGAATTGAAAGAAAACGGATACGACTCCAATGTTTAAAAATGACATAGGCCAAAGGCAGGTAACTATAGGCCAGTTAGCTTAGTGTCTAGTTGGGAAATTGCTTGGAGCAATCCTTAAGGAAGAATCAGTGAAACATCAATTAGAAGTGGTTCAGGCATACATAGCATGGACTCAGGAAGGAAAAGTCATGTTTACAAACTTACTGGAGTTCTTTGAGGATATAGTGTTGGCACGTGGCTAAGTGGTTAAGGCTTCGGTCTAGTGATCTGAAGGTTGCTGGTTCGAGCCTCAGCTGAGGCAGTGTGTTGTGTCCTTGAGCAAAGCACTTAACCACACATTGCTCTGTGACAACAACGGTGCCAAGCTGTATCGGCCCTAATCCCTTTCTCTTGGACAACATCGGTGGCGTGGAGAGGGGAGACTTGCAGCATGGGCAACTGCCGGTCTTCCATACAACCTTGCCCAGGCCTGCGCCCTGGAAACCTTCCAAGGCACAAATCCATGGTCTCACGAGACTAACGGATGCCTATTTATTTATTGATTGATTGACTGATTGAGCATAGTGCATAGAGTGGAACAGGTGGATGTTGTGTACTTGGATTTCCAGAAGGTGTTCAAAAAGGTACTGCATAAAAGACTTATTCATAAGATGAGGATACATAGAGTTGGGTTTAAATGATAAGTAGAGATGCTGGAAATCCAGAGCTGGAGGAACTCCTGCATTTTCTAGGTGCTGCGTTGGGATAAATGGGTGTTTCTCTGGTTGGCAGTCAGTGGTGAGCAGTGTGTCACAGGGGCCAGTGGTGAGCCCACAACAGTTCATGATGTACATGAACGGTTTGGAACGAGACCAGGTGTAGCATGCCCCCAAGTTGGCTGATAACAATAAATAAAGTGGAAAAGCAAATTGTGTAAAGGATGCGGAGAGATATAAATGGGTTAAGTAGGTTAGGGTTAATCAGGGTTGTCGGGAATTGCTGGGCAGTGCAGCTCGCAGGGTCAGGAGGGCCAATTCTGTGCTGTATATTAATCAATCAATAAATAAGAGAACAGG
Source organism: Mobula hypostoma (assembly GCF_963921235.1). Classification (NCBI taxonomy): domain Eukaryota; kingdom Metazoa; phylum Chordata; class Chondrichthyes; order Myliobatiformes; family Myliobatidae; genus Mobula; species Mobula hypostoma. The sequence goes on from NC_086098.1 coordinate 244,640,955, forward strand.
CCCTTCTGGCCCTTCGAGCTGTGCTGCCCAGCAATCCCCCGACTTAACCCTAGTCTAATCACTGCACAGTTTACAATGACCCGTTAACCCTTCAACCGATACGTCTTTGTACTGTGGAAGGAAACCGGAGCACCCGTAGGAAACCATGTGGTCACCGCGAGAACATACAGGCTCCCTACAGGCACCTGTACTGTAAAGCGTTGTGCTAACCATGGTGCTGCCCAATGAAATAAGATAGACAGGAAAGTTGTTTCCACTGATAGGAATAACCAGAGGACATAGTCTCAAGATTCGGGGGAATAGATTTAGGACAGAGACGAGATGAGGGCTCCATGGTAGCTTGGCGGTTAGTGCAACCCGATTATAGCTCAGGACATTGGAGTTCAGAGTTCAGTCCTGGTGTCCACAGAAACTAGGTCATCTGGAATTCTCTTCCCAGGGAGGCAGTAGAGGCTACCTCAGTAAATATTTAAGAGACACTTGGAATTTTGCATATCAGGGGATTTGAGGGTTATGGGTAAAGGCAGGTAGGTGGAGTTGAATTCTCAGTGAGATCAACCATGATCTGATTGAATGGCTCGATGGGCTGAATGGCCGGCTCCTGCTGCTGTTTCTTATTTCTTACTCATTTGGCTGCGGTTGGCCCCACCACCAAAGGCCAACGGTTGTGCCAGAGGAATGATGGTTATAACTCCCACCACGCCCATCACTCACCTCCCAGTGGACACCTCATTCATTCTGGCCATGCTGTGGGAGGGGGAAGTGATTGCCTATTGTAAGAGGGTCCATAGGGTTGTGCAAGTAATCGCCCATCGTCAGAAGGTATTGGGGGGTGGGGGAATTGATCACCTGTTGTTGCAGGGTCTGTGGGTGGGGGCAGAGATTGCCTAGTGTCAGAGGGTCTATTGCGTGGGGTGTGGGTTGGGAGTGATTGCCTATCAATAGAGGGTCGGTGATCATCTGTCATCACAGCATCTATGGGATTGGGGAGGGCCCAGATATTGGTGGGGTGTTAAGGGAAGCGGGGGTGCATTGAACCTGTGCCCTTGTTTGACCCTCAAGTTGAATGTACTAGGATATCTGCGGTACTTTCTGAATCCTCTGCATATTCAGTGCCCTGCGATTTAGTCCTCGCCTTGCAAAAGGAAGGTGGATGGGGGGCAGGGTTGAGAGGGCTGGTCGGTTCTGCACCACGCTTGTGGGAGCTTGCTAGGCACAGAGGGCACAGTGACACACATCCTGGGCTGTGACCCTGGTGGTGACTTGGTGGATGTCCCCCCCCCCCCCATTGATGACTAGGGAGAGCAGACTGACCCCAAGGGGTTGACTACAGTTGTGGGAGCTCAGTGGGTCAGACAGCGTCTCCAGTCTCTCTTGTTTCACCGAACTTGCGTTCCTTCCTCAGCTGAACCTGTTCGTCCCACCGGAGGCGCTGAGGATTCCCGAGGAGCCCATCACCCACTGGGGCGAGCACTGGTGTGAGGTGACGGTGAGTGACCTGCGATTGCGGGCTGACACAGTCTCCGCCGCCCTGGTCCGCCGTGTCTTCACCTACAGCAGGGGATCCCATCCCTGTGTCAACATGGTCTGAAAACAATTCTGTCCACACCAACCAGTCACACACACCTGGGGTCAGACAGAGACTGAAACTCCCTCTATGCTGACCCGGGGAATGGGTTCGATACAGTGTGAAGTTCCCCTGTTCACTGGGATTCTGTTCATTTTGAGGGTTAAAGGAAATATTATTTTTCATATTTAGTCATAGAACACCACAGCACAGAAACAGGCTCTTTGGCCCATCTAGTCCATGCCAAATGATTTAAACTGCCCAGTCCCATCGCCCTCCAAACTGATCCATTACCTATCCAAGCTTCTCTTAAATGTTGAAACCGAAATCGCAGTTACCACTTGAACTAGCAGCTCGTTCCACACTCTCACCACCCTCCGAGTAAAGGATTTTCCTCTCATGTTCCCCTTAAACATGTCATCTTTCACTCTTAACCCATGACCTCAGTGCAAAAACCCTGTTTTCATTAACTCTGCCTATACCCCTCATGATGGTGTATATCTTAATCAAATCTCCCCTGAATCTTTTAGGGGAAGCAAACGTGGTCTGAAAAATTGTTGATTGCATTTCGAAGAACGTTGCTGAGGTTCCACCTAACACAGGCGAGCAGAGACGGCAAAGGATTGTCTGCCCTGGCGTGTGACACGGTGGGGAATCCAGAACTCTGATCTGACATCCGATACTTGTACCCTGCAGGTGAACGGCATCGACACTGTCTGCCTGCCCATGTCAGTGGTGAACTTCGAACTTCCCAAGACCAGGAGGTACAAGGAGTGGCTGAGGCAGCAGCAGCAGAGAAAAGAGGAATTATCAGCAGAGGGGGAGAAGGAGGAGGAGGAAGAAGAGAGCTGACCGTGGCCTTGGTTTCAGGGGCACTGGCCCTTTTCTGAAGTGTTCAGGTGTTCGATGGAGCTTGCCTGCCCAGTATTACCTATAACACATTAGTGAGGGTCTTGTGTCCTCTCAGAGCGATAAACATAATAAATATCTCTTCTCGTGACTGGCCATCCATTTAGTTTCCACAGGGAGCAGCAGTTGCCTATTCCGTGTGAAGGAGCAAAGGCACTCTCGTCAGGATCTGTAGCGGGTTCACAGGCAAAGAGGTCACACCCACCTTCACCTGTGACCACAAGATACCAGCTGGGAGAAGATCGCTCCCCTTTGTGTGTGTGTATATATGCTTCTGAAACAGAGCCCCCGACAGTACCTGACTGCAGTGATGGTCTCCCTTCCACCTGCTGAGTTAAGATGAGATCAAATTGTCTTTATTTGTCACTTGTACGTCAGAACATCATTTGTATCACGGGGCAGCTCACAAGTGCTGTCACACTTCTGGCATCAGTGTAGTATGCCCACAGCTTACCCTACCCTGTACATCTTTGGAATGTGGGAGGACACCAGAGCACCCAGAGGAAACCCCGTCATGGGGAAAACCGCAAACCGCTGAATTACAGACCGCGGTGGGAATTGAACCCAGGCCGTTGGCGCTGTAATAGTGTTAACGCTAACCGCTACCGTGCCATTCTTCAGCCCACTCACCAAGCTGATCAGGATCCCCACTGTAACCATCTTCACTGTCAATTACACCATCTGTTTCACCCATTAACCAATTCATGTACGCCTTTGGGTTACTGGCGCTGTAAAGCCTTGTGCTAACCACTATGCTGTCGTGCCACCCCGGTTCTGTATGTGCTCAGGAACTGCTGCAGACCCCCCCCCCACCCCACATCCACTCTCTTTCTGGGCTAACAAGCACCAGTGAAGGACTTCCCCCCCCCCCCCTTTTATGTGCCCCTGGTATTTCAAATCTGTCCCCTCCTGGGGGTATCTACACCACGCTACCCCCTTGCTCAGCACCTCCCCACCTGAGGTATCTCAGCAAACCAGCACCAGTGTAAGATACCCAACTAATAATCCAGTGGCCCACACTACTGACCGAAGACACCAGCTTGCATGCCCCTCACGGGGCAGTACTGTAACATAACGGCTAGCATAAAGCTATCACAGTGCCAACTTTAAGATCAGGGTTCGATTCTCCACATTGTCTGTAACAAGTTTGTATATTCTCCCTGTTTCCCACATTCCAAAGATGTACAAGTTAGGATTAGTCAATTGCAGGCATGCTATGTTTGCTCTGGAATCGTGGCAATACTTGTGGGCTGCCCACATAATCCTTGCTGATTTGGTTTGACGCAAGTGACACATTTCACTGTGTGTGCATGTGACATAAAGCTAATCTTTATCTTTGGAATCAAATTCGGTTGACTAAATCCAGATTAAAAGAATTCACATGGAATTGGAGTTTTACATTCAGACCAAATTTTCTCTTTATTACAAGCTGATGTCAACAGGGGAGTCACTTGTCCTAGAACAAATGCTCTCTGATCCAACATTTTAGTTAGTTAGAGATACATCACGATAACAGGTTCTTCTGACCCAACAAGCCTGGAAAGGGGGTGGGGGTGAAATGTGTTGTGGGTGCTGGGAGGGGTGAAGAACGGAGGCGAGGGAGGAGGTTACAGAGGGGTGGGGGGGGCCTGAAATGGAGGATGTAAGTTTGAATGCAAGGAGTTGGCAGGGGAGGGTCGGACATGATTTAACCAAGTGGGCGAACATCAAGCGGGAGCCTTGAACCTGGGTTAGTCACTCGAACTCCCAGAAGGGGCGCATAGCAGCATGTGAACCCCAACTGCTTGGCATAACAGGAAATTAGTTTGTCAGCATCCAGGGGCTCCAAAGGGCCGGCCCACCAATGAAAATTCCGGGGCGGTCCCCATTCCTAGCAGCTGATAAACTGTCCCAGGTGCACCCATCGGGAACCTGTCAGGCAAGACTCGGCTCACAGCCTGTAGCTGCTGAACAGTATCACTCTGGAATCTGTGGAATCTGGTGATAGTGATCCAGAGGTTCTTTGGAAATCAAGACCATTTTAAGTGTTACAAGAAAATGAGAGTCAAAGAAAAAAGAAGTCATGGTTTTATTTGCAAGCTGGAGATAAAGCACGTTCCTTTGAGAAGATGTAACCTATGAACTAGCCAGATTCAAGTGGTGTGACACATATAATGAAAATCTAAGAAGCATCATGAGAGGTTGGGTAAGACCAGAAGCAGAGATCATAGGTTAGGGGTGAAAGGTGAAGTATTTAAGAAGAATCGGGTTGGGTGAAGGAAGCTTCTTCACTCCGGATAGTGCAAGTGTGGACGAGCTGCCAGTGGAAATGGGAGATGCAGGTTTGATTCCATACTTAAGAGAATTTGGATAAGTACATGGATGAGAGGGGTCTTAAATGCTGTTGTCCAGCTGTGGATCGATGGGACTTGGCAGAATAACAGTGCAGCACTGACTAGATGGGCCGAAGGGCCTGCATCAATGCTATAGTGCACTACGACTAAAATATAGAATCACCTAACCCACAATTACTAAAAGAATTTGTTGAACATTTACACGTCTATAGGTGATATAAAAATTATAACAGGCATAGGAACTACATGAAAAACATAAGAACAGTAACAATTCCACATCCTAACCCAACAGGTTCAAACTCCTCAGATCCTCACTGCTAGCTTAGGCTGCAAGAGAGAGAGGGGCAGTCGGGTCGGTTCATGGGGTGAGGCAGTACCCAGGTCCTAACCCGGTACCTCACTGCACACCCCATCCTACACCCGGGTCCTCAATAGAGTAGGGACCAGCCGCTCACACCTGGTCTGAGCCTTCCTCATTCTGTGGGACCTGGCATGGGATAAATATTGTCTGCAAATGGCCACAGGATCACTCGTGTTCCCCCGAAACGGGAGTAGGCCATCGGTGTGTACCCCAGGAATTGTGGAGTTCTTCAGTACCACCCGTCACACAGCGCAGTGCTCTCTCCTCGTCGCATCTCCCACCACCACCACGGTACAGTACCGTACTTCTTCCTCAGAGTGACACTCGCTCTTCACTGCTCCTTGCCATCCTTCCACTGTGTGACACTTCACAGTCCTGCCCCTCCCTCCTCACCACCATTGCCTGCCCGCCACACATCCTGCAACGCAGTACTGTACTTCCATCTCAACATCCCTCCACAGCACAGCGCTCCTTCCTCAGCCCCTCCCGCGGTGTAGTACTCCCCAAGTAACCCCACCCAACGTAACGCATCACTCCCTCTTCACCGCCCGTCCTACAGCAGCAGCATAGCGGTTAGAGCAAAGCTGTAACAGCTCCAGTGACCCGGGTTCAATCCCACTGCTGTCCTTAAGGAGTTTCTCTGTTATCCCTGTGGCAGTGTGGGTTTCCTCTGGGTGCCCTGGTTTCCTTCCACGTTCCAAAGACGTAATTGGTCCCATGGGTATAACTGGCCTTGCTCCTTCCTACCGCCCTACCCGCAGTATCATCGACCCTAGATCCTCCTGCAGCGCCTCCTACCCGCTCCGCCCATAACGTAACACTCCCTCAACAGTGCCGCACTCTCCTTCTAATACCCTCGTGGTCTCTGTGTTCTCATTCCATTCCTCCACACTCTACCGCGCCTCTGATGCCCCCATCGGCCCCAGCCAGGTCCTTTCTGGCGGCAGCTCTCCCCACCATTGAGGACACGGACAGGCGATGGCTCTGGAAGGTGAGGCACTTGGGACGTGCAATCTTCTCGATGCTGCTTTGAAGCGGGAGGCACAGGAGCCAGCAGCCCCGCTTCAACAACAGTATCTTCCCCACTGCCATCAGGTTCCTGAACACACCGGAACACTGCCTCGAACTCAATTTCCTGACTTTATAGTGAGAATGCAGGAGAATGGGATTGAGAGAAAAAAGAAATCAGCCGTGATCGAATAGTGGAACAGAATCAATGGGCTGAATGGCCTATTTCTGCTCCTAGGCTTTGTAAGGAGGCCCCTCTGATTGGGAGATAGTGGCAGGCGAGCATTGGATGGACGGATTGACAGAGAATGAGCACAATATGGGGTAGAGGAGCTCTCTCTCTCATCCACCTGCCTCTCGCTCCCAATCTCTACTCACCGCCCTCCTCTCCTACCTGCCTGTTACATGACATTCCTCCGTCCACCGGACTCCAGCTACACCTCTTCCCCACCACTCCCCTTCTCCACTTTATACCGACCATCTTCCCTACCGCCATGGACGGTCCCAACTCCAGCTGCGAAAGGAGGGCTGGGCGTGGGGACTAGCAGTCCCGGAGCGACAGAAACACCGACAGGTGCTCCAAAGACCCCATCCCTGCGGGAGGAAGGATGCACCGGGAGTTGGGCTACGCTTGTGGACAACTTGACAGACTGGCTCAGGACCAGAGGACTCCGGTGAGCTGCTGCGGGCGGCCTCTCTGTACCCAGTAAGGATGAAGAAGATCCCCACCCCTACACCGCTCTCAGTCTTTGTGTGTCGACCCTGCCGTCTCTCGGGTCCCGCCCGGCAAAGGGTTCCCTGCCGTCTGTCCTTCTGTGAGAACCTCGGCGAAGTGGGATCCGCGTCAAGGGCCGGGTGTGCACGGCAAGATCCCAGGAAGGTCTGGGTCCTGGGGGCGAGGGTGGGGGTGGAGTGGGGTGTTTAACGTCAATCTTGAAGAACAGGGGCGACGGGGAACCCGGAAGGCTGGAAATTTAAAATGCGCACTGAATTCGGACAGATTCCAAAATCTGAAGTCGTAACAGTCCCCGCCCGTCCGGTGTCGGAAGACAAAAATACATAGTGAAGAGATGAGTCAGCCCAGGCTGGAAGCGAGGAGCAGACCGGGTCCGGAGAAAGGACACGATGTGGAGGATACTGTTGCTGGTCTCCTGTTTCGTCCTTCCCTCTCTGGGACAGGGTAGGTAGCGGGTCGGGGTGTCGCGGCACAGGGAAGGGTGTTGTCGCAGACAGGGTACAAGTTTTGCCACTGGTTTCTCCGAAGTGCGTTTGAAAAACTCCGGACTTTTGGCAAAATCGGGAAGATGGGTTGGTGGGGGGCGAGGGGCGGTGGAGTTGGTCGCTCTTTGACCTTGCCCCTTCCGGAATCGGTTACTGACCCGAGAATCAATGGTCCGGACGTCTACACGCCTAGTAGTCGGAGCGTTGGGCACTAACCGGACAGAGTCCGACTGATGGCCGCACGGTGTAGGGGTTTGGGGCGCGTAGATGGAGCCGGGGGGGGGGGAGGGTGCTGTGCCAAGGGAGCGCCCCCTCAGCAGGGACTTAAATGAGAAGCGGGCGGCGCCGGGGGCAAGGGGGTGGGGACAGAGTCAAGTGCGCTCCTTCGTAAACATGACGGACCCAGCTGCCTCCTGGGGAGCGGGTAAATACATCCCTCCCTCTGTGCCCTGCGGGCAGTTGATGGGACCCATTCAACAGGATAACAGAACAACTGCTCCCTACCCCACCGACCTGACCTGCCGGGTGTTTACCCGTTTGCCCTGCTTACATTCGGATTTTCAGCACCGTTCGTCGCCTTTGGCAAGGTTGTTTGTGTGGGATTTTAGGACCATCAGAAACAGGAACAGGAGACGCCCTTTCGGCTTTAAATAAGATCATAGCCGATCTGGTCGTGGATTTAGCTCCACCTACCTGCCTTTCCCCCATAATCCTCAATTCATCTGCTAAACAAACATTTGCTGTGCCCAAAATTGGACTTGTTTTAAAAAGAAGTGCTTTGGCGGGGAGAAGGTTCGCGATTGTGCCCTGGTGGACGGATGCTGCCCCAGTCCGGTCTCTCAGTTCTCCGTGACTGCCTTCAGACCCTGCTGGAAGCCCCCTCCCGTCTGTTAGAGAGTCAGAGATAGAAACCTCCATGACTTCGTCGAGTTTGGCCCGTATCCCTCTGAACCTTCCCTGCCCAGCTGACCTCTATTGCATCCGCTTCTACCACTTCCTCTGGCAGTTCATTTCATGTATCCGCCGTCCTCCGTGTATGAAAAAAAACATTGCCCTTTTCAAATAATAAACACAAAACATTCTCCAAGAGCTGAAAACCCTTGTGTAAAAGAAAGTGCTGGAGAAACTCAGAAAGCACTTTTTAAATCTTTCCCCTCTCACCTTAAACCCGCCGCCCCCCCCCCTCCGTTTTAGACCCCCCCCCCACCACTCTGGGAACAAGGCTGTGACCGTACGCCTTATCTACAACCCTCGTGATTTTAGAAACCTCTAGGTTCGCCCCTCGGCATCCTTCACTCCAGGGAGGCTTGGTGCACCCATTCCACACTTGCAGCCCCCTCTGAGTGAAGAAATTCCCTTAAACATTTCACCCTTAGCCCGTGGTCTCTAATACTAGTTTCACCCAACCTCGGTGCAGAAAAAAGCCTACTTGCGTTTACGCCATCTGTACCACTCGAAATTGTGTATCAAATCTCCCCTCGCTGTCCTCTGCATCGACTCAACCTTTCCAGAGAAAACGGTCATAAGCTTATTCAGCCTCTCCTAAACCAAAATATAGATGCATAATATTATAATATAGATACATGCTGTGTACATACATCTACTGATGCTTCCGGACACATCTTCAGTGATGTTCCTGGAATCATCGGGTGTTTCGGGTCTTTCAACATCATACAACCTCCTCCAGGTGACCCAGCCAGGGCTGACCAGACCCCAGCTTGTGTCCAGATGGCTAGCTACTTACGACTCCATGGCTCCCCTCTTCTGAGCCACAGCCATCTTGAGGCCCTCTCTGCCGCATCGGTGGTACTGCGGATGGCTCTCCTCTTCCTCTCTCCCTCGATGCCCAAAATGCTGAAGGCTCTAGCTAAAGAAAGGGCGGCAAATCCCCTACAACCAACCTCCACTGGGAGACACCTCGCTCTCCATCCAGCCTGCTGACAGTTGCTGACCAGTCCTGCGTACTTGGAGAGCTTCCTTTCAAAGGCCTCTTCCAAGCGATCTTCCCATGGGACTGTCAGCTCCAGCAGCACCACTTGCTTAGTAGACTCAGACACTAGGACAATGTCTGGTCGCAGGGTGGTGGCTGCGATATGGTTGGGGAACTTCAGCTGCTGTTCAAGGTCCACCAACAGCTGCCAGTCCCTTGCAGAGGTCAGAATGCCTGCAGATGTTCTTTTGGCAGGTATTGGCTGCTCCCCAGCTCTGACAAAGGCAATGGTCTGCTTGGAGGGTCGGGACCGCTTCGCCCACTCAACTCCTGCACTGACAGCTTCAGCGATGGTCTTCAGGACGTGATCATGCCTCCACCTCTACCGTCCCTCACCAAGTGCCCTTGTAATACCTCTATAATAATAGAGCACTTTTCACACAGTCGATGCAGTTCAAAGTCCTTTACAATGGGATAACGAGCAAACCAAATGTAATCCCCTGGATTAAGACCAAGCTTTATTTTATTAATTGAGTTATGCTGCTCAGTATTTTATTTTTTGCAATTTTTCTCAACATGGAATACGCGCTCTTTTAATTACACTATACAATCTAATATTTCATTTTTGCTGTTTAAAATAAATATTCAGTTGATTAAATTAGGGTTGTTGAATTAACCAATAGGATTTGTCTTGTTAACATTCAGGAGAGAATGTGGGGGAAAGAACGGGGAGCCATTTTCTAGAGAGAGCGCGGGATTGACGAAGGAGAATGGAATTGGACAATAAACGGAGCAGGAGGACATGGTGAAGCGCTCATTTGGAAAGATAGAGACAGATACCACGGTCAGAAAATTCTCATGCACACACTGGTCTGACGGAAAACGTGCAGATAACTTTTCGTTAGCTAGTTAGCACATGCCATTGGAGAAAGTTCGATGCTTGTTTCGCTTGGACTGAGTTTGCAAGCAAAACCGTTTCAGTACCAGAAGTAAATTATTGTTTCCAGGCGAACAGTAAATTTGCACGAGTGCATCAGTATTCATACAAGTAACAGTCTTAGGTTCCCTTGAAGGAACATTCAAACTTTTATTTGCCTGAATCATATTTACCCTAGACTTGTTTATTTATTGAAACTGGCCCTGTCATCGTTATTCCGCGTGCATTGTCGAGTTGTGTTGCTTTCACCTTGTGTTCACAGTAACAGCTAACTCCTTACAAGCCTACTGTGAGAGGGCTACACATAAACTTAAGCGACAAACAGATGTTAGTTAAAACAGGTTAAATAAGTAGGTCTTGAGCTGGCGTTCAAAAGCGCCAGTTGAGTCTGAATTCCACAGTTTGGGAGTGTGGTTCAGAAAAGTTGACCTGCCAATTATCTTTTGAGAGGAAATGTTTGAATTTAAGAGACCGGCGGAGGAAGACTTGAGAGCTCGAGCAGGATTATGAAACGAAAACGGTTCTGTGATGTACTTCGGTCCAGACTGTCGAGAGCTTTATGAGAACTTTAAAATCAAATCTAGAAGATAGAGGAGACCTATGCAGAGTAGTTAGGACGGGAGAGATAAGCTCCTTGTCCTGGTTGGAGTTAAAAGTCCAGCAGCGGTGTTCTGAATGAGTTGGAGTTTGTCAGAAGTTTTCTTTGTAAGGCAAGTAAAAAGTTTAATTACAGTAATCTAGTTTATTCGATATAAAGTTCGAGTTCAACTTCAGTTTATTGTCATTCAACCATCCACATGTATACCAGCAAATGAAACAACGTTCCTCCAGACTCACAGTACATATAACTCACACACAACACATAAAGTGATATTAACACAAATAGATTAACAAATAACAAGGTACATTTGCAATACAAGTTAAAGAGTCAACAGTGTAATGCTACTGGCTCATTATATGTGATGAGACCTGGGTGGTGACAGGGAGTACAGTGGTCTCACGGCCTGGGGTAAAAGGATGTTTCTCATCTTAACAGTTCTTGTCCTAAAGCTATGGTACCTCCTGCCCGGTTGTTGTTCAGTTCTGATGAGACCTGATGAAGGATCTCGACCCGAAACATTGGCTGTTAATTCCTCTCCGTCGATGCTGAGTTCCTCCAGCATTTTGTGGGTGTTGCTCATATTTTAACCAATATCTTCCGAATTAGATGATAACAGAGAAGAAGGCCAATTCATCGAGCAGTCGGAGATCACCATTCCCCTCCCTGCGTTACTGACAGAGGAAGAAGCCATCCCAAGCGATGCAGCAGAATACCCCTCGAGGGAGGTGCCGAGTGTCTCGTTCCCTCTGGAACGTCCGAACACAGACAACATCGACTCCGTCTGCCAGTACCTGGGTCGGCGGAAGACTTACCCTCCCGGGTCTCTGCCCACCACGGGGTTTGGGCACCTCCAACGTCAGGCCGACGCGCTACAGAGGATGGAGGAGAGTTTCGCCAGCTGCTGCCGCGGGCTGAACCTGGAGGAGCGAATGGAGTGCGCCCTGGGCGGGGTAAGACCACCTCCCCCGCCCCGCTCGCCACACACAAACGCCCTGAGCCGCCCGCCATCGGGGTTGAAAGGGTGGAATAGGAAATGTCGTGGGCTGAGTGAGGCGGGGGAAGTGGGGTTCTCCCTATAACCCATCCCACCGCTGTCAGACGCAGCTGGGATCTTCCTGTGCAAGGCTACACGTCAGCCACACATCAACAAGGAACTCTGCCGCGATCCCCGTGCTCCCCTCACTTAAAAAAATTCTCATCCTCATAGAACCTAGCACAGGAACAGGCCCTTCGGCCCATCATGTCCATACTGAACTCAACAGTGAATTAAACTAAATATTTTTTTGCCTGGACGTGCCCCATTCCTTTCACACACACGTGTCTGCCTAATGGCCTTTTAGAAGTCTCTGTCGTATATGCCTCCATCTCCACCCCAGGCAGCTCTGTCCAGGCTTTCTGTCTGTAAAGATAAATTGTCCCGTCCATTTGCCTTGAACACTTCTCATCTCATGAGATGTTTTCTTCACGTGATATTTCTATGCCGGATTGAGAGGGGTAGAGGTCAGAGCAATGGGATTGGTGTAGCTCGGTATGTTAGTCAGCAGGGCGGAAGAACCTGTGTAACTGCTGTCTGTCCGGCTTTCCTCACAGTGGAGGGAGTCGCTGGATCAGTTCTGCAAGGAAGAATACTCCATCAAGACCAGGGTGCACGATTGCTGCCGAGAGCGGGAAGAGGACAAGCGACACGAGTGCTTTGCCCTGGCTGCCCCCTCTCTGAGTTACCAGCCTCTGCCTGAAGGCACTGCGTTACCAGATCAAGGTGATTACCTGAGTATCATATCCCTCTAAACCTTTCCTATCCATGTACCTGTCCATATCCCTCTGAACCTTTCCTATCTGTGTCCCTGTCCATATCCCTCTAAACCTTTCCTATCCGTGTACCTGTCCGTATCCCTCTAAACCTTTCCTATCCGTGTACCTGTCCGTATCCCTCTAAACCTTTCCTATCCGTGTACCTGTCCGTATCCCTCTAAACCTTTCGTATCCGTGTACCTGTCCATATCCCTCTAAACCTTTCCTATCCGTGTACCTGTCTGTATCCCTCTAAACCTTTCCTATCTGTGTCCCTGTCCGTATCCCTCTAAACCTTTCCTATCCGTGTACCTGTCCGTATCCCTCTAAACATTTCCTGTCCGTGTACCCGTCCGTATCCCTCTAAACCTTTCCTATCCGTGTACCTGTCCGTATCCCTCTAAACCTTTCCTATCCGTGTACCTGTCCGTATCCCTCTAAACCTTTCCTATCCGTGTACCTGTCCATATCCCTCTAAACCTTTCCTATCCGTGTACCTGTCCGTATCCCTCTAAACCTTTCCTATCCGTGTACCTGTCCGTATCCCTCTAAACCTTTCCTATCTGTGTACACCTGTCCATATCCCTCTAAACCTTTCCTATCTGTGTACACCTGTCCATATCCCTCTAAACCTTTCCTATCCGTGTACCTGTCCATATCCCTCTAAACCTTTCCTATCCGTGTACCTGTCCGTATCCCTCTAAACCTTTCCTATCCGTGTACCTGTCCATATCCATCTAAACCTTTCCTATCCGTGTACCTGTCCATATCCCTCTAAACCTTTCCTATCCGTGTACCTGTCCATATCCCTCTAAACCTTTCCTATCCGTGTACCTGTCCATATCCATCTAAACCTTTCCTATCCGTGTACCTGTCCATATCCCTCTAAACCTTTCCTATCCGTGTACCTGTCCATATCCCTCTAAACCTTTCCTATCCGTGTACCTGTCCGTATCCCTCTAAACCTTTCCTATCTGTGTACCTGTCCGTATCCCTCTAAACCTTTCCTATCCGTGTACCTGTCCGTATCCCTCTAAACCTTTCCTATCTGTGTACCTGTCCGTATCCCTCTAAACCTTTCCTATCCGTGTACCTGTCCGTATCCCTCTAAACCTTTCCTATCCGTGTACCTGTCCATATCCCTCTGAACCTTTCCTATCCGTGTACCTGTCCGTATCCCTCTAAACCTTTCCTATCCGTGTACCTGTCCGTATCCCTCTAAACCTTTCCTATCCGTGTACCTGTCCGTATCCCTCTAAACCTTTCCTGTCTGTGTACCTGAACACATCCCTCTAAACCTTTCCTATCCGTGTACCTGTCCGTATCCGTCTAAACCTTTCCTATCCGTGTACCTGTCCGTATCCCTCTAAACCTTTCCTATCCGTGTACCTGTCCGTATCCCTCTAAACCTTTCCTATCTGTGTACCTGTCCATATCCCTCTAAACCTTTCCTATCCGTCTCCCTGACCGTATCCCTCTAAACCTTTCCTATCCGTGTACCTGTCCATATCCCTCTAAACCTTTCCTGTCTGTGTACCTGTCCGTATCCCTCTAAACCTTTCGTATCCGTGTACCTGTCCATATCCCTCTAAACCTTTCCTATCCGTGTACCTGTCCATATCCCTCTAAACCTTTCCTATCTGTGTACCTGTCCGTATCCCTCTAAACCTTTCCTATCCGCCTCCCTGACCGTATCCCTCTAAACCTTTCCTGTCTGTGTACCTGTCCGTATCCCTCTAAACCTTTCGTATCCGTGTACCTGTCCATATCCCTCTAAACCTTTCCTATCCGTGTACCTGTCCGTATCCCTCTAAACCTTTCCTATCCGTGTACCTGTCCAGAGTCATTGTCATTCAACCATACACATGTATACCAGCAAAGGAAACAACGTTCCCCCAGACACACAGTACATACAACTCACACACAACACATACGGTAATATTACCACAAATAGATTAACAAATAACAAGGTACATTTGCAATACAAGTTAAAAAGTCAACAGTGTAATGCTCCTGGCTCCTTATATGTGATGAGACCTGGGTGGTGATAGAGAGTAGAGCGGTCTCACGGCCTGGGGTAAGACGCTGTTTCTCTTCCGAATAGTTCTTGTCCTAAAGCTGTGGTACCCCCTGCCTGGTGATAGGGGGCTAAAGAGATAGCTGGAGAGATGGGTGAGATCATTGACAATACCAAGGGCCCTGCGGACGCTGCGCTCCTGGTAAATATCTCTGATGGATAGAAGAGAGACCCCGATCATCCCCTCGGCAGTTCTCGCAATCCTTTGTAAGGACTTGCGGTCAGTTGCCCCGCGGTTCCCGTCCCGGACGGTGAAGCAGCCGGTCAGGAAACCAAGCTTGGTAACATCCCTTGAGTGTTTGCTGCACCGTTTCTAGTTGAATGACACTCTTGCTAGGCTCGGGCGACTAGAACAAGCACACAGCGATCCAAGTATGGCCTCGCCAGTGTCTCGTTCATTACGCCCCAAATTTTGTGTGGGAACTCAGACTGCCGAAAAGGGAGAGTGTGCCGAACACCTTCGGCCACGGATGTACATGAACAGCGCAGGGAATTGGCAGCGAGGCATCAGATAAAGGTGCCGTTCGGCCGTTTGTGAGTCTCAGAGTCAAAGACGACTGCAGCACAGAATCAGGCTCTTCGGCCCATTTGGTTCATGCTGATCTGCCACTCGGAGGGGAGAAGAAAGGTTGTTGTTCAGTTCTGATGAGACCTGATGAAGGATCTCGACCCGAAACATTGGCTGTTAATTCCTCTCCGTCGATGCTGAGTTCCTCCAGCATTTTGTGGGTGTTGCTCATATTTTAACCAATATCTTCCGAATTAGATGATAACAGAGAAGAAGGCCAATTCATCGAGCAGTCGGAGATCACCATTCCCCTCCCTGCGTTACTGACAGAGGAAGAAGCCATCCCAAGCGATGCAGCAGAATACCCCTCGAGGGAGGTGCCGAGTGTCTCGTTCCCTCTGGAACGTCCGGACACAGACAACATCGACTCCGTCTGCCAGTACCTGGGTCGGCGGAAGACTTACCCTCCCGGGTCTCTGCCCACCACGGGGTTTGGGCACCTCCAACGTCAGGCCGACGCGCTACAGAGGATGGAGGAGAGTTTCGCCAGCTGCTGCCGCGGGCTGAACCTGGAGGAGCGAATGGAGTGCGCCCTGGGCGGGGTAAGACCACCTCCCCCGCCCCGCTCGCCACACACAAACGCCCTGAGCCGCCCGCCATCGGGGTTGAAAGGGTGGAATAGGAAATGTCGTGGGCTGAGTGAGGCGGGGGAAGTGGGGTTCTCCCTATAACCCATCCCACCGCTGTCAGACGCAGCCGGGATCTGAGAAACATAGAAAACCTACAGCACAATACATGCCCTTCGGCTCACAATGCTGTGCGGAACATGTCCTTACTTTAGAAATTACTTATCCCTCTATTTTTCTGAACTCCATATACCTATCCAGGAGTCCCTTAAAAGAACCTGTTGTATCCGCCTCCACTAATGTCGCCGTAGCCCAATCTACGACCTCACCACTCTCTGCGAAAAAAAAACTAACCCCTGACATCTCCTCTGTACCTACTTCCAAACACCTTAAATCTGTGCCCTCCTGTGCTAGCCATTTCAGCCCTGGGGAAAAAGCCTCTGACTATCCACATGATCAATGCCTCTCATCATCTTATACACCTCTATCAGGTCACCTCTCATCCATCGTCACTCCAAGGAAAAAAGGTCGAGTTTACTCAACCTATTCTCATGAGGCGTGCTCCCCAATCCAGGCAACATCCTTGTAAATCTCCTCTGCACCCTTTCTATGGTTTCCACATCCTTCCTGTAGTGAGGCGACCAGAACTGAGCACAGTACTCCAAGTGGGGTGTGACCAGGGTCCTATATAGCTGCAACATTACTTCTCAACCCTTAAACTCAATCCCACGATTGATGAAGGCCAATGCACCGTATGCCTTCTTAACCACAGAGTCAACCTGTGCAACAGCTTTGAATGTCCTATGGACTCGGACCCCAAGATCTCTCTGATCCTCCACACTGCCAAGAGTCTTGCCATTCATGTTCTGCCATCATATTTGACCTTCCAAAATGAACCACCTCACACTTAACTGGGTTGAACGCCATCTGCCACTTCTCAGCCCAGTTTTGCATCTTATCGATGTCCCGCTGTAACCTCTGACAGCCCTCCACACTATCTACAACACCCCCAACCTTTGCGTCATCAGCAAATTTACTAACCTATCCCACCACTTCTTCATCCAGGTCATTTATAAAAATCACAAAGAATAGGGGTCCCAGAACAGATCCCTGGGGCACACCACTAGTCACCGGCCTCCATGCAGAATAATACCCATCTACAACCACTCTTTGCCTTCTGTGGGCAAGCCATTTCTGGATCCACAAAGCAAAGTCCCCTTGGATTCCATGCCTCCTTACTTTCTCAATAAGCCTTGCATGGGGTACCTTATCAAATGCCTTGCTGAAATCCATATACACTACATCTGCCGCTCTACCTTCATCAATATGATTAGTCACATCCTCAAAAAATTCAGTCAGACTTGTAAAGCACGACCTGCCTTTGACAAAGCCATGCTGACAATTCCTAATCATATTCTGCCTCTGCAAATGTTCACAAATCCTGCCTCTCAGGATCTTCTCCATCAACTTACCAACCACTGAAGTAAGACTCATTGGGCTATGATTTCCTGATCTATCTCTACTCCCTTTCTTGAATAAAGGAACAACATCTGCAACCCTCCAATCCTCCAGAACTTCTCCTGTCCCCATTGATGATGCAAAGATCATCGCCAGAGGCTCAGCAATCTCCTCCCTCGCCTCCCACAGTAGCCTGGGGTACATCTTGTCCGGTCCCGGTGACTTATCCAACTTGATGCATTCCAAAAGCTCCAGCACATCCTCTTTCTCAATATCTATATGCTCAAGCTTTTCAGTCCACTGCAAGTCATCCCTACAATCGCCAAGATCCTTTTCCGTAGTGAATACTGAAGCAAAGTATTCACTAAGTACTTCTGCTATCTCCTCCGGTTCCATACACACTTTTCCACTGTCACACTTGATTGGTCCTATTCTCTCACGTCTTATCCTCTTGCTCTTCACATACTTGGGGTTTTCCCTAATCCTGCCCACCAAGGCCTTCTTATGGCCCCTTCTGGCTTTCCTAATTTCATTCTTAAGCTCCTTCCTACTAGACTTATGATCTTGCAGATCTCTATCATTACCTAGTTTTTTGAACCTTTCATAAGCTTTTCTTTTCTTCTTGACTAGAATTACGACAGCCTTTGTACACCACGGTTCCTGTACCCAACCATTTTTCCGTGTCTCATTGGAACGTATCTGTGCAGGACGCCACGCAAATTCCCTGAACATTTGCCACATTTCTTCTGTTCATTTCCCTGAGAACATCTGTTTCCAATTTATGATTCCAAGTTCCTGCCTGACAGCGTCATGTTTCTCCTTAATCCAATTAAACACTTTCCTAACTTGTCTGTTCCTATCCCTCTCCAATGCTGTGGTAAAGGAGATAGAATTGAGATCACTATCTCCAAAATGCTCTTGCACTCTTCCTGTGCAAGGCTACACGCCACACACACATCAATAAGGAACTCTGCCGCGATCCCCGTGTTCCCCTCACTTAAAAAATTCTCATCCTCATAGAACCTAGCACAGGAACAGGCCCTTCAGCCCATCGTGTCCATACTGAACTCAACAGTGAATCAAACTAAATCTTTTTTGCCTGGACGTGATCCATTCCTTTCACACTCATGTGTCTGCCTAATGGCCTTTTAGATGTCTCTGTTGTATATGCCTCCATCTCCACCCCAGGCAGCTCTGTCCAGGCTTTCTGTCTGTAAAGATAAATTGTCCCACCCATCTGCCTTGGACATTTCTCATCTCATGAGATGTTTTCTTCACGTGATATTTCTATGTCGGATTGACGGGGTAGAAGTCAGAGCAATGGGATTAGTGCAGCTCGGTGTCTTAGTCAGCAGGGCGGAAGAACCTGTGTAACTCCTGTCTGTCCGGCTTTCCTCACAGTGGAAGGAGTCGCTGGATCAGTTCTGCAAGGAAGAATACTCCATCAAGACCAGGGTGCACGATTGCTGCCGAAAGCGGGAAGAGGACGAGCGACACGAGTGCTTTGCCCTGGCTGCCCCCTCTCTGAGCTACCAGCCTCCTGTCGACACTTTGCACGGGAAGAGCTCGACCTGTCTGCCTGAAGGCACTGCGTCACCAGATCAAGGTGATTACCTGAGTATCATCTCCCTCGAAACCTTTCCTATCTGTGTACCTGTCCGTATCCCTCTAAACCTTTCCTATCGGTGCACCTGTCCGTATCCCTCTAAACCTTTCCTATCCGTGTACCTGTCCGTATCCCTCCAAATCTTTCCTCTCCGTGTACCTGTCCGTATCCCTCTAAACCTTTCCTATCCGTGTACCTGTCCGTATCCCTCTAAACCTTTCCTATCCGTGTCCCTGTCTGTATCCCTCTAAACCTTTCCTATCTGTGTACCTGTCCGTATCCCTCTAAACCTTTCCTATCCGTGTACCTGTCCATATCCCTCTAAACCTTTCCTATCCGTGTACCTGTCCAGGTGTGTTTTAAATGTTGATAATGTACCTGCCTCAACCACTTCCTCTGGCAAGTCAAGTTTATTGTCATTTAACTATATCCATATATACCGTTAAACAAAGCCGGGTGTAAAGCAATACACATAACACACAATAACTTAGGAAAGTAAGAATTAAATCTACAATTAATCACAGTGCATAAATTAAATATTGTAAGGTACGGATGAGGTTAACCGGTGACACTTCGAATATGATGCAGCGGGGAGTTCAGAATCCCAATGGCCTGGGGAAGAAACTGAAGAAACAAGATCCTGACTGTTCTTGTTTTTATGCATCAGAGTCTCCTGCCTGACAATAGAAAGTCAAAGAGGATGCTGGATGGATGGGTGGGATCCATCACAGCTCTGAGGGCCCTCTGTATGCAGCGCTCCTGATGAATGTCCCCGATGTATGGTAGGGAGACCCGCTGGGGCAGCAGGCTGAGGGTAGCAGACACCAACAGAATCAACAAACTCATTCGTAAGGCCAGTGATATTGTGGGGATGGAACTGGACTCTCTGACGGTGGTGTCTGAAAAGAGGATGCTGTCCAAGTTGCATGCCATCTTGGACAATGTCTCCCATCCACTACATAATGTACTGGGTGGGCACAGGAGTACATTCAGCCAGAGACTCATTCCACCGAGATGCAACACAGAGCGTCATAGGAAGTCATTCCTGCCTGTGGCCATCAAACTTTACAACTCCTCCCTTGGAGGGTCAGACACGCTGAGCCAATAGGCTGGTCCTGGATTTATTTCAAAATTCACTGGCAGAATTTACACATTACTATTTAACTATTTATGGTTCTATTACTAATTAATTATTTATGGTGCAACTGTAACATAAACCAATTTTCCCCGGGATCAATGAAGTATGACTATGACTGTGACTATGATCCTCTTAGGCATTGTCACAGTCTTTTGTAGGGACTCCTGGTCCGATGTCCGACTGCTCCCAGACCAGTTGGAGACGCAGCTTGTCTGGGGTGGGGGGGGTCTCACTTGCCTCAGTCTCCTTGGGGGGCCCTGCTCTGCCTCCTCTTCCTGAGCAGCTCATTCCTCAGGGCAGATTGTTTCAGAAATCTAGAAATCCAGTAGCCTCTCGGTGGAAAATTTGCCCTTTTAAATCTTGCCCCTTAAATCCTGTTCTCTCTGGTTGTCAACTCCCCTCTCCCGAGGAAACGAATGAGAATCAGAGACAGGTTTAATATCACTGGCATATTTCATGAAATTTATTGTTTTGTGGCGGCAATACTTTGAAATACTTGATAATAAAAACTGTAAATTACAATAAGGGGCATATAGAAAAAGAAAATTAAATTAAATGATGGTGCAAATACAGAGCGGGGGAAAGTGAGGTAGTGTTGATGGGTTCATTGTCCAGTCAGATATCTGATGGCGGAGGGGAAGAAGCTGTTCCTGAATCATTGAGTGTGTGTCTTCAGGCTCCTGTACCCCCTCCTCGATGATAGCAACGAGAAGAGGGCCTGTCCTGAGTGATGGGTGGGGGGTCTTTGATGATGGATGCTGCCCTTTCGCGACAGCGCATTTTGAAGGTGTCCTCGTTGTTGGGGAGGCCGGCGCCCGTGATGGAGCGGCTGAGTTTGCAACTTTCTGCAGCCTTTTCCCAAATCTGTGTCCATTCTTCTCATCTGCACCCCTACGAATTTATAAACGTAAACTCACCCCTCACCCCTCAGCCTCCTTTGCTCGGGGAGAAAAGTCCAGACCTGTGCCGTCTCTCCGTGTAACTCAACCACCAAACGTGTGAGGAAATGTTTTACCATTTACACTAATCCCACATCAATCCAACTTCATTCTTGCCCCAGTCACACACGAGCGGGGGGGGGCGGGGGGCACAAGTTATAGTGGCCAATTAACCCAATGACCCAGGGATGTGGGAGGGAACTGGGGCATCCTGAAGAAACTCATGCAGTTACAGGGAGCACATGCTACCTACACACACACACACACACACACACACACACACACACACACTCATACAGCCCCAGAGGTGGCGATCGACCCTGGGTCACCAGGGTTGTGAGATAGCAGCTCTGCTCGTTGAGGCAATAGTTTTAACTCTGTGATGGGATGGTGTAGAGGAGCTTGACTCCGTGTCTGACCTTGGAGGTCTGTGATGGGACAGTGGGAGGGAGCTTCTCTCTGTGTCTAACCTGTTCCAGTAGTGGCCAGTTATTAGGAAGTGAGACTGGACATTTGACGTGGACAATTTAAAGTGAAGTTGTTTTATTTTTTTACGCAGAAAATTCCCATTGTCAGTAGCGCCCGCAGCCGGTCTGTGGGGAAGCGGAGAGACGAGCACATCGTCGAGCAGCGTCTGCGGGGAGAGAGAGAGAAATGGAGATGCTGCTTCTGGCTGAATGAGAATCAAGTTTAATCTCGCCGGCGTATGTCGTGAAATTTATTGTTTTGCAGCAGCAGTACAGTACAAAATATAATAATAAACTATAACTTACAGTAAGCAGTATACATTAAAACTAAACTAAGGAAGTAGTGGAAAAAGAGAGCAAGAAGATAGTGAGATAGTGTATGGTGGATTTATCCTGCAGTCAGAAATCTGATAAGTGGGAGAAAATGTTTGTGGAATATTGAGTGTGTCTTCAGGCTCCTGTACCTCCTTCCTGATGGTAGCACTGAGAACAGGGCACGTCGTGGGAGATGGGAGTCCTTAATGATGGATGTTCCCTTTTTGAGGCATTGCCTTTTGAAGATGTCCTGGATACTGGGGAGACTAGTGGGCGTGAAGGAGCTGGTTGAGTTTACAACTTCCTGCAGCTTTTTATGATCCTGTGCAGTGGCCCCTCCAAACCAGATGGATACCAAAGGCACACCTCTGGTAGAGAATGTTCGGTTGTGACGCTGACTGTCTCCACCGATACCGATGACCTGCTGAGAGTTTCCTGTTTATTTTATGCCAGTCTCCCAGCGTCTGCTGTTTCTTTTGACTGGGATTTTGCTGGTTTCTTTGCTTTGGGTGAGTTGGTCCCTTGCTGAGTCGCCTTAAATTCAATGCCAATAAAGGTAATTTTCAGAAAAATAAACAAGTGTGTGTCCGACTTTCTTTTCCTCCTTTTTCCTTCCGGAGATTTCCGGAGGTTATAGTAGACACGTTGGTAATCATTTATCAAAACCCTCTAGACTCAGGGCAGGTCCCGGTGGATTGGAAGACAGCAAATGTCACGCCAGTCTTTAAAAAAGGACGTAGGCAAAAGATAGGCCAGTTAGATTAACAAATGAGGAGAGATTGAGTCGCCTGGGACTATACTCTCTGGAGTTCAGAAGAATGAAAGGGGATCTTACAGAAACATACAAAGCTTTGAAAGGGATAGATAAGATAGAAGTAGGAAAGTTGATTCCATTGGTAGGTGAGACTAGAACTAGGGGACATTGCCTCAAGATTCAGGGGAGAAGATTTAGGACGGAGATGAGGAGAAACTGTTTTTCCCAGAGAGTGGTGAATCTGTGGAATTCTCTGCCCAGGGAAGCAGTTGAGGCTTCTTCACTAAATATATTTAAGAAACAGTTAGATATTTTTTACATAGGGGAATTAAGGGTTATGGGGAAGAGGCAGGTAGATGGAGCTGAGTTTACAGACAGATCAACCATGATCTTATTGAATGGCGGGGCAGGCTCGATGGGCCGAATAGCCGACTCCTGCTCCTATTTCTTATGCTCTTATGTGTATATCCCGGCTGTGGGGGGATTCCGGAAGGACAGAGAGAGGGATGAGGGCCCATTCCGTGGAGTGAGAGATTTGGATGAAGCCAGCTCTGCCCTAAGTGTGAGTGTTAGCAGGAGTGCAGGGATGTCGAGCTGTGTGGGAGAGATTACAGGGTGGTTGAGATACCATGCCACTCTCTCTTTGGAGACCTAATGTGCCGTATCACGACATTCCTCTGGACTGACTGATGCTGAGCAGTGCTTCTCTCTCTGTCTGTGTCTACCACTCTCTACCTCTCTAACTCTATCTTTGTCTCTCTATCTCTGGCTCTCTGTCTCTATCTCCCTTTACCTCTGCCAACTCCAATCTATCTCTTTTTTCCCTCTCTACCCCTCTCTCTGTGGAGTCTGCCTGCTCTCCCTGTGGTCGTGTGGGATCCCTCCCACACTCCGGTGCCACGACGGCTGGTCGATTGGCTGCAGCCATCCTGTTGTCGTCTGTAAGCAGTTTGTATACTCTCCCTGTGACCACGTGGGTTTCCCCCAGAACCTCCGGTTTCCTCCCACATTCCACAAATTTGAACGTGTGAGTAAGGTTACTGGTCACATAAGAGAAACAAGGTGGCGTGCTCTCACTGGGCCTGCCACTGTGGGGTATCTCGAATGAAACCATTCAATCAAAAAGAATGAGGGTTTGCTGCTACAAATTCCAGTGGCTTTGAAGGGCAGCTGACGGGAGGCAGCGTGGAGGTGAACCGGATAGTGGTAGTGAGTTAGAGGTGGAGGGTGGCGGGGAAGAGGAATGGAGTGGAAAGAGTAAGAAAAGAAAACAGAGGTATGAGATGTCAAACTCTGAGGAGTCAGAGGATGATCAAAATAGGATAGCAGAACAATGGAAAGAAGATGAAATTAAAGCAATTATAAAACCGAGCGAAGATGGGTGTCTTTTAGTGATCAGAACCCGATTCACTTGACGAAGATAATCAACAAACTTATAGGCGAGTTCAAAAGAGCAAAGATTTTACAAAATGGATCGTTATTGGTGATTTATAGGAGAAACGTCGACTATACCGCTTCCTATAGATGCTGCCTGGCCTGCTGCGTTCACCAGCATTTTTTGGTGTGTGTTGCTTGAATTTCCAGCATCTGCAGATTTCCTCGTGTTTGCACTGTTAGTGATTTGTCGGGATAGCGCTCAGCAAGGCAAAGTGATAAGATTAAATAAAATAGACACCAAAAAAGTACAATGCTCATTACCCGACAATAGAAAGTGGACTAGAGGAGTTATTTCAGGGATACCAACAGAAGTTACTATGGATGAGATTAAACAGAACATGAAAGGAGCAAAAATTATTGAGGCCAAACATTTGAAAGTTACAAGAAACGGAAAAAAGTGTGATAGTTTATCGGTTATGATTAAATTTGATGAAGAGAGATTGCCGACTAACGTTTATTTAGGGTATATGTGTTATGAGGTCAGAATATATATATCACCACCTTTAAGATGCTTTAAATGTCAGAAATTCAGGCACATTGTGGCGGTCTGCAGAGGGAAACAAAGACGTGAGAGATGCGCTGCAGAACATGAATACGGGAAATGTGAGGCGGGAGCTAGGCTGAAATGTTGCAATTGTGGTGAGGGACACAGCGCAGCTTATCGAGGGTGCGTTTATAGCAAGAAGGCAGCTGAGATACAATATGTAAAAGTAACTCAAGGGTTCAGTTACACAGAGGCAGTGAAAGGATTTGCTGAAAAGGAGAAGGCTATCAAGTAAACAGGTTAGTTTTACCCTATTGATAATGTGTTGTTGTTTTACCCAACTGAAATACAGAGAATAATAAACCGGTGAATTGTGTGGGCTGTAATATGATAAATAAGGATACACTAATAATGAGTAGAAAGGATTTCGTACTGTTTATGGTAGATGCAATTAACTGTTCAGCGCAAACAAAAGAACCGAAAAAATTTGAATTATAGTCAAGCCTGCAGAAAAATATCTTGGTATTACAGTGCTTAGATGGAAAGTAGTCAAAGAAACACTGAATGGAGGATCAAACATAGAAACATAGAAACATAGAAAATAGGTGCAGGAGTAGGCCATTTGGCCCTTCGAGCCTGCACCGCCATTTATTATGATCATGGCTGATCACCCAACTCAGAACCCCACCCCAGCCTTCCCTCCATACCCCCTGACCCCTGTAGCCACAAGGGCCATATCTAACTCCTTCTTAAACATAGCTAATGAACTGGCCTCAACAGTTTGCTGTGGCAGAGAATTCCACAGATTCACCACTCTCTGTGTGAAGAAGTTTTTCCTAATCTCGGTCCTAAAAGGCTTCCCCTCTATCCTCAGACTGTGACCCCTCGTTCTGGACTTCCCCAATATTGGGAACAATCTTCCTGCATCTAGCCTGTCCAATCCCTTTAGGATTTTATACGTTTCAATCAGATCCCCCCTCAATCTTCTAAATTCCAACGAGTACAAGCCCAGTTCATCCAGTCTTTCTTCATATGAAAGTCCTGCCATCCCTGGAATAAGTCTGGTGAACCTTCTTTGTACTCCCTCTATGGCAAAGATGTCTTTCCTCAGATTAGAGGACCAAAACTGCACACAATACTCCAGGTGTGGTCTCACCAAGGCCTTGTACAACTGCAGTAGTACCTCCCTGCTCCTGTACTCGAATCCTCTCGCTATAAATGCCAGCATACCATTCGCCTTTTTCACCGCCTGCTGTACCTGCATGCCCACTTTCAATGACTGGTGTATAATGACACCCAGGTCTCGTTGCACCTCCCCTTTTCCTAATCGGCCACCATTCAAATAATAATCTGTTTTCCTATTTTTGCCACCAAAGTGGATAACTTCACATTTATCCACATTAAATTGCATCTGCCATGAATTTGCCCACTCACCCAACCTATCCAAGTCACCCTGCATCCTCTTAGCATCCTCCTCACAGCTAACACTGCCACCCAGCTTCGTGTCATCCGCAAACCTGGAGATGCTGCATTTAATTCCCTCATCCAGGTCATTAATATATATTGTAAACAACTGGGGTCCCAGCACTGAGCCTTGCGGTACCCCACTAGTCACCGCCTGCCATTCTGAAAAGGTCCCGTTTATTCCCACTCTTTGCTTCCTGTCTGCTAACCAATTCTCCACCCACACCAATACCTTACCCTCAATACGTGTGCTTTAAGTTTGCACACTAATCTCCTGTGTGGGACCTTGTCAAAAGCCTTTTGAAAATCCAAATATACCACATCCACTGGTTCTCCCCTATCCACTCTACTGGTTACATCCTCAAAAAATTCTATGAGATTCGTCAGACATGATTTTCCTTTCACAAATCCATGCTGACTTTGTCCGATCATTTCACCGCTTTCCAAATGTGCTGTTATCACATCCTTGGTAACTGACTCCAGCAGTTTCCCCACCACCGATGTTAGGCTAACCGGTCTATAATTCCCCGGTTTCTCTCTCCCTCCTTTTTTAAAAAGTGGGGTTACATTAGCCACCCTCCAATCCTCAGGAACTAGTCCAGAATCTAACGAGTTTTGAAAAATTATCACTAATGCATCCACTATTTCTTGGGCTACTTCTTTAAGCACTCTAGGATGCAGACCATCTGGCCCTGGGGATTTATCTGCCTTCAATCCCTTCAATTTACCTAACACCACTTCCCTACTAACATGTATTTCGCTCAGTTCCTCCATCTCACTGGACCCTCTGTCCCCTACTATTTCTGGAAGATTATTTATGTCCTCCTTAGTGAAGACAGAACCAAAGTAATTATTCAATTGGTCTGCCATGTCCTTGCTCCCCATAATCAAACAGTTCACAGGCATGGGATATTAATGGCAGTATATATTTTACAATGGAATGCAAGGAGTCTTTTCACAAATGGTCAAGAATTTAAGAAATATGTATCAGAACTTAAGGAAAAACCTCAGATTTAATGTATACAAGAAACATGGTTGAAACCCTGGGTAAACGTGCAGAACTTCAACAACAAATAGAAGTACCCAATAAGAACAACTGTGAGTTGGAAAAGAGATTGGAAAAATGGAGGAACTTATTACAAAGTTACAAAAGGAAAAGGAATTCAGATTATAAAATGAAAACATGGAAACAAATGAAGAAGAACTTCGAGATCTCAGTAAACAACTACAGGCTATGATTCAATTAAAGGAAAACTTGCAAGTAGCAGATAGACTTGAAAAATTGCAATTTTAAAAGTTAAGCATGCGATAATTAATATTCTTAAACAAGAAGACTTGAGTCTTACAAATGATGCAGATGAAATCAACGTAACTGAGGTAATGCAATTACTTGAAAACCATGAGACAAAAATTAGGGAAGGAAAGCAGTCTGTGGCACTGCTATCTAATGAGCGCATACAGCATTCCCAAGAGGAATTGCAATCACAGAGTGATGCATCTGGTGATCTGCAGACTGAACTAGGTTGTCTAAAGTAGAGTACTCCAGGGCAGATTTGGTTTGAAATCGAACACCGCAAGTCTAGCAGGTGGCGGCAATGCCCCTTAAAGTTGGTTTGGCAATGGCCACAAAACAGAAGAAGAAGAAGAAGAAGAGGAAGAAGAAGAAAGCAGCTGATGGCTGCAAGATAATGAGTCAGAGAGATGCTGCCTTTAGACTAGCATGGGTTCAATGGGCTGAATGGCCTACTTCTACAGCGACAACTTCAGATGTCCAGCTGGTCCAGTTTGTAAAGGGACTTTGGTAGATCACAGGTGCGGACTACCAGCAATCCCCTTGATTTGGAAGTTCGTAAAACACGCTGCGAGCGGCTGGCAAATGGAAGAGGAGGAGGGAGAGGAAAGACCCAACGGGTCGGCCAGCCTCTGTGGGGAGGAACGGACATCTGCATCCGCCCGGGACTCAGGACAGGACGAACGGGCGGCCCACGACTTCCAGTGTGGGGGACGGCTGAGGCGGTGACACTGACTTCCGGCGACGGGGGACGGCTGAGGCGGGGACGCTGACTTCCGGCGACGCGGGGACGACTGAGGCGGCGACACTAACTTCCGGCGGCGGGAGGACTACGGAGCAGCGGCGGGTGAGGAGGGACCTTGGGGGACGCGGTCAGGCCGGATGCGAGGGACGGGACGGTCGGAAGAGATGAGAGGGATCGGGTTGGACAGCGGGACGGGAGAATAGAGGGTGGGAAGTGGGGCCGTGGCCCCGGGCCCGAGGCCTTGGCTCCTGGTCCGTTGGCCCCGTGCTGGGCCTCGGCGGAGGGAGGGTCCCACTCTACGGCTCCTGGGTTGGAGGCCTGGCCTGGCCTGGTCCTGGGAGCCTCTTCCCTTCCGCCCCCATATACCTTCCCTCACTGTTTCACCCCACCTTCCCTTCCTCAATCCCCTCCCTCCTCATCCCACCTCCTCACCCCACCTTCCCTTCCTCAATCCCCTCCCTCCTCATCCCACCTCCTCACCCCACCTTCCCTTCCTCAATCCCCTCACCTCCCCTCCCTCCTCATCCCACCTCCCCTCCTCCACACCTTCCCCCTTCGTACTCCACCCTACTCCCTCCCAACTCGTCCACCTCATTCCTGCCCTCACCTCTCTACTCCATCTCTCCCTTCCACCACCCCTAGTCCCCCTTTCAACCATTATCACCCTCCTCTTATTTGCCCCTCTTCCTGGACAGACATCCTGATTGCGCTGTCCCCTGCCAGCCGCACAGTTCGGGTAGGTGCAAAAGCCAGGAACGTCAAGGAGAAGCAGGCACTGGAGCTGCAGGTGATGATATGAGAAGAGAAAGTGATGGAACCTTTTCTTAGCCCAGGGATTATTATGTGTGTTTTAGCTTCATGCAATGAGGGGATGTTGAAATAAATCTGGAAGCACCCAGTGGATCAGAGAGAGTAGCATTATATCTGGTGAAATGGTCTCCATTGATGGTTTATTCCCTTCCGTAGATGCTGCTGAGTTCCTCCGGCATTTTGTGTGTGTTACTCTGGACTTCCAGCATCACCAGAGTCTCTTGAGTTTGAATATTTCCAGAACTTTATTTCAATTTCAGATTCGCTGCATCTGAATGTAAAGCCCCGTTGTTCCCTCACTTCTCCTGACATTTATTTTTCCTGAATTTTTAAGAAAGCTATGAGGTGGTTTGATTTGAAATCTGTAGGATATTAAGTGTGACTGATAGAGAAATCATTTCTGCTCAGCCTTTCTAGAATGCATTAAAAGAACTATATAAACTGTAGATTGTAGAAAACAATCAGGTTTATTATCATAGACTTGCTGATGTGAAAGTTGTTTCATGGTTGCAGTACAGTACAAAAATGCAAAAGTTACTGTAAATATTAAAAATAAATAAGAAATGCAAAGGAAGGATTAGTGAGGTCGTTTTCATGGGTTCGTGGACCGTTTAGAAATAGTCCATAAGACCCTAAGAAATAGAATAATTAGGCCTCTCAGCCCAGCAGTTCTGCTCCATTTGGTCCATCGTGGCTGATTTATTATCCCTCTCAACCCCATTCTCCTGCCTTCCCCCTGTAACTTTTGACACCTTTACTAATCAAGAACCTATCGACCTCTGCTTTAAATATACCAATGACTGGGCTTCAAAGCCGTGCTTGGCAATGAATTCCACAGGTTCACCACCTCTGGCTAAGGAAGCTCCTCCTCGTCTCCGTTCTAAAGGAAATCTGATGGTGGAGGGGAAGAAGCTGTTCTTGAATCGTTGAGCCTGTCTTCAGGCTCCTGTACCTCGCCCCGGATGGTTATAATGAGAAGGCTTGTATTGGGTGGTGGAGGAACCACGTTATGAAGGTGTCTTGTTGAGAGGAGTGCTTTGCCCATGATGGAACAGCCTCTTGCGGTCCTGTGCACCAGAGCCATCGCAGGCAGTGATGCACACTGAAACTCTGCGGGTGATGTGAGGTCTGTTGTTGGCTGAGACAGTGAATGTAAGTACAGGGAGGTTATGGCCGCACTTCGTAAAACATCGATGATGTCACAGCTGGAGGAACGTTTAGCAATCTGGAAGGACACTGTTCTACTGGTGAGGGTGCAGAGGAGATTCACTGGAGCATAGCCTGCCCTGGAGAGTTCAGGGATGTTATCCTTGCAGAAGGGGAGAGGGATAGCAAGAAATCAGTTCTCAGCAGCAGATTCTGACCAGAGGCGATAGGCTTTAGGTAAAAGGTTTGGAGCTTTGAGTAGGAATTCTTTTTAAATTTCAGTGCATGGTGGAAATCTGTGTTAGAACTCAGATTTCATTCATTTATTTATCAACGTAGGTCGAAACAGACAGTGAATCTGTCATTGGCATTAAGAGCCAACACGACCAAATGGTGGGCTGGGGCAGTTCACAAAGAGGTAGTTGTAGGGGGGAGCGCTCATATTTTAGAAGGAGTAAATTGAGTTTTTAACTCTGCCATGGACGGTGGCAAGCCCATCCCATAAAAACCCAGAGCTTCAGAAACCCATCAACCTGATCCCTGGGAGAGGAAGGATGTTTGAAGACGGGCAACTCCCAGGGACAATTTGAAAGTCTGGCCCAGGACAGAGGACTCTGAGCTGCTGTTGGCGGCCGACGCCCCAGTAGAGGGTGACAGGGTAAAGAGAAGAAATTGGGATTGGTATCGGAGGGTATTGATGACCAGGACAGATGTGCCATATGACTCCAACATTGACATGTTGCAGCAAGCAGGGTTCTGTGTGGTCCTTCTCATGTATACACTGTGCTGACCCACGGTACACATCACCAGCAGCTGGTCCTGGTCCAGATACATAGGCACCACTGCCCAGAGAGCTCACCGATGCCTCTACTTCCTCAGTAGGCTGAAGAAGTTTGGTACATCACTGTCAGCCTGCACCAATGTTAATCAACGCACCGCAGACAGAATCCTGTCCGGATGCCTCACAGTTTGGTACGGCGGCTGTCCTCACCGTGCTGCAGGAATCTGCAGAGAGTTGTGGGCGCAGCGCAGCACGTCACAGGAACCAGCCTCCTCTCTGTACACACTTCTCACTGCCTCAGTACAGCGGCCAGCAGAATCAAAAACCCCACCCACCCTGGGGATTCTCTTGTCTCTCGTCTCCCCGCTCCCATCAGGCAGACGACACCAAAACCTGAAAGCACGTACCACCACGCGCAAGGACAGCTTCTGCTCCACTGTTATCAGACACTTGAATGGTTCCCTAGTACGATAAGAAGGTCTGTTGGCTTCACAACCTACCTCATTATGATCTTGCACCTTATTGGAACGTAGAAAACCACAGCACAGCAAAGGCCCTTTGGTCCACGATGTTATGCTGACCTTTAAGATTAAACTCCTCAAAGGTTAACCTAACCCTTCCCCACCCCACACCCTCCATTTCTCTTTCATGTGTCCTAAATGCCCCTAGTGTGTGTACCGCGACCCCTGGCAGCACGCTCCACGCACCCCCCACTCTCTGTGTAAAGAACTTCCCTCTGACGTCCCCTGTGTCAGAACCATCGCATTGTTTACCTGCACTGCACCCTGTGGCTGTTGCTTTGTTCTGGGTTCCGTTATGGTCCTCAGTGCATTGTGCGATGAATCGATCGGGATGAACAATGTGCAGGATTTCACTGTTGTTAATGAACCAATTTCAGGAGGCGTCTCAACATTGAGCCTCAAACCCCTGGTGTTCTTTCGGGAGTTGCACCTACTGGGACATAGGCTGCCAACAGCAGCTCACCAGATTCCTCTGTCCGGGGCGGCTTCTGGTCTTTCGAGGTGGAGCCTCTGCCTAGGATGAGCTATTTAGAGCTCCTGTTGGCGTTTCTGTAGCTCTGGGTTTTTATGGGGTGGGGTTTCTAGCCCCACGGCCAACCCCCCCCCCCCACAGCCTGACGCGGAACCGTGGGCAGCGGAGTGAAACAACTGATGTAAGCACTGCCCTCTGGATGAGGGATGATCCTGGGATCCTGCTGTCTTGTGGTGTCCATCTGGTCAGTCACACTGTGCCTGGTTGTTCACCCAGAACAGAAAATAACCCCATCCTCACCACAGAAACCCTCCGATGCAGGCTGCGTCCTGGTGAGTCTCACCAATGGAATAGTGTCCTTCCTAGAGCGGGCTGACCAGAACCATAAACAGAACTCCAGCTGTAACATCCTCCCCACCCCCCCGCCAAACAACAATGGGCACTGAACTCAATCTGCCCCGTATTCTAACTGTCTGGTACGGGGGTGGGGGGGAGGGCCACTGCACAGGATTGGAGAAAGCTGTCAACTCGGCCAGCTCCATCACGGGCACTGGCCTCCGCCGCATCGAGGATACCTTCAAAATGTGATGCTTCAGAAAGTCAGCATCTGTCCTTAAGGATCCCCATCACCCAGGATGTGCTGTCTTCTCATTGCTACCTTCAAGGAGCATGAATAATTATAATAGTATTATTTATCTCCAAGGGAGTAAAAATCTTTACGTTGCGTCTCCGTCGCTACATACAAGCAATAAGGAAGGGAAACGTGGGAGGATATTGCACAAACACTGATTGTATTTGTGATTGTTTTGTATACATGTGTACAATCAGATTAATGTGTATTGATAAATTAGTTGTGCTGTTGAAAGAAGCTGTCTCGGAGCCCTTAACACTGCGATTCCGTTTGCCGGATGGTAGAAGTTGAAGCGGTTTGTGGTTGGGGTGACTGGAGTTCCTGATGTCCTGGGTGATGGCCTCCAGGGCCTTTTTTACGCACCTGCTGCTGTAAATGTCCGGAATAGAGGAGAGTTCCCGTCCGCAGATGCACTGGGCCCTGTGATTGAGGGTAGTATAGGCGATGACACAGACAGGATGCTCTCGATGGTGCCCCTGTAAAAGTCCTGAGGATTTGGGGACTCGTGCCAAACTTCTTCAGCCATCTGAAGTAAAAGAGGCGCTGTCGTGCTTTTTCTCACCACACAGACACACACTCAGCGATTCAGGAACAGCTCCTTCCCCTCCGCCATCAGATTTCTGAATGGACAATGAACCCATGAACACTACCTCACGATTTTTTTGCTCCCTTTGCGCTACTTGTGTAATTTACTTAATTGATTTTTTAAATATAATACATATTTATTTTTGTAATTTTATCTTTTTTCAAAATTATATATTGCATTGTACTGCTGCCACAAAACAAATTTCACATTAAAGACCTTAAGATATAGGAGCAGAAGTAGGCCATTTGGCCCATCGAGTCTGCTCTGCCATTTCATCATGGCTGATCCAGTTACTCCTCAACCCCAATCTCCTGCTTTCTCTCTGTATCCCGTCATGCCCTGACCAATCAAGAATTTATCAACCTCTGCCTTAAATATACGTAAAGACTTGGCCTCCACAGCTGCCTGTGGAAAAGAATTCCACAGATTCACCATTCTGACTAAAGAGATTCCTTCCTTAGATAGGGGCTCCAGAACTGCTCACAATACTCCCAAGTGACGCCTCACCAGTGCCTTATAAAGCCTCAACATTACATCCTTGCTTTTATATTCTAGTCCTCTCGAAGCAAATGCTAACATTACATTTGCCTTCCTCACCTCCGACTCAACCTGCAAATTAACTCTTAGGGAATCCTGCACAAGGACCCAGAGT
The DNA here is from genome assembly GCF_963921235.1 of Mobula hypostoma. NCBI lineage: Eukaryota > Metazoa > Chordata > Chondrichthyes > Myliobatiformes > Myliobatidae > Mobula > Mobula hypostoma. The sequence goes on from NC_086098.1 coordinate 244,674,520, forward strand.
TCTGTGAGGGAGTTAGATATGGCTCTTGTGGCTAAAGGGATCGGGGGGTATGGAGGGAAGACTGGTACAGGATTCTGAGTTGGATGATCAGCCATGATCGTACTGAATGTCGGTGCAGGGTCGAAGGGCTGAATGGCCTACTCCTGCACCCATTTTCTATGTTTCTATGACTCCCAAGTCCCTTTGCACCTCAGAGTTTTGAATTTCCTCTCCGTTTAGAAAACAGTCTAAGCTTTTATTTCTTCTACCAAAGTGCATGATCGTACACTTCCCCACACTGTATTCCACCTGCCACTTCTTTGTCCAGTCTCCTAATCTGACTTAAGTCTTTCTGTAGCCTCTCTGCTTCATCAACACGACCTGCCCCTCCACCTAACCATGGCATCCACAAACTTGGCCACAATGCCATCGATTCCGTAATCCAGATCATTGACATATAACATAAAAGGAAGCAGTGGAACACCGCAGGTCACCAGCAGCCAGCCAGAAAAGACTCCCTTTACTGCCACTCCTTGCATCCTGTCAATCAACCAGTGCTCTGTCTGTGCTAGCATCTTTCCTGTAATACCATGGGCTTATAACTTGTTAAGCAGCCTCACGTGTGGCACCTTGTCAAAGGCCTTGTGAAAATCCAAGTATACAATATCCACCAATTCTCCTTTGTCAGAGAATTCCAACTGATTCGTCGGGCAAGATATTTCCCTGAAGGAAACCATGCTGACTTTTGCCTATTTTATCATGTGGTTCCAAGTCGCCCATCAAGTCTGCTCTGCCATTTTGCATGAGCTGATCCATTCTCCCATTTAGTCCCACTCCCCTGCCTTCTCACCATAACCTTTGATACCCTGGCTACTCAGATACTTGACTGAGTCAATTGGTCAATCCACCAATTGACTCCAGCATTTTCCCAACCGGTGAGGTCAGGCTAACTGGCTCACCATTTCCTTTCTTCTGCCTCTCTCCCTCCTTGAAGAGTGGAGTGATACTTGCAGTTTTTCAGTCCTCTAGAACCATGCCAGAATCTATCGATTCTTGAAAGACCATTATTAATGCCTCCACAATCTTATCAGCCACCTCTTTGAGAATCCTGGGGTGTACACCATCCAGTCTGGGTGACTGACCTACCTTCAGACTTTCAGTTTCCCAAGCACCTCCCCTAGTAATGACATCTTCACTCACTTCTGCCTCCTGACACTCTTGAACTTCTGGCATACTGCTAGTGTCTTCCACAGTGAAGACTGATACAAAACACTTATTCAGTTTGTCCGCCATTTCCTTGTCTCCCATTATTACTACTTCAGCATAGTTTTCCAGTAGTCCGATATCTACTCTTGCCTCTCTTTTTGAGGAAATTACAAGTAGGCTAGACAAGGGAGATGCAGTGGATATTGTATATTTGGATTTTCAGAAGGCCTTTGACAAGGTACCACACATGAGGCTACTTAACAAGATAAGAGCCCATGGAATTACAGGAAAGTTACATACGTGGATAGAGCGTTGGCTGATTGGCAGGAAACAGAGAGTGGGAATAAAGGGATCCTATTCTGGTTGGCTGCCCGTTACCAGTGGTGTTCCACAGGCGTCCGTGTTGGGGCCGCTTCTTTTTACATTGTACATCAATGATTTGGGTTATGGAATAGATGGCTTTGTGGCTAAGTTTGCTGATGATACAAAGATAGGTGGAGGGGCCAGTAGTGCTGAGGAAACAGAGAGTCTGCAGAGAGACTTGGATAGATTGGGAGAATGGGCAAAGAAGTGGCAAATGAAATGCAATGTTGGAAGGTGTATGGTTATGCACTTTGGCAGAAGAAATAAACGGGCAGACTATTATTTAAATGGGGAGAGAATTCAAAGTTCTGAGATACAACGGGACTTGGGAGTCCTTGTGCAGGATACCCTTAAGGTTAACCTCCGAGTTGAGTCGGTGGTGAAGAAGGCGAATGCAATGTTGGCATTCATTTCTACAGGAATAGAGTATAGGAGCAGGGATGTGATGTTGAGGCTCTATAAGGCACTGGTGAGACCTCACTTGGAGTACTGTGGGCAGTTTTGGTCTTATTTAAGAAAGGATGTGTTGACGTTGGAGAGGCTTCAGAGAAGATTCACTAGAATGATTCCAGGAATGAGAGGGTTAACATATGAGGAATGTTTGTCTGCTCTTGGACTGTATTCCTTGGAGTTTAGAAGAATGAGGGAGGACCTCATAGAAACATTTTTAATGTTGAAAGGCATGGACAGAGTGGATCTGGCAAAATTGTTTCCCATGATGGGGGAGTCTGGTACAAGAGGGCATGACTTAAGGTTTGAAGGGTGCCCATTGAGAACAGAGATGCGAAGACATTTTTTTAGCCAGAGGGTGGTGAATCTATGGAATTTGTTGCCACGGGCGGCAGTGGAGGCCAAGTCACTGGGTGTATTTAAGGCAGAGATTGATAGGTATCTGAGTAGCCAGGGCATCAAAGGTTATGGTGAGAATGCAGGGGAGTGGGGCTAAATGGGAGAATGGATCAGCTCATGATAAAATGGCAGAGCAGACTCGATGGTCCGAATGGCCGATTTCTGCTCCTTTGTCTTATGGTCTTTTACATTTTGTGTCTTGAAGAAACTTTGGGTATCCTGTTTAATATTATTGGCTAGCCTAGCTTCATATTGAATCTTTTCCTCTGTATGACTTTTTAAGTTCCCTTCTGTTGGTTTTTAAAAGCTTCCCAATCCACTAATTTCCCACTAATTTGTTTCTCTATTATATGCCCTCTCTTTGGCTGTTATGTTGGTTTTGAGTTCTCTTTTCAGCCATAGTTGTGTCATCCTGCATTTAGACTACCTCTTCTTTGGGATGTATCCATCCTGTGCCTTCCGATTTGCTCCCAGAATCTAGCCATTGCTGCTCTACCATCATCCTTGCTAGTGTTCCCTTCCAATTAATTTTGTCTGGCTCCTCTCTCATGCCTCTGTAATTCCCCTTACTCCACTGTAACACTAATACACCTGACTTTTTTCGAATTGCAGGCTGAATTCTATCATATTATTATTACTGACCCCTAGGGTTCCTTTACCAATTCTGGTTCATTGCACAATCCCCAGTCCAGAGTAGCTGATCCCCTAGTGGGCTCTACCACAGGCTGCTCTAAAAAGCCATCTCCTAGGCATCCTACAAATACTCTGTCTTGGGATCCAGCTCCAACCTGATTCTCCCAATCTACCTGCATATTGAAATCTCTGATGATTATCGTAACATTGCCCTTTTGACATGCAGTGATATTCTGATTTTGTCATCGACCCTGAATAGTTTGAATGATTACTCACGTTGCCTGTTTCCTTTCCCTGGACAGAGATGTCGCTCTCACTGACCAAGCGGGATCTGGATGAGCTGAAGCCATGGGTGGAGAAGACCGTGAAGAGGGTGCTGGGCTTCTCGGAGCAGACGGTGGTGACTGCTGCCCTCAACTGCGTAGGCAAGGGGATGGACAAGAAGAAAACCGTGGGTAAGAGGGCCGTGGCGAGGGATAACCTCCAGGGTGGGCTGACAGGCACAGGGAACGTGGAGTGGGGCAGTCTGTGACAGTGACCTACATACACCAGCAACTGGGGTTCATTTCTTGTGCTGTTTGTAAGGATTTTGTATGTTCTCCCTGGGTGCTCTGGTTCCCTTCCACAGCCCAATGACATCCTGGTTAGTAGGTTAATTGTTGACATGGTGAGAAGGCCCTGTTACCTTGCTGAATATCTAAATAAATAGACATTTTATAATTCAGTCTAATCCATATGCCACCATTCCTGGGTATCTAATAGCCTCTTAAATGCTTCTGTTGTATCTGCCCACATAACCACTCTGGCAGTGCTTTCCTCCCACCCCGCACTATGTAAATAAAAACAAGCTGCACACATCTCCCTTGTCTCTGCCTCTCACTTTATAAACCTCTATCAGGTCTTCCCTCCGCCACTCCAGTGAAAATGACCCTCAAACAGGGTGGGACGAGGCTTGTGTTCACCACAGACATTCCTGTGGATGGAATCTGGCACCATCTTCAGATGTACTCTGTCTTCACCCTCTTGAGCATCGTGGGCAAGGGAAAGGTCAACTCGAGGTGTTGCTGAAGGATGTTGGCCTGGAGTGTTCGACTGTTTATCGATGCCGCCGGACCTGCTGAGTTCCTCCGACGATCGTGTGCTTTGTACGATCTTGTTCCATATGGGCGGGGGCCCCTCAGCCTGTCAGTACACTGAGCAATCCCTTTGCCAGCGGGTGGCTTCTCTCCCCACAGATGCTGCCCGACCTCCTGAGGGTTTTCCGGCCTCTGTCATTGAATTGATGCCTATTTCCTGCTGATTGATTGTTTTACTTGCACCTCCCATGTTCTCATCAATTCCTGTTTGGGTATAGTTTACAGTGGGCAATTAACACATCGACCCCACACATCATGAGGATGTGGGAGGAAGCCAGAGCACTCAGGGCAAACCCGTGTTCCTCTGGGGTCAAGGTACAAAACACAGTACCAATAATCATACACAGCACAAAGCACATATGGCATGTAGAAGGTAGCAGTAAGCATACAGTCACACAAAAATACAGTCCAAGTCCCTGAGCCAATGAATGTTGCAGCAGTCAAACACAACACCGCTTGTCTTCTGCCAGCAGCGTGGACACCGTCCCAACTCCAGCGCACTTCTCCTGGGCGGCTGCAAACAGGCGACACTGAGGCTAGAGGCCTAGTCCTCGCTATGACTGAGGTCACGCAGCTCCCCGACCGTCGGTCCCACCAGGAAACCAGTGAACTGTACTTGCAGCATTTCACATTACCAATGTCCAGCGGCGAGTTGCAACCAGAAGAAAAACGACTGAGACAATCTGTTAGACTGCACACTGCCTTCGATCAGAGGGGAAACGTGCAAACTCCACAGACGTGCGCCTGCATGCTCGTTCACATGCAAGTATGCTCACCAACACAGACGTAGAACCTGGAATCTCTGGAACTGTTGCACTATTTTGATGCCCCCAGGTTGGGCGGAGATCAGGGGAACTGTAGCCATCACCTTCACTTCTGCTTACACCACCCCCACATTCTCATTTCCTGAGACAGGGTGACTGCAACAGCTCAGGCTGTTCTTGCAGGAGAATGTCATGAGATTGGCAGACGGGCAGGTGAAATCCACACAGGTACAGCCATAGGACGGGATTGAGCTGGAACTCTCAGCACCGAGACTGTCCTCCTCCCAAAATGATTTCATTTACACCCAGTAACACTGTTACCATGGCGACTTGAGTTGGGCAGAGTCTGGTATAGGGTGGGTTATCAGGTGAAGATCGATGGATGGAGGGCTGTTGGTTTTATTTTATGAGGCTGACCTCTCTCCCCACGTCTTGACCTCCCTCCCCACTGTCTCGCCCACCCTTACTCCTCTGCCTCGCCCTCCCTCCCTCCCCCCCAACTCACCCTTACTTCCTCCCCCTCATCCTGCCCTCCCTCCCCCGCCTTATCCCCCACCTCCCCCTCAACTCACCCCTGTCTCCCCCCCTACCTTGCCGCTCCCCCACAGAGCACCTGAAGCCTTTCCTGGATGATTCAACAGTGCGGTTCGTGGACAAGCTGTTCGAGGCGGTGGAGGAAGGCCGTAACTCCCGGCACTCCAAATCCAGCAGCGAGAAACACAGGAAGCGGGAACTGAAGGTCAGTTGTCCACGCCTGGCGCTCTCCTTTCACCCTCTGCGGTTTGTCCTGATTATTTCTGACCTCTGTTCCTTTACAATTCTCCTTAAAGTTGAGCTAATTAACGGAGCTTTTGGTTGGTTGGATTAGCTGGTGTGTGTCGCTGTGTAGTGTGTGGGATTTTTCAGGCACTGTGCGAATGCGGGTTCTTGTGTGGGGCGTAACTTCGGCTCACCCATCTCGCTGCTGCTGGCAGGAAGTCTTCGGCGAAGACTCGGAAGTCACCCGGGAATTGTCGGCCAAGAGGAAACGGATCCCAAGGTTCGAGGAGGTGGAGGAGAACGAAATCATCCCAGGTCCCCCCACTGAGAGCCCTGGGATGCTCACAAAGATTCAGGTAGGACCTCCTTAACTCCAGAACATTCCTCCTCTTGGGATGGACACGGTGCACAGTGGGAAACACAGCTGATGGGCAGTTGTACAACTCAGACTGCTGATCAAATAATTCTACTAACATAACACAGCACAGCATACAATCCATTGAGAACTTAACAGTGCGTAAAAGCAAACAGTGCATAACATCTGATTTGGTGCACCAAAGCAAACAGTCCACAGAGTCTGCTTCATCTTGCACCACAGCAAACAGTCCAGTCTATTCAAACGCCCCTCAGGAAGTTTGCCGGAAATGAGTTTGTCTGCTAAGAAAGAAAATAACCTAAAATTAAACTTTTAGCTTTTTGCATCTCCAACGTCTAGAGCTTCATCTCATATTTGACCCCAGGACTGTGTGATGGGACAATGTGGAGGGAGCTTCTCCTCATGTCTGACCCTGGGAGTTAGTAATGGGAGAGCGTAGAGGAGTTTCACCTCATGTCTGACCCGGGGACATGTGATGGGACGGTGTAGAGGAAGCTCTACTCTGTGTCTTTCCACGGAAGTGTGTGATGGGATGGTGTAAAGGGAGCGTCACTCTGAGTCTGGCTTGATTTTGCCTCGGGCGTATTCCTATCTGATCTTCCACTGGTTGATTGTGGTGTCTCCTGTCACTGACTGTTCCTGTTTGTTGTTTACAGATCAAGCAGATGATGGAAGCTGCAACGAAACAGATCGAGGAGCGGAAGAGGCAGCTGAGTCTGATCACTCCCTCCTTTCCTCAGGTAGGGCTGCTGACCCTCCTTGTGGCCCTCGGGGGCTGCTTGGAACACCCTTGGTTGTCATTGGCCTGGTGGCTGCTGGGATTTAGTCTCCCTGAAATGGGGGCAGGTGTCGGGGGGAGTGCCCTTGTGTGCTGGGCCACATACTGCCCGAGGTGGTGGGGTGGGTGACAGGGGCATTGGGTGCTGTGACATAGCCTCCCTGAATTTGGCCAGGATCCTTTGGGTGCATGTGACTGCCTCTCTGTGGTGGGGTTTGGGGCCCTGGGTCCTGGGACTGTCCCCCTGAAAATATGATGCATTGCAAGGTCCCGTGGGTGCTGCGTCTGGCTCCCTGAGTTGGGTGGAGTCATGAAGTCCCGTGGGTTCTGGGACTGTTTCCCTGAGGTGGAGGAAATGTCTTCCTGAATTGGAGGGGGGTTTAGAGAGAAAGAGGCCTTTTAGGTGTTCTGGTGTCTCCCTGAAGTGCAGGTGGGGGAGGATCCCTGGGGTGCTGGGACTGTCTCCCCGATGGGGATGTGGCGGGGGGAGAGGTGCTTGGAGTTGTACCATGTGGTCTGATCTGGGTAACGTCTCTCTGCCAGCGGGTCTCGGCTCCAGCCCTCTCGGCCGACCTCCCCCCAATGGGGCAGACTATTCAGCCGTCCCAGGCTGCCTCGTTCATGAACGACGCCATCGAGAAGGCGAAGAAGGCGGCGGAACTGCAGGCACGCATCCAGACGCAGCTCTCGCTGAAGCCCGGCCTGCTACAGAGCACCAACCTGGTGGGACTGGCCAACCTGCACGCCATGGGCATCGCCCCTCCGTGAGTACCTCTGACCCTTGACCCACTCACCACCGTCCCCGTCCTCTGAGTACCTTTGACCCTTGACCCACTCACCACCGTCCCCGTCCTCTGTGAGTACCTCTGATCCCTGGACCCACTCATCACCGTCCACGGGTCTGCCTCTCCCCACCCTGGGGCCCGATATCCACCGTCCCAGCACGAGAGATTGAATTAGATGAGCTTTACTTGTCACATGTACATCGCCGTATGTGAAATTCGTTGTTTATGTCAACGACCAACAGGATGCGAAGATGTTCTGGGGGCAGTGGCCACTTTTCCGGCGCCAACATAGCAGGTGCACGACTCACCAACCCTGGCCCAAATGGAACAGAATCAGGCCCTTTGGCCAATCTGCCCCTTACTCCTGTCTGGTTTATTGCTAACCTTTAACCTCCCCCTTCCCAACACCTTACCAGTCAAGAACCTGCGAATCTCTGTCCTAAATAGAGCCAGTGCCCTCAGACTTGATTCCCCCTCCGCAGGAGAATGAGGGGAGATCTTACTGAGGTATACATAATTATGAGAGGTAAAGATGGGGTGAATGCTTCCCGGCTTTTCCCTCTCAGGCTCTGTGAGACTAGAACTGGAGGTCATAGGTTAAGGGTGAAACACATGACAAGATTCTGAGGAGGACCCTCCTCGCTCAGGATGGTGTGAGTGTGGAACGAACTGTGAGCAGAATTGGTTGTGGGTTCAATTGTGTGTACATGGATGAGAGGGAGAGAGATATGGTCTGGGCACAGGTAGATGGGACCAAGCCAGCATGGACCAGATGGGCTGAAGGGCCTGTTTCTGTGCTCTGTTACTCTGTGATTTGGCCTCTGCAGTCCCCTATGGTGTTAAATCCCACAGATTCCTCACCTTCTGGCTGAAGAAATACCTCTTCATCTCAGTCCTTGAGGGACGCCCTTTATTCTGAGGCTGTGCTCTCAGATCCTGCCTCTCCACGGCTGCTCTTTCCCGGCCTTCCAGTATTCAGCGAGTTTCCCTGTCCCTCATCTTCCTGACCTCCATCGAGACATCAAATCCGGATGCTCACTCCACAATTTCCCTCCCTCACCTCGCACACCAATTTACCCACCGACTCGTCGTGTTACTGGGACATGGGAGAAGACCCGTCTGCGCACGCACTCAGCAAAGACCCAGGTACAAACACTTCTTTACTCAGGACACGCACCCCCTACGCTGAGGAGAGACGTGCTAGCATATGCACACACTCGAGTACACGTGTGCGTGTGTGTGTACAGGACAGAGAGATGCACGCGCACAGTGTGGATGGGTAAGGTAGGGCAATGTGTGAGGTGCCCTGGTTGAACATGCCTCTTCTTCCCCTGCTCCCGACAGGAAGGTGGAGTCGAAGGAGCACCTGAAGCCGACGCCGCTGATCCTGGACGACCAGGGCCGGACGGTGGACGCCACGGGCAAGGAGGTGGAGCTGACGCACCGCATGCCCACGTTGAAGGCCAACATCCGGGCGGTGAAGCGGGAGCAGTTCAAACAGCTGTTGCTGAAGGAGAAGCCTTCCGACGACCTGGAGTCCAACAACTTCTACGATCCCCGCGTGGCCATGGTGCCCGCCCAGCGGCAGAAGAGGCTCTTCCGGTTCCACGAGAGGGGCAAGTTCGAGAAGATCGCCCAGAGGATACGGACAAAGGTAGTGCTGGGCACAGGGAGCGAGCTCTGCCGGCTCAGTCCCAGCACACGTGTGGTTCTGTCCTGTATCATGTGTTATCTCAAGCACATGGCTGTTAATGTGTTATTAGCATGTGCTTGTGGGCTGTAACATTGTGACGTGTGCCACTTACACATGGACATGTTGGCACACGTGTTAATGTGTCTCTGGAACGCGGGTGATACATTAAGCTGGAAAGTGTACAAAAGCTATTTGCAAAGATGTTACCGGGACTGGAGAGTTTGAGTTTTAAGGAGAGACTGGATGGGCTGGGACTGTTTCCTCTGGAGCGAAGGCGGTTGAGGGGGTGATTTTGGATTTATAAAATCATGAGGGGCCAAGATAAGGTGATCGGTTAGTCTTTTTCCCCAGGAAAGGGGAGTCTAGGACTGCAGGGCAAAGGTTCTAGGTGAGAGGGGAGAAGTTTAAAGGGGACCTGGATGACAGCTTTTTCCACCCAGAGAGTGGCAGGGATGTGATACGAGCTGTCAGAGGAAGTGGTAGAGACGGGTACAGTTACCTTTAAAAGGTGCTTGGACAGGTACGTAGCGAGGGAAAGGTTAAAAGGGAAATGGGGCTAGCTCAGGTGGGGATACCTTGGTCAGCATGGAGCAGTTGGGCTGAAGGGCCGCTTCCATGCTGTATCAGTCTGTAGCTCTAAAACAGCTCAGGAAACCATGAGGGTAAATCTGAGTGTTAAACTGAGTCACTGGAGTTACGAAGCAGTGCCAGTGTTGACTACAGGCAATACTCCACATGTGGTCTCGCTACACAGCTTATCGTGATGCGGGTTAATGCTGTCTCCACCAATCTCAAGGAGCCATATACCTGAATGTTGTAGGTTAGGTCTCTTTGTTCTATTAACACTCCCCACGAGTGCTTGGCCATAACCCTCTAAGCCTTTCCTATTCACTGTGTCAGGCCTGTCCTGATTTAAATTCCCAAAATGCAATTGCTGTCTTTTGTCTGAGTTCAGGACCCTTGACCTGAACCCTGAATTCGTGTCCTTGACCTCACTTGCCCTCCCAAACCCTCTGCACCCCCTCATTTCATGCACACTGTCCCCCTCCAGTTTGCGTGCGCTCTTTCTCGCACTTGGTCTCTCGCCACACCCCTGCCTGACCCACCGGGTGCCCCTGACATTCTCAGACTTTAGGCATCTGCGGTGTTCCAGTTTGTGAGCCTCGGTAGGGGTATGGTGGGAGGAGTGGTGGGGGTGGGTCTGACACCAAGACTCTGGAACCGTCTCACCTTTCCCATCTCTCCCATCTCTCCACAGGCTCAGCTGGAGAAACTACAGACCGAGATCGCCCAGGCGGCCAAGAAGACAGGGATCCAGGCGTCGACCAAGCTGGCCCTGATCGCGCCCAAGAAGGAGCTGAGGGAAGGCGACGTGCCGGAGATCGAGTGGTGGGACTCCTACATCATCCACGGTGGTGTTGAACTGTAAGGCTCTCTCCACACAGGCTGAGTCTTCAACTGCTCGGCACCGGCTCATGACCTCTTTCTGTTTAAAACATGAGCAGTATTCTGCCAATGTTGTGCAGAACTAGTTGAACTATATTTCAGCGCCCAGCGAAACTAATCCTTTCTTACGCAATGTTCATAAAACGATAAGACATAGGAGCAGAATTAGGCTGTTCGGCCCATCGAGTCTGTTCCACCATTCCATCGCGGCTGATTTATCATCTCTCTCAACTCCATTCTCTTGCCTTCTCCCCGTAACCTCTGACACCATTACTAATCAAGAATCTATCAACCTCCACGTGTAATATACCCGTAACCTGGCCTCCACAGATTTGCCACTCATCTCTGTTCTAAAGGGACATTCTTCTGTTCTGAGTTTGTGCCCTCTGGTGCTAGGTTCTCCCCCTGTTGGAACTGTTCCAGAATCTAGTGATTTTTGGAAGATCACTACTAATACCTCCACAACAAATGTCATTTATACAGCTCTAGGCACGGAAATAGGCCCTTCGGCCCAACTAGTCCCTGCTAGCCTGATTTTCTGATGGGTGTCTGACATGAGATGTATTACACTTAGTCTATGTGCATCTAGCTCTCCCAAGTCTCTTTTTCTTAGCCGGCCCCAGTTGACATGTAGGAGAACATAATGAGGCCCTGGGGTTCCATCTTCAGCTTGTGGCAGTTGGCCTGTGTTAGACCCAATGACTTGGCCTCCACGGCCATCTGTGGCAATGAATTCCACAGATTCACCACCCTCATCTTGATTCTAAAGGGACAGTCTTGTATTCTGAGGCTGTGCCCTCTAGTCCTAGACTCCACTATTGGAAGCATCTCCACATCCACTCTATTTAGACCTTGCCGTCTTCCGTAAGTTTCATTGAGATCTTTCTCATTCTTCTAAGCCCCAGAGCCCTCAAATGCACCTCAAAAGTTAACCCTTTCATTTCCAGGATCATTCTTGGTGAACCTCTTCTGGACGCTCACCAGTGCCAGTACATCTTCCTTAGATAAGGGGCACAAAGCTGCTCATGATGCTCCAAATGTAGTCTGACAATGCCTTCTAAAGCCTCAGCATTGCATCCTGGCTTTTATATGCTAGTCCTCTCGATATGAAAGCTGACATTGTTCCATCTCACTGCATGATGTCTAAGTGTATTTGTGTCTGCTTCCACCCAGGACTGCAGAGAACTTGGCCAGCGAACACACCTTTCACGGAATCACTAACCTCGTGGAGCATCCGACCCAGATCAGCCCTCCAGGTACGTGCGGGGAACGAGGTGTGCATACGGACACCCCAACAGGGCAGTGTCTCGAATGACAGGGAGGAGCATTTGATCACTCTCGGCCTGTACTCACTGGAGCTTAGAAGAATGGGACAGGAGATCTCATTGAAACGTACCGAATATTGAAAGGCCTTGACAGAATGGATGTGGACAGGATGTTTCCTATAGTGGGAGAGCCTAGAGCTGGGGTACAGCCTCAGACGAGAGGGACGTGCATTTAGGACGGAGATGAGGAAAACTTTCTTTAACTAGATGTTGGTTATTCTGTGGAATTCATTGCCACAGATGGCTGTGGAGGCCAAGTCATTGGGTGTACTTAAAGCAAAGGTTGATAGGTTCTTGATTAATAAGGGTGTCAGAGGTTACAGAGAGATTGCGGGAGAATGGAGTTGAGAGGGAAAATAAATCAGCCACAACTGAATGGCGGAATGGACTCAATGACCAAATGGCTTAATTGCACTTCTGAGAGGCAGAGCTAGGGTAGACGGTCTTTTTCCCAAGGTGAAAATGTCAAATACCTGCACTGTATTGGGGAGGGGGCTTAAAGGAAATGTGTAGGGTAAGTTTTTCTTTGCACCGTGTCCGCAGTGTGCAGCCGGGTGGTGGTGGAGGCAGATATGATAAAGGTGTTTAAGAGCCTGTGGATTGTAGGGGGTGGAGGGATATGGACCACGTGCAGGAAGAAGGGATGCTTTTAAATTGGCCCTCCTGGTAGCCGTAGGCATGACTTTACTACGGCTCAGGGTGCCGGAGTTCGAAGTTCAGCTTCGATGCCATCTGCAAGGAGTTTGTACGTCCTTCCCGTGAACGGCTGGGTTTCCTCCGGGTGCTCCGTCCCGCCCCCCCCCCCCCACACAGTCCAAAGCTGTGCTGCTTATTAGGTTAATTAGTCCGATGATTAGGCTGGGGTTGAATATGGGGTGCACGTTGTTGGGCCAGAAAGGCACGTCTCTGAATATATAAAAAATGAAGTAACTTGCTCCCTGGCGTGTGGGTGAGGGAGTTAATGGCAACGTGGAGGCATCAGTAAGTACGTTTGATGTAAAGTGAGTGGTATGAGGCCTGCCTCTATGTGGAATGATTCCGTTACTGGCGTTGGGGGGGGTAGTATCAGGAAGCCAAGCGGCCTGCTGCTGCTATGTGCTGACCGACGCGCTCTCGTTTCTCTCACACAGTCGACACAGACAAGCCTGTAACCCTCGGGGTCTACCTGACCAAGAAGGAGCAGAAGAAATTACGGCGGCAGACCCGGAGGGAGGGACTGAAGGAGCTACAGGAGAAGATCCGATTGGGGCTGGTACCTCCTCCCGAGCCGAAGGGTAAGGAGAAACCTCGTCTCCATCCTCCCCTCCCCGCTGTTGCCCACCTCAGCCCCTCACCTCTCTCCTCTCTCTCTTCCCGCAGTGCGAATCTCCAACCTGATGCGAGTACTCGGTACAGAGGCTGTGCAGGACCCCACCAAGGTCGAGGCGCATGTCAGGGCCCAGATGGCCAAGAGGCTGAAGTAAGTGTGGACGGGGAGGGGTTCTTTGGGAGGGTTCCCCAGGGTGGGGCGGGAGAGGTTGAGGTGGGGTGGTCGGGTTGGGAGCAGGCCAACCTTCAGAATCGGAATAGAGTTTGTCATCGTGAAGTCTGTCTTGCGGCAGCAGTATGGTGCAGTTGATAAAAATGAGGGTGCAGACGATGTTCACCAGATGCTGCCTGGATTAGAGGGCATTTGCTATAACGAAAGGCTGGACACAGTTGGGTTGTTCTCTGGAACGGCAGAGGCTGAGGGGGAGATCTAAAATAGCTTCATAAATGGAGTAGACAGACTTTTCCCAGGGTTGAAATGTCTAATACCAGAGAGCATGCATTTAAGGTGAGAGGGGGCAGGTTCAAAGGAGATATGAGGAGCAGTTTTTTGACACAGAGTGGTGGGTGCCTGGAATGTACTGTCTGAAGTGGCAGAGGTAGATACGTTAGAGAGTTTTAAGAGTTAGGCGCACAATTGAGGTTAGGAAGGTTAGGGATATCATACTTTATACTTCTGTCGCCAAACAATTGATACTAGAGTGTACAATCATCATAGTGATATTTGATTCTGCACTTCCCGCTCCCTGGATTACAAATCGATAGTAAATATTAAAAATTTAAATTATAAATCGTAAATAGAAAATAGAAAAATGGAAAGTAAGGTAGTGGAAAAAACCGAGATGCAGGTCTGGATATTTGGAGGTTACGGCCCAGATCCGGGTCAGGATCCGTTCAGCAGTCTTATCACAGTTGGAAAGAAGCTGTTCCCAAATCTGGCCGTATGAGTCTTCCAGCTCCTGAGCCTTCTCCTGGAGGGAAGAGGGACGAAAAGTGTGTTGGCTGGGTGGGTTGTGTATTGTGTAGAGATAAGGGATTCGTTCCATTGGCCATGTGATAGCTAACTTATTTGGTTCGGCACAGCATTATGGGCTGAAGGACCTGTTACTGTGGTGTATCCAGAAGTAATAGAAAAATAAATAGAACCTCTGAGAGTGGGTAACCAAGGGGTGAATGACACAGCACAATAAACCACTTGTCCCCTTGACACCCTTAACAGACCTCCCTGACTGACAGGGTTCATGTGTTCATGGACCATTCAGAAATCTGATGGAGGGGAAGAAGCTGTTGCTAAACTGTTAAGTGTGGGTCTTCACGCTCCTGTACCTCTTGCCTGATGGTAGCAATAATACGAGACTGTGTCCTGGCTGGTGTGGGTTCGGAATCCTGGATGCTGTATTCTTGAGGACTCCCCTTTCGGGGATGTACTTGTTGCTGCGAAGCTCGTGCCTGTGATGGAGGTGACTGAGTCTACAACGTCTGGGTTGCTGACACTGGAACATGAAGCTTTTCACCCTTTCCACCACTGATCCCTCAAAAAGGATGGGTGGGTGACCTGACCTCCCCTCCTTGAAGTCCATAATCAGTTCCTTGGCCTTGCTAACATTGAGTGTGAGGTAGTTGCTGTGACAGCACTCAACCAGCTGACCTGTCTCACTCCCGCACACCATCTCGTCGCCACCTGAGGCTCTGCCGGTGACGGTGGTGTCGGTGGCGAATTTACAGGCCCCGTTTGAGCTGTGCCCAGCCACTCAGTTGTGAGTGCAGAGAGAATAGAGCAATGGGCTAAGCACACATCCTTGAGGTGCACCGGTGTTGGTCGGCAGCAGGGAGGAGTTATGATTGCTGATCCGCACGGACTGGTGTTCTGATGGGGAAGTAAAGGATCCAGTTGCAGAGAGAGGTACAGTGGAACCGGCTCATTGTTTACAACGTCTGAAGGGCACTCAGATGGGACCATGAGTGGAAGAGGTTGGCAAGGACATGGGCCAAACACTGGTCAGAACGGGCCGGAGGAGCAGAAGGACCTGGAGGGGCTGAATGGAACCAGCATTTCCTCAGTGAAATTACTGTCGGACTCATGAGGGTGGTGTATATGTGTGGGGCTGCTGAGGACATGGGGGTCAACCTTTACACATTCCGAGAAGTTTTTTTGTTGCTCCAATAATGGAGATCTTGTGAAATTCTTTTAGATTGTGACCGGAAGATATAGGAGCAGAATCAGGACATTCAGCCCATCAAATCTTCCCTTGCATTCAATCATGTCTAATTTTTTTCACCCCATTCAATTTAATATCAAAAAGTTAATACAATATACAACCCGAAATTCTTATTCTTCGCAGACATCCACGAAACAGAAAAATCCCTAAAGAATGAACGACAGAAATGTCAGAACCCCAAAGTCCCCTCCCACCCACAAGCAGCAGGAAAACCATCAACCCTCTTCCTTGCCCCCCACTCCTGCGCCAGCAAAAGCCCTCCCCCCCCCCACCCCATGCAAGCAATAGCAAAGCTCCCTAAAGAGAGAGACCTTGATTAGAGTCCATCGAAAACTACAGTCCATCTCAACACTCTGGTATCTCAGACAGGCTGTCAGGTTGTTCCTGCAACAGATTAGAGCGGGAGACCAATAGCTTGCTGTTTCGATGTTGCAATCTATCGCGTCACTTCCCTGAGGTTCTCACTCACTGCCGAGAGAGGGGATCACTCGAGTGCACATCATCGAAATGGAGGTCACAGGCTCCAACAGTAGCAGAACCACACTCGAAAGACAAAAAAGGCTGTGGAAGAAGTGAAAGGAGTAGTTTTGTGAACCATCATGGGTCATGGTCTGAAAGTGCTTCCCCCCTCGACACCTCAGTCATTTGCCCTGCGTCATGTCCCAACAGGGAATCCAGTGTTGCCCCTCCCCACCCCTCTATTCGGGACAGAATACTCCGTCATGAACTTCTTGGGTGCTGGGGATCATTTGCGGAGGCGAGATTTAAGTTGTATGATCATTTACTGATACAGCACGGTAACAGACCGACGAGCCCGTGCCGTCCAGTTACACCCATGTGACCAGTTAACCTACAAATCGATACGTCTCTGGATTGTGGGAGGAGGCTGCAGCTCCCACATGGTCACAGGGAGAAGTTTGAACCTCCTTATGATAGAAAAATGGAGGGCTATGTAGGACGGAAGGGTTAAAGTGGGTCGAAGCCCCTGTACTGTATTCATTGGCGGAATCGAACCCAGGTTACTGGCACTGTGACAGCGTTACGCTACTGTACCACCCCACCCCCTTTTATTTGCTGGTGGCTTTGGAGGTGCAAGGAGAAGGGCAGTCTTGCCCGACAGAGGCACGTTGGGGTTCAGTGACCCAGGGTCACCGCGGAAAGGGAGGGTACAGGTGCCAGGAAGGGCCCTAACTGACTGCTCCAATCCAGGGCTCACCAGGATGCCAACAGCGCCCGGAAACTGACAGCAGACCAGCGACGCGAGAAGAAGATGAAGAAACTGAAGGAGGACCTGTCCCAGGGGGCCCACATCGCCGTCTACCGGTGAGTCCACGAGCCCATCTCGCGCTTCGAGCGGCCCTGTCATAAGCAGCCTCCCGCCACTTGGCTTTTCTCCAGCAGCCTCACTTGATAGCAGAGTTCAGGGTTAAACTGTGTGGCCGCCCCTCCCATGGTGCCCCCTTCCCAAACAAACGTACTTCCCACAGTGTGGGAAGACCCCCCAACCCGGTCACCCCTCCCACGGTGTGTGCCCCTGGGATGGTGCAAAGGGAGCTTCCTCTCGGTCCAACCCCGGGAATGTGTAATGGGACAGTGGGCTTCTGCTCATGGTGCAGGCTCCCCCCACCCCCAGGTCGCTCCTCCCATAGTGCGACCTGCAGTCGTACCGTCCCTCCCTCAGTATGGACCTCCCTCGGCATTGCCCCTCCCACAGTGTGACACCCCTATCGGTCTGAGGGTTGATAAAGCAGCCCATTGTGAGGAGGAAGGGTGGGAGAGTTGGTCGGGGGACTATTCTTGTGCTGAGCCTCTTACCTGCAGGTGGACTGACAGATCCCTCTCTCTCGCAGGATCCGAAACCTGAGCAACTCCGCCAAGAAGTTCAAAGTCGAGACGAATGCAGCACAGCTGTACCTCACGGGGACGGTAGTCCTGCACAAGGATGTCAACGTGGTGGTGGTGGAGGGAGGTGAGCGGTCATCCTGTCCCTTCTCGCCGTCATAACTTAGGCAAAGCTGAACTTGGGGTTCTCCATCTCAGCAGAAACTCGCTGCCCAGTGGCCCCAGTTTCAAAATGGTGAAGTGAGAAGCAGAGTCTTAGCAGCCTTAGCAAGATAGAGGGAGGTTTCACTCCATGTCTGACGCCGGGAGTGTGTGATGGGACAGTGTAGAGGGAGTTTCACTCTGTGTCTGACCCCGGGAGTGTGTGATGGGACAGTGTAGAGGGAGTTTCACTCTGTGTCTGACCCCGGGAGTGTGTGATGGGACGGTGTAGAGGGAGTTTCACTCTGTCTGACCCCGGGAGTGTGTGATGGGACAGTGTAGAGGGAGCTTCACTCTGTGTCTGACCCCGGGAGTGTGTGATGGGACAGTGTAGAGGGAGCTTCACTCTGTGTCTGACCCTGGGAGTGTGTGATGGGACGGTGTGGAGGGAGTTTCACTCTGTGTCTGACCCCGGGAGTGTGTGATGGGACGGTGTAGAGGGAGTTTCACTCTGTCTGACCCCGGGAGTGTGTGATGGGACAGTGTGGAGGGAGTTTCACTCTGTGTCTGACCCCGGGAGTGTGTGATGGGACGGTGTAGAGGGAGTTTCACTCTGTGTCTGACCCCGGGAGTGTGTGATGGGACGGTGTAGAGGGAGCTTCACTCTGTGTCTGACCCCTTTTTTTTTGTTTTTTTTTTCAAAATTCTTTATTACAAATGTCGGTGCTATACAATATTTACAAACCCAGTGACTAACATATTTACTACACTACAAACAGACAATACATCTTAAACCAATATATTGCCATCCTCATCAATGATGGCATTTACACCCCGCGGAGCCCAACGGTCCCGGAACACCTCTACGGTCGCCGTGGACTGTGCGTATTCCTTTTCAATGTTCACCCGGGCACGAACATACCCCCTAAACATAGCCAGGCAGTCCGCCCGGGGAGAACCTCCTGCCACCCTTTTCCAGGAGCCACGGATGGCAATTTTCGCCAGCCCCAGGAGCAAGTTGACAAGGACATCCTCATCCCTCTGTGCCCCCCTCCTTACTGGATGACCATATATAAATAGGGTGGGACTGAAATGCAACCAGAAGGCGAGAAGCAGCCCACGCAAAAACGCGAAAAGGGGCTGCAGCCTCACACACTCCACGTACATGTGGTACACGGTCTCCTCCAGCCCGCAGAAGTGACACGCGGCTGGGAGATCCGTGTACAGACTAAAGAACTTATTGCAGGGCACCGCTTTATGCAGCACCCTCCAGCCGAGATCCCCAAGGTGCATGGGGAGGACTCCCTTGTAAAGGGACTTCCATTGGGGACCCCCCTCACCTCCAGGTGGAAAGACCGACCGCCATGGCGTGTCGGGACGGTGGACAAAGGCTAGGAAGTGGAGGGTGTGGAGCAGCAGCCCATAAAGGTACCTCCTGCCTGCATCCCTGAATGGGATTGTGGGTGTCGATGAAAGACGGCTCAAGTTGTGTGGATTCGTCTCTCGGGTAAGGCTGCGGGGCCTGGGCCCGACGAGCAGCTCAGCTTGAGTCGATCCACACACCTGAGCCGCACCGACATCCGCTGAGGCAGGGCAAGGGTCGGCCAGGACCCCGCCCTCTGCCAGAGGAGGGGATTCCCGGCCTGAGGCAACCATGTTCCAGACTCTCAGTAGGTCATGATAGAAGCCGGGCAGCCTCTGCAAAGCAGCACGGCTGACGCCTGCCGGTGGTAGCTGCATATCTTCGTGAAGGCAGCAGCCCCTCCGGAGGAAGAAAGTCGCCAACACGTGCCACCTGGGAGGGCGCTCGGCGTACAGGAATCTCTGCAGAGTCCTGAGGCGGAGAGCCGCCAGTCGTGTGCGTACACACACCAGCGACTGTCCGCCCTCTCCTACTGGGAGACTCAGAACCGCTGCAGAGACCCAGTGTTTCCTGTTTCCCCAGAAGAAGTCCACCAGCTTCCTCTGCATTCTCGCAACAAAAGGGGCAGGGGGGGCCAAGGTGACCATCCGGTACCACAACATGGAGGCCACCAGCTGGTTTATGACCACCACCCTGCCTCGATAGGAAAGCACCCTGAGAAGGCCTGACCAGCGCCCTAGCCGGGCCATGACCTTTGTCTCCAGGTCCTGCCAGTTCGCCAGCCAGGTCTCCCCAGAAGGACTCAGGTAGACTCCCAGATAGAGAAGACGTCTGGTGCTCCACTCAAAAGCTCTCATCTCCTCCGGCAGGGAGTCCACCTGCCACTGGCCTACTAAGAGTCCGGAACATTTCGCCCAGTTGATCCTGGCGGAGGATGCCGCCGAGAAAACATCTTGGCACTCGCGCATCCTCCGCAGGTCACAGGGGTCTGTCATCATGAGGAGTACGTCATCGGCGTAGGCCGAGAGGACGACCCTCATGTCCGGTTCGCGCAGAACCAGACCTGTCAGCCTTCACCGAAGAAGGCCGAGGAATGGCTCGACACAGATCGCATACAGTTGACCGGACATGGGGCACCCTTGACGCACTCCTCTTCGGAAGTGGATAGGTCCTGTCAGTGATCCGTTGATCTTAACTAGGCACTCTGCGGCAGAGTACAGGAGCCGAACTCGGGCCACAAAGTGTGGTCCGAGCCCAAAAGCCTGCAGGGTGCCCAGCAGGAAACTGTGGTCCACCCGGTCAAACGCCTTCTCCTGGTCAAGAGAAAGAAACGCTGCCGGGGTCCCAGTCTCCTGGAGCAGGTGGATCAGGTCCCGTACTAGGTGGACATTGTCCTGGATGGAGCGGCCCAGGACCGTGTAAGATTGGTCAGGATGGACCACCTGTCCAATTACCGAACCCAGACGGTTGGCCATTGCCCGGGCGAAGATCTTGTTGTCCGCGCACAAGAGGGAGACCGGCCGCCAGTTCTTTAGCAGGCGGAGGTCTCCCTTCTTGGGCAGTAGGACCACAACAGCTCTTCGCCATGAGAGGGGCATTTCTCCGGTGGCTAGGCTCTCCCCTAGGACAAGGCTGTAATCATCCCCCAGGACATCCCAAAAAGCCTGATAAAACTCAACACTCAGTCCATCCAAACCAGGGGACTTGCCCCTCCGGAGTTGCCGAAGGGCAGTGGACAGCTCCTCCCGAGTCAGAGGGGCATCCAGACGCACTGCATCCTCTGGACTGACCTTAGGCAAATCCTTCCAGACCTCATTGCACGCCTCCGCATTTGACGGATCAGGCGAGAATAAGGACCGATAGTATGAACGGACCTCGTTGTTAATTCCATCAGGGTCCGTGATGGAGGAGCCATCGGCAGCCAGCAATTCCACTAGCTGCTTTTGAACTCCCCGCCACCTCTCCAACGAGTAGAAGGGTGAGCCACGGTTCAAATCCTGCAGCATTTGGATCCGTGACCTCACGTACGCACCTCGGGACTGCTGAAGCTGCAAGTCCCTTAGTGCGTCCTTCTTCTCCTGGTATTCCTGCCACAGCTGCTGGTCTCCAGTGGTCGGACCGAGGCGGGACTCCAGGTCAAGCAACGCTCTCTCAAGCCGCTCAATCTCAGAGCCCCGCCCTTTGGTCGACCCCCCAGTGTACTCCCGACATAAAAACTGGATGTGGGCTTTGCCCACATCCCACCATAGCCGTAGGGAGCAGAACTCTCTCCGCCTCTCCTTCCAGGAGACCCAGAACGCTCGGAACGAATCCCGGAAACGGCTGTCCTCCAGCAGCCGGTTGTTAAAATGCCAATACCCGGATCCCACCCGAGGGTGTAGTGGAATAAATTCCATCCACACAAGGTGATGATCCGAGCACGACACTGGCCGCATGGAGGACGCCGACACGCGGGAGGCGTAGGCCCGAGAGATGTAAATGCGGTCTATCCTGGAACCTCCTTCTCTAGACCTTCTCGAGAAGGCGCTAGAGTTGGGGTGAAAATTCCGCCAGCTGTCCACCAAGTCAAAGGAGCCGACTAGCTCCTTTAACTTTTTTGCTGATGCTGGGTCGCGTTGGAGGCCCGAACGGTCCTCCACCTCGAGGGTACAATTGAAATCTCCCCCGAGGATTATGCAGTCCCCTGGATCGATGGAGCTCAGCAGGGTGGACAGCTGACAGAATAGGCGCGTCTGCATCACACCGCGCCTGGGAGCATACACATTGATAAAATGCAATGGTACGCCATCCAGGCGCACAACCAGGTGGAGCAGACGGCCAGGCACAACGTCTTGGACTCTTTCAATTACTGGCTGGAAGGTCGGGGCCAACAGGATCGCCACCCCGCTAGAAATGGAGCTGAGGTGGCTCATGTAGACCCCGCCCCGCCACTCCAGGAGCCAAGCAGACTCGTCCCCAGGGATGGTATGGGTTTCCTGCAGGAAACTCACCGTATACCGCCCATCCCTGAGGACTGAGAGATTGTTATGCCTGCGAAGAGGACCCCTGCTGCCGTTTACATTGAGACTAGCTATGGTAAGCTTCATGGCGGGAGCACACTAGGTCTCAGCAGCTGCGCCCATTTCGGTGAGAGCGGAGGCGCCTTCCACCACACTGTCCGGAAAGAAAGCAAAGATACCTTTTGCTTTCCGGGCTCGAGCGGTACCAGCAACACCCTGTGACCCACCATCCCCCGTAGGAGCGAGGCTGCTTCTCCCTCTGATGTCCCTTACTAGGTCATCCAGGAAAGATTTTAGTTGCCGTCTGTCGTTCCCCACCACCGCATTCCTCTTTCCCTTTCCCTTTCGTCTGAGGATGACTCGCAGGGACCTCACCAGCCTCGGCATGCTGGGCCAGCGAAGCGAGGCTAGCTGAGGCCGGTGCTTGGCACCCTCAGAGGTGAGAATGAAATGCTTAATTTCCTCTACAGGTATCAATGGGGATTTCTCAGGAGGGGTGAGGATGTCCATTGTTTCACTATCGAAAGAGTCCCCCTCCAACCCGTCACTGCAGACAGAATCCCCATCGGCCTCCCCGCATGTTCCAATAGATGGCTGCGCCTGCGACCCACACCGCGCAGCGGGCACCTCGCTCTTACCTGCCTTCTCCACCGTCGCATCAGCCTCATCCACATTTGCGACAGTGGAGAGACAATCCCCAGGGACTCCCTGCAAGTCATTTATTGCTGGGGTCGATGTGCACAGAATATCGTCCTCCCTAGGGGGCAGGCATAGAGGGGAACCCGGCACCTTTGGTCCAAGGGATTCATAAGCCGCCTGGTGCTGAGAATGAGAGAGCTTTGCCTCGTCTCCTCTTACACTATTCGGTACACTGGCCTCCAGAGAGGCGCTGACTTGTAGGTCCTGGGTGGAGGCCTCCAGGGCTGCCTCATTTGTGCAAACAGGCCTATCACAAGCTTTTTGCACAACCACACCATCTACCCCAGGACTGGTGGCTACATCTGAGGACTCAGGTTTAGAACCAACCCCTACCCGGATTCCCACCCCTTCCTGGGACTCCCCCGCATCTACATCCCCTGCCCTCTTGCGGGAACGTTCCCTTCTCCTCTTCACGCTGGAGGAGCACACAGGTGCAGGCTTCACCGATGGGGCGGCGCCTTCTGTTTCCATCGCCCCGTCTGCTTGCGCACCTCCCCGAGCCCCACGCTCCACTTCAGACGAAATGGGTGTGAGCTCTGCGACCTCAAAGGCCCGCTTCTTACTATGTTTGGATTTCCCCTTTGCCTTCTTACTCCGCACAGACTCCACCCCGTCCCCCAC
This sequence comes from Mobula hypostoma, assembly GCF_963921235.1. Lineage (NCBI taxonomy): Eukaryota > Metazoa > Chordata > Chondrichthyes > Myliobatiformes > Myliobatidae > Mobula > Mobula hypostoma. Next base: position 244,697,804 of record NC_086098.1, read on the forward strand.
CTGAACTACAGGGAGAGGAGCAGGGACCGACCCAACCGTAGAAGTAGGGACAGGGGTAGGGGTAGGGGCAGGGTGAGGGGCTGGGGCAGGGTCAGATGCAGGTGCAGGCGCATGCGCAGGAGTAGGATCAGGGGCAGAGGTAGCTGCGGCACTGGTGCCCGAAGTGGGCTCCCTCGGGTTCCGGGCGGCAGGACAGTCCCTCCGAAAGTGCCCCACCTCCCTGCACGCATGGCACCGTGGGCGCTCGGAGCTCCAGTACACCTGATAATCTACTCCCTCGTGCCGGACAGTAAAGCGGCCCTCAACATCGTCCTCCCTTTCCAGCTGCATGAAAACCTGACGCCGGAAAGAGATTACGGTGCGGAGGGTGCGTCTCTTAAATTTGTGTCGGATGGCAGTAATCTCCGACCTTACTTGCCCTAAACGGGCCAGTGGGGGAAGCAAGTCCTCATTTGGAATGAAAGGCTTAACATGCCCAAGCACGATACGTTGCGTGGGGGCCGTCACCAGCTCCATAGGTAAAAAGATGTTGTCCACCGTGACTCCCCTGCTTAGGGCCCGGTGCACTAGCTCTTCATTCACCAGATAGAACACCGCCTTTCCGAACTCCTTCTCCGTGGCCAGAATACCACCTTTCCCCACAAGGTCCTCCATTGCCTCCGTACACTTTTCTAGTGTCATTCCAGGGCGCAAAATACATTGCACCCCACGTTCCACCTTCACCGACCGAAACAGGGCGTTGTCCGAGGCCGGGGAGGCAGCCGCCCTTGCGTAACTCCCCGAAGGCCCGCGACTCCCTGGAGACCGGTCCGGCATGCTGGCGCTCTTTCCAGTCCGAGAATTTTGCGGCGGTGCCAGTTAGAAGTCCTGGAGCGAGTCGAATAACTGGCCGGGAAAGTTTGCAGTCGACAGTTCCTCGCTGGCTCGGCGCCAGGAAAGGCTCCGTCGGACTTGCAGAGACCCAGGCCGGGAGAGGCCGAAACGTCCTTCCAGATGCTCCGGCACCGACACCGGACGAAAAATCAGGAAAACAATGGAGGAGGAACGTTGCCCCGATGTCAATGGGGGGGGGGGGAAACGATGGCGTTTGCCTCCGGTTTTGGAGCGAACCGGCTTACTGGCGAGTTGCCAGCGGCCGCAGCTGGGAGCTACGCAGTAAGCAGCCGCCAACAAACCCAGTCCAAACCGGCAGCAAAAACTCCACACCGAGCTTCCACGCCAACGCCGTCACTCACTCAGTTGTCCAAGAGACTTTTAGAGCCACCTCCAAAGTATTCCACGAACTTTATCCAGTAGTTTTCCTTCGATTTCTCCCAGCTCAGTCAGCACAGCTCCTCTCTGTGTCTGACCCCGGGAGTGTGTGACGGGACAGTGTAGAGGGAGTTTCACTCTGTGTCTGACCCCGGGAGTGTGTGATGGGACAGTGTAGAGGGAGCTTCACTCTGTGTCTGACCCCGGGAGTGTGTGATGAGACAGTGTGGAGGGAGATTCACTCTGTGTCTGACCCCGGGAGTGTGTGATGGGACAGTGTAGAGGGAGCTTCACTGTGTGTCTGACCCCGGGAGTGTGTGATGAGACAGTGTGGAGGGAGATTCACTCTGTGTCTGACCCCGGGAGTGTGTGATGGGACAGTGTAGAGGGAGCTTCACTGTGTGTCTGACCCCGGGAGTGTGTGATGAGACAGTGTGGAGGGAGATTCACTCTGTGTCTGACGCCAGGAGTGTGTGATGGGACGGTGTAGAGGGAGTTTCATTCTGTGTCTGACCCCGGGAGTGTGTGATGGGACGGTGTAGAGGGAGTTTCACTCTGTGTCTGACCCCGGGAGTGTGTGATGGGACAGTGTGGAGGGAGATTCACTCTGTGTCTGACCCCATGTGTGTGTGATGGGACGGTGTAGAGGGAGTTTCATTCTGTGTCTGACCCCGGGAATGTGTGATGGGACGGTGTGGAGGGAGTTTCACTCTGTGTCTGACCCCGGGAGTGTGTGATGGGACAGTGTGGAGGGAGATTCACTCTGTGTCTGACCCCATGTGTGTGTGATGGGACAGTGTAGAGGGAGTTTCATTCTGTGTCTGACCCCGGGAGTGTGTGATGGGATGGTGGACAGGGAGCTTCCTCTCGGTCCAATCCCGGGAATGTGTAATGGGATGGTGGTCCTCGTCCTTCCCCTGATCCTCACTGGGCTGGGAGATTACCACTGATCTGGGTGCTGTGCGTTCCGAATGTCCGGGTTATGGTTTCAGCTACTGCCCCTCCTGTGCACTCAGGTCCAAAAGCTCAGAAGAAGTTCAAGCGACTGATGCTGCACCGTATAAAGTGGTCGGAGCAGACGGCCAGTTCCCGTGACGATGGTGAGTTTTGGTCGGCGGGTGTCCAGGGTCCTGACGCGGATGTCTGTTTGGGTGCGTGTCAGTGCTGTTGATGTCTCGCACTGTTACAGCACCAGTGTGGTATCCGGACTCTTTTGGATTGATTCTCGATCAATGCAATTTCACAAGGTTTTCGACTCTTGTGTTTTAATCCAAGGGTCGTTCAGAAGTCAGGAATGAGGCGCAATACTTGTTGCTTCACGATGGTTTTATTCAGCCATGAGAGAACATGGAGAAATTGAAACGAGCAGTGATAGAGGTCTAAGCACAGGGAGAGAGGGACCAAGGAACTAAGATGGGACTAGTTTGTGGTCAGCTATTTTATGCCCATAGATAAGGAATTTTTTTTTTAATTTTATTTTTATTTGGATAAGGAATTCACAGATATCATGTACTTTTTTCACACATATAACCTTTTCCATTTTTTTATATGTATAAAACTAAATTATTTATGCATTCTTAAGTACACATTGAGATGATATAAAAGGAAATTAGACACTTAAATAGATAATTATGTACTGTGCTAATTCTAATCTATTAGGCTAAGTAATGGTATTAGTTGTTAAGAAAAATGGTAATAATAGTTTCCATATAACTCTACTGGACCATTCCCACTGGTCCAAAATGTTGTATATAAGCCTATGTAACAACCATTGTAGGTGTTTATATCCTAATTTGTTCATGCTTGCTCCTGCCTGCAGACATAATTATCCAATCCCTATGTACTTATTTACTTAATTTTTTCATTTTTTATCCCTTTCCCAAATCTTTCCCATGTGTTAATTCTCTATTTTCCAAAAGAAAACAAAAAAAAAAGACATTTAGACTCGGGGTGCTTACGTTAGCAATATTACTGTGTTGATGAGAAGAGCAGTATAAATCATTAGGAGAGTCATCTAAAGTCTGCTCGCATTGGGGTTATATATTCAAAACATTTATTCCAGATTTGATAAAATTTTTCTTTTTGAATTCTCAGGGAGTAAGTCAACTTTTCCATTTTAAATATTTCCAAGATAAGTTCGTGCCAATCTTCTAATGTAGGTGGTATTGGATTTAGCCATTTTCTAGTGATTGATTTCTTACTTGCCGCTAAGAGGGCCTGCAGCAACTTTATATCTTCCTTCTGTTCAAGAAACAATACATGCCCCAAATAGAGCGTCTCAAAGTTCAGAGGTATCTGGGACCTAAGTACCTTAACTAATGTTCTATGAATACCTTCCCAATATAGACTTAATTTAGGGCAATCCCAGAAAATATGAAAATGATTTGCCTCCTTGGAGTCGCACCTTCTCCAACACGTCACGTTTGTATCTTTATATTTTGATAAGGAACATTTCATTCAAATTTGTCGATAAGAGTCAACCAATGAGATTGGTGTTATTCAAATAATGCAGTACCAAGAGAAACTTCCAGAGTCACACTTGGTAGAACTGCTGGGGCCACGCTAAATTTGCTTGTACACATTGTGTCCACTAGGAAGCTTATTAAATTGTTATGCATATAAGAATTGCTTAAAGTACAAGCATATAATGCTTAAACAGGTTTAACTGTAAAGAAAACACTGATTAAACAGTCTAAGAATTAAACGGTCAGATTGAACAGAAGTAACTCCCCAGGTCTGACCGGGATGGCTCCAGGTTACTTTGGGCTGAGTTTGGAGGATTGATCACAGGAAGCATGTAATCAGGGGTGTGATTCACGGAGACATTGGGACACCCCGGTAGCTTAGCGGTTAGCGCGATGGCTCTGGGCCTTTATTCGCTGGAATGTAAACGAATGGGGGGGATGGGGAGGATCTCATTGAAGCCTATCAAATGTTGGAAAACCTAGATAGAGTGGATGTTTCCTACCGTAGGGGAGTCTAAAACCAGAGGGCACAGCCTCAGAATAGATGGACATCTATTTAGGATAGAAATGAGAAATTGCTTTTGCCAGAGGCTGCCGAATCTGTGGAACTTGTTGCCACAGGTGGCTGTAGAGACCAGGTCATTCGGCAGAGGTTGATAGGTTGTTGATTAGTCAAGTGTGAACGGTTACCATAAGACAAGACAAGACCATAAGACAAAGGAGCAGAAGTCGACCATTCGGCCCATCAAGTCTGCTCCGCCATTTTATCATGAGCTGATCCATTCTCCCATTTAGTCCCACATCCCCGCCTTCTCACCATAACCTTTGATGCCCTGGCTACTCAGATACCTATCAATCTCTTTATGGATGGTATTTGAGCTTACGGGGAGGAGACAGGAGAATACGCTTGAGAGAGAGAGATATCAGCCATGATGAGATGACTGAGCAGACTCGATGGGCTGAATGGCCTCATTCTTCAACTATACCTTATGGCCTTACAACTCGGGGCACCAGTGTTCAATTCTGACTCCATCTGTTTGTGCGTCCTTTCCGTAAACACATGGGTTTCCTCTGGGTGCTCCAATTTCATCCCACAGTCCAAAGACGTTCTGTTTAGTAAGTTAATTCAGGGGTCCCCAACTTTTTTTGCAACGCGGACCGGTTTCATATTGACAATATTCTTGCGGACCAGCCGACCCGGCAGGGGGGCGGGGGGGTGGGAGTAGGATTGCCAACGGACAAGAGTAGCAGTCAAATACGTTGTGTTTACCCCGAGAAAGACTACAATGACCATGAAGCCTTGCACAGGCACCAGTGCGCTTGTGTGTACGTGCCGATTTTTTTCCTACAAATCGTTTTTGGCAATTCTGTTTTGGGGAGGGAGGTGTTAATCACGACCGGAGTATAGGTGATAAATGGCTAATACACTCAATTTCGTTTCTAAAAGGGTTTATCTAACGAATTTAATATTAAACACACAGCGCATATTTTCCTCGCATGAATATAGTGATAAGTCAATTATCAGGGGAGGACGGGGAGCTTGAAGTAAGTGTTGAACGAACTTCCAGTAGAAGTGGTAGAGGCAGGTTCGATATTATCATTTAAAGAAAAATTGGATAGGTATATGGACAGGAAAGGAATGGAAGGTTATGGGCTGAGTGCAGGTCGGTGGGACTAGGTGAGAGTAGCGTTCGGCACGGACTAGAAGGGCAGAGATGGCCTGTTTCTGTGCTGTAATTGTTATATGGTTATATAAGTCAATAGCATCATAACATTTTAAGTAACGTTTGGATATTAAACACACAGCACATATTTTCCCCGTATGAACATATAAAATCATTGCAACACACCAATATCGCTGAATCAGTGGGAGCCCTGGACTTGTTTTCCTGCAACAAGACGGTGCCATCGAGGTGTGATGGGAGACAGTGATACTCGAACAGGGTTCCTTATGTCCAGTCTATTCCGCAGTTTAGTTTTCATTGCATTCATTGCAGAAGATATGATGTTGGAAATGGAAGCAACGTTTTCAGTGCTTTCGTGGCTATCTCAGGATATTCAGCCTTGACTTTGATCTGGAATGCCGGCAGAGATGTTATGTCAAACATACTTTTCAGCCCGCTGACATTTGCAAGCTCGAGGAGTTGATCTCCTTCCCGCGCTGACGTGGATGACGCGCGGGTAACGACCTCACGTGCGTTCAGGCTCAACAGTGGGCGTGACAGGGAATGAGGAAAGGTGCAGCTGACTCATATCGCCAAACCATATCGTTTCCTCGCGGCCCGGTGGTTGGGGACCCCTAGGTTAATTGGTCATTGTGAACTGTCCTATGATTAGGCTGGGGTTCAGTAGGTGGTGCAGCTCAGCGGGCCGGATGGGCCTGTGCTGTCTCTAAATAAAATTCAGTACATCACAGAAACAGGCCCTTTGGCCCAACTCTGCCATACTGAGAAAAATGCCTGTCTAATCCCCATTTGCCAAAATCCATCAACACCTTTGCAATCTGTTCAAACGATCTCTCAGAGGGTGGTGAGAGTGTGGAACAAGCTGCCAGCGGAAGTGGTGGAGGCAGGTTTGATTTCAACATTTGAGGGAAATTTGGGTAAGTAAATGATTGGCAGGGGTATGGAGGGTCATGGTTGATGGGACTAGCCGGAGTAACAGTTGAGCATGGACTAAATGGGCCGAAGAGCCTGCGTCTGTGCTGTGGTGCTGTGGACTCTTTGAGCTTTGGCTCAGTTTCTCTGGCTGCTTGTTCCACAGACCCACCACCCTCAGATCCCCTTTAAATCTCTCCCCTTTTGCTTAAACCTGTGCCTGTTGGTTTTAGCTTCTCTACTCTGGGGGAAAAGGTTAGACTAATTATGCCCCTCTCCAGGGTCATTCCTCAGCCCCCTCCACTTCAGGGAAAACAGTCCCAGCCTATCCACGAACACAAGGTTCAGCAGACGCTGGCGATCCTGAGGCCAGGCAGCATCTGTGGAGGAGAATGAACAGTTCTGGGCTGAGACCCTTCATGGAAACGGGGAGAGGGGAAGGAATGCTGAGAAATCCCAGCTTTGTACTTTACTTCATCGCCCCCTCGCCTGGGCGGTGGGGAGGTGCTGCTGGTACACTGACTCTGCTACTGTCTCTCCCTCACAGACGAGGAAGGGTCTGATGACGATGCGGTGAAGAGGGTGAACAAGTGTGTGCTGGTCTGGGAGGTAAGAAGTGTTTACGTTCTCATCTCCTTCCCCCCACCCCAAAAAGAAACCCTGGAATGTTTTTCCGCTTTCCATCTCCCTCCCTCTACCCTCCTCCCACCGTACCCCGTCCACTCCTCTCAGTCTCCCTCCCTCTCTCCCACCCCTCCAACTCCTATCGAGCTCCCTCCCTCTCCGTTCATTCACTCCAACAAGCCTCCATCTCCTCCCTCTGCCCCATATCCTCCATCTCCACTTGGGCAGCAGTCCCGGCCTCTGTGGCAGAGACTAGGCATTGTCACCTCCTCCCTGGGATCCCAGGGCAATCAGACCGTGCCAAGGGTAGGGAGGGGTGTCTGAGGTGGTGGGGTGGGAGGAGGGTGGTCTCTAGAGACGCAGGAACCCTGATTCTAATTCAGGTAAACCTTTCTCCACCCTCCCCCGAACTTGTGACCCAGGGAACGGCGAAGGAGAGGAGCTTTGGGGAGATGAAGTTTAAACAGTGCCCCACAGAGAGCATGGCACGCGAGCACTTCAAAAAGCACGGCGTGGAGCAGTACTGGGACCTGGCCATCAGCGAGTCGGTGCTGGAGGTCACCGAGGACTGAGGGGGCTGCCCGGCACCATCGCACCTGCCGCGGGTTTGCTGGGGGGGGGCTCTGAGGGGATGCAGACAATTCTCAGCGGGAGGCGGCTTTCAAATGGAGCAGGAGCAGCAGCCCGTGGAGCTCAGCGCTCTCCCCACCGGTGGACGCCGCTCGCGCTGGACGAAGGGTTCCCGCATGCCGGGAAGGTACGCGTTGAAAGGAAAGCAGGCTGTCTGCGGAGGTCCGGCAGGAGGGAGAGCCCGCTGACTGCGTCAGGAAAGTGGAGTACGCGTGCTCCAGGACTGGGTCGCCAACACTGCAGCCCGGTCTTCTCGCCAGCTCGATGTCTGGTCACTGATCATGGCAGATCCAGGTGTTAAAACTTACGTTCTCTTCCCTGCATCCTACCGTGTTCCTCCGCCTCACTCTTGTCCCTCCCCTCCCCTCCCCTCTCTCCAAATAAACTCTGCCTGGGTTCTTTTTATTTTAAGTCGCGAGGAAGGGGTTGTTGCCGCTAGTGAAGGTTCATCAGGATATCTTCGGCGTGCCTCGCGCTGCCCGCGTAGGGGCTGTGTAACTCGAGTCTCGTGCTGATTGTGTTTGGGCTGCGTAATGCAGGCATTGCACGGATTGCGTTTCAAGCCTTGCACTGATGTGTAGTGTGTTTGGGCGGTGTAAGGCAAGCCTCCAGTCGATCACGTTTGAGGTGCATAACGCAAGCCTTGCACCGATCACCTGCTCTGCATTTAACGTCTGCCGGCGTGACACTGTGCTCCGTGCGTCGAACGAGTGGGTTTTCTGCGTCTGCGCATCTGGCATACAGAACCCTCCCAGGAAACGGGCCTTGCGTTAAAGGGACATTTGGAACATCCCCTACCCACCCCGTCACAGCCCCCCTCCCCCACCTCCTCCCCTTCACGGCCCCCCTCCCCTCCTCTCCTCCTCCTCCCCTACACGGCACCCCTCCCCTCGTCCTCTCTTCACGGCCCCCCTCCCCTCGTCCTCCCCCAGGGCCCCCCCTCCCCTCGTCCTCCCCTCACGGCCCCCCTCCCCTCGTCCTCCCCTCACGTCCCCCCCTCCCCTCGTCCTCCCCTCACGGCCCCCCTCCTCTCATCCTCCCCTACACGGCCCCCTCCTCCTCCCCGTCACGTCCCCCCATCCTCCTCCTCCCTTCATGTCCCCCCTCCTCCTCCTCCCTTCACGTCCCCCCTCTCCTCCTCCTACCCGTCCCCCTCCTATTCCCCGTCACGCCCCCCTCCCCTCCTCCTCCCTGTCACGCCCCCTCCCCTCCTCCTCCTCCTCGTCACGTCCCCCCCCTCCCCTCCTCCTCCCCGTCCCCCTCCCCTCCTCCTCCCTTCACGGCCCCCCTCCTCCTCCCCGTCCCCCTCCCCTCCTCCTCCCTGTCACGCCCCCCCTCCCCTCCTCCTCCCCTTCACGGCCCCCATCTTTCCCCTCCCATTACTAAACCCTTGCTGCCTGTTGCTTGCGAGCAGACTGTGGCTGTGGTTGCTACTCGGGTTAGTGATGCGACTGCCCAGGCGAGCGGGGGGGGGGAGTATACTGCCTGGCAGCTCATCAGTGCAGAACATGTCAGAGGAAAGGGATGTGGTGGCTAAGGAAATTCGCTGGAACTGTGTGGTGATGGGAAAGTGTGGAGGGAGCTTCACTCTGTGTCTGACCCCGGGAGTGTGTGATGGGACGGTGTGGAGGGAGTTTCACTCTGTGTCTGACCCCGGGAGTGTGTGATGGGACAGTGTAGAGGGAGTTTCACTCTGTGTCTGACCCTGGGAGTGTGTGATGGGACGGTGTAGAGGGAGTTTCACTCTGTGTCTGACCCCGGGCATGTGTGGTGGGACGGCGTAGAGGGAGTTTCACTCTGTGTCTGACCCCGGGAGTGTGTGATGGGACAGTGTGGAGGGAGATTCACTCTGTGTCTGACCCCGGGAGTGTGTGATGGGACGGTGTGGAGAGAGTGTCACTCTGTGTCTGACCCCGGGAGTGTGTGATGGGACAGTGTGGAGGGAGATTCACTCTGTGTCTGACCCTACGAGTGTGTGATGGGATGGTGTAGAGGGAGTTTCACTCTGTGTATAGTCTTTGCTGTCCCCATTTTGTTTGTATGTGATGCAGCACTGTTATGGAAACCTTTTTTTTCAACTGGACTTTGACATAGAAAATTGTTCTGAGTTGGACACATTGTATATTAGATGCTCAGACACTGGGAAGTGCTTTATTACTGGTGTGGTCATTCACTCTATCTACAAAGTCAACTTCGTCAACATCAAGAGCCAGTCGTTAAGAAAGAACCCTTCAGTGTGAAGAGCCTGGAGAAACAGTTTTGTTGAGCGTGGGTACTGCTCAGACATTTATTGCTGTATAAGCAGACAGCCTGGAGTTTCATAATAAAGATTGATTTTTTTTTTTCTAAAGTGAATGTGTGTTGTTTTGCAGGGCTTTCCTCAGCTGTCTTATTCGTTATTCATCCCCAGTGCCCCTGATCCTTTGGCCAGAGAAACATTGGACTACTGCTAATCCAAATGTGAAACCCTGTTGCATTCTTACCCAGGTCCCACAATCCCACACCCTCACAAAGAAAAAATCTCACTACACATCAGATAGCTTCTCCCACCCCTCCCCATTTTGGTTCCTCTCTCATCCCTTCTTTCCCTAGTTCCCCCTCTGCCTTCCCTTTCTCTCATGGTCTGTTGTTTTCTCCTGTCAGATTCCTTCTACAGTCCTTTACCTCTTTCATCTTTATCACCCCCCAGCTTACTGCAAGCCCTCCCCCTCATCTGGACTCACCTCTCACCTGCCAGGTCGTACTCCCGCCCCCTCCGCCCTCACCTTGTTACTCTGGCTTCTGTCCCACCTCTCACATAACTGTACTCCTTCCACTTTCTTATTCTGGCATGTTCTCCCTTAATTTCCAGTCCCAATGAAAGGTCTCAGCCCGAAATGTCAACTGTTTATACCTCTCCATGGATGCTGCCTGACCTGCTGAGTTCCTCCAGCATTTTATGTGTGTTGGTCAGGATCTGCAGTATTTCGTGTTTAAGTTGAACAGGATTTCTGGCATTGGCCGGTGATAAGTGTTGGCCCAGGACTGACCTGTTAACTCCTGAAAATAATATCCCACCGCACCTTGGGTTTAATGTCCCAGCCTCGAGAAAGCACCTGGGGCTTGACTTGCTGAATTCCTCCAACGTTCTGTGCGTGTTCCCCACCCTTCAGTCTGGCTTGTCGCCAGCATCCAGTACCTCGTTCACGATTGGATTCAGACTCATTTGTTTATCACATGTACATCGAAACATGCAGTGAAATGTGTTGCTTGTGTTAGCAACTGAGTCACCCAGCACCAACATGGCCCGCTCTCAGTTCACTAACCCCAATCCATACAACTTTGCAATGTGGGAGAAAACCAGAAAACAGGAGAGACAGACACAGGAGAAAGATACAGAGGGGGAGATATACACACACACACACACACGATAGATATAGAGCAGAGGCGCACAGGGAGAAGATGGCAACGTGCGCAGCCCTTCCAAACTGATTATCGTATCTGTGAAGTAGGATGCCGTGCACAATCCTGATTTGATAGAGACAGATGTGAAGAAGCACGGAGGAACAGCTGGAGAAACTTCTGGAATGCCTGCTTCGCTGCTGCTGCTACTGTGCGATCGAGAATCTCCGGAGGGAAGGCCCTAAATCCTTGGCTTTGCCTGTTCCCGGGGCCGGGGTCAAAGCGCTTGGCAGAGATGGTGCATCGGTGTTGGAGAGCTGGCCGGAGGCTTGGAGTCAGACTGTGGTCGGATGCTTCCAGGATGCTGCATCGGCAAGTTTGCGACGCTGGATGTTTACCGTCTGCATGAGATGATGAGACTTTCAAGAGACTTTGAGACTTTACCGTGCCCATGGTCTGTTCTTATCAAATTACGGTATTGCTTTGCACTGTTGTAACTAGTTGTTATAATTATGTGGTTTTTGTCAGTTTTTCAGTCTTGGTTTGTCATGTGTTTTCTGTGATATCATTCCGGAAAAACATTGTATGATTTCTTAATGCATGCATTACTAAATGACAATAAAAGAGGACTGCGTGTCCTCATAATCTATAAAGTGATACAACAGACAAACAAGGGAGATATCAACGTCACACACAGGTGATACACTCGCACGAGACATACAGTCACACACAAGGATACAGTGAATTCTGAATAATTGGGACAGCTACTCGTTTGGGACAACTCAAAAAAAAAAACGGCCTGAAACGTCGACTGCGCCTCTTCCTATAGATGCTGCTTGGCCTGCTGCGTTCACCAGCAACTTTGATGTGTGTTAATTGAGAAAAAAGTCGGGATTCTCTTCATTTACGTGGGATACGTAATTTGGACAGGAGACTTGCCGAACAATTTCTACCTAGTGTCAGTTGCATGTACTTGTGTTGCCATTAGATACTACACCATGCTCAGAGCGAACATTTTTTAACTAGTGTCACGTAACATGTTTGTGTTCATAAAGCAGAGATTTTTGTCACTGAGATTTGGCAAAAAATAAGCAGTAAGACAATTCAGAACTTTTGCTCATTGTGGTTTCAAGCATTCAGGCTTGGGGATGTAACAAGACAACTGGGAGTGACAATTAAACAATTTCACTGCTTCAAGTTAGGAGTTATGAAGAATTTGAAGGTATTGACAATCACCTTAAATGTTACAATGAAAATGAAGATTTGGAAGATGCAATCGTCAAAAGCATTGTATGACAGCAGTCCATTGTCTGCACTAGTGTCTACGCTGACTTTGCTCAGTTATAGTTATCAAAAGAACACATAACTTCCTCCATTGATAACTATTAGGACTACTTATAGTACTGTAGAGGTACTAAATTGTTAACTCAGTTAAAGGAAGTTTGTCTTTTTTATACCTTTTAACTATTCCTATGAAACGGTTTAATTGGGCCGAAATGTACTGGCCCTGCTATGTCCCAAATAACTGGAATCTGCTGTAGAGAGAGAGACGCTGATAGGAGATATCAGAATCAGGTTTGTTATCATCGGCATGTGTCGTGAAATTTTTTAACTTAGCAGCAGCAGTTCAATGCGATACATAATACAGGAGAAGAAAATGCAGTAGGAGATACATACAGACCACACGCAAGACACAGACTCGCACAAAAACACGTGAGCAGGAGATACTGTACATACATCCTCGTGCACATACAGCACACACGAGAGAGAGACACGCAAACACACCACCCACGTAGGAGAGAGATTAAGAGACGCGCAAGGACCTCCCAGTCCTTGTCACCAATTCCACTCCCCCCACCAGCCCTCAGGGTTGTTGATATGCGATTTCCCACTAGAGGGCGTGTGTGAAAAGTTGGAGCTACGCACTGACTATCATCAGCAGGGGACAGGCCAGCACCAGGAGCCACGCTGTTCCCACGTTTAACGCGATGGTTACTTGCCAATAACTTTTAAACAACCACCTTTATTTACAGAGTGCCTGCACTACAGGATAATTTCCCAAGATGCTTCGGTGGAGTGCTATCTGACCCTGAGCCACAAAATATATTGGAGATTGGAGCAGCTGAGTGTGAGAGGGAGGATTCCAGAGATCGGAGCCCAGGGAGCAGAAGAAGAGGCAGACAATGATAGAACGACAGGAATCGTGGGGAGGGGAGGGGGGGGGTTAGAATAAAGAACTGTTACAGATATTGGCGGAGAAATGGTGCATGGAATTTAATCTGGGCAAATCTGTACTGCACTTAGGAAAATGAAATGTAAGGGTAACGTACGCAGTTAACGGCCAGACACTTAACTGTCGATGTACAGAGGGATCTCGGGCTCCAAGTCCGAAGCTCCCTGAAAAGATGGTAAAGGAGGCTTGCTGTGGTAAACTAGAAATATGTTGTAACTGGGTTACCTGTCTGGACACGCCTCTCTGCTGACTGCCCCTGTGGCTCCCCCACCACAGACCCTGAATAAAGGTGTTTCGCCTTGCCCCTCCCCCTCAGTCCGGGGGTAGACCCTCACTATGGAGGTCGTATTGTACAGCGAATAAAAGCCTTTCAGTATTTTACCCAACTTCAGTCTTTCGGAGTTATTGAAGGTGCACTTCTCTTGCCTTCATTGGTTGGGGAATTGAGTACAAGAGTCAGGAAAATGTATAAAACTGGTCAAGTCGCGCTGGAGGGATTGTGTGCAGTTCTAATTGCTCCGTTATGGGAAGGACGTGAAGGCTTTGGAGAGGTTCACCAGGGTGCTGCCTGGATTAGACAGTATGTTGTACAAGGAGAGGCTGATAGAGATCTGAGAAGCAAAGAATTGGAAAAACCTTCCTACAGATCAGACCATTAAAGTGTGTATTGAGGTAGGGGAGGGGAGGGAACGTCGACTCAGACCATGAGAGGCCTGCATCGGGCATTTTCATGCCTTACAAGGCGCAGATTGGAAGTCTGTGTGGAACGCCACTCCTCACACAGTCTAGAGCAACGTGTGATTAAGTGCCTTGCTCAAGGGTACCAACACGCTGCCACAGCTGAGGCTCAAACTAGCGACCTTGAGATAACTAGACCACCAGGTAACCACTTGGCTACGTGCCCAACAACAAGAGGTAGAAGAAGATAAAACAATAAGAGAATGCAGAATAAAGTGTAACAGCTGCAGAGAAAGTGCAGTGCGGGTAAACATTAAAGTACAAGATTATAACAAGGCCGATTGTGAGGCCAAAAGTCGATCTAAGGAACCACTTAATGGTCTTATAACAGGGGTAATAGGTAGAGTAAGCAGCTGGTATCTTTTTCCCAGGGTTAAAATGTCAAACAGGAGAGGGCACACATTGAAGCTGAGAGGGGAGATGTTTTTGTGCAGGGAGGTTTTCCCACCCAGAGAGTAGTGGGTACTGATGACAGCAGATCTGATAATAGCATTTAGACTCAATAGAGTCTTGTCTACGCTACTCGATGCCTCAATAAAGCAGCCAGCATAATCAAAAACCCACACTGGAGACATTCTCTCTTCTCCCCTCTCCTAATAGACCAGGCTCAAGGACAGCTGCTATCCAACTGTTATCAGACTCTTGAATGGATCTTTTGTACAACAAGCTGGACTCTTGGCCTCACAATCTACCTCATTATGATCTTCCACTTTATCATTTACCTGCACTGCACTCTTTCTGTGGCTTTTACACTTGATTCTGCATTGTTCTTGTTTAGCTTTATTCTAGCTCAATGCACCGTGATCCGTGCAGGATAAGCTTTTCACTATCTCGTTACACGTACCAATATTAAACCACGACCGGTACACATACTATTTATACTGAACATAGATATTCAATGGAATCACGGGGATATAGTTTGTCTGCAGGCAGACAGGATAGAATTTAATTTGGCATCATGTTCAGCACAGGCATTGTGGGCCGAAGGGCCTTTTTCCATACTGTTTATTTTCTGTGACTGGGGGACTATCGAACATTACAGCACAGTACAGGCCCTTCAGCCCACAATATTCTGCTGAACTTTTGATCTACCCTCAGGATCCCCGTACATTGCCCTCTATTTTTCTTTCATCCATGTGCCTATCTATGAGTTTCTTAAATGTCCCTGGTGTATCAGCCTCTACCACCACCTCTGGTCGAGATTTAAGAGGGTTGGAGGGGTTTGTAGAGAAAATGGTGGGGGGGATTCGGCAATGGGGGTGGATATTTTTAAGGGAATGGTTCGATGGGCGAGGGGCCTCCTTGCTCCACATAGACTCATAACAAATAGACAGCATGGTAGCGTGGTGGTTAGTATAAAGCTACTGCAGTCCCTTCCTCCACCATCAACTCTGCTCTCAAATGCATCTCCCCCATTTCACGCACATCTGCTCTCACTCCATCTTCCCGCCACCCCACTAGGAATAGGGTTCCCCTTGACCTCACCTACCACCCCACCAGCCTCCGGGTCCAACATATTATTCTCCGTAACTTCTGATATGTCTATCCACGGCGTCCTCTACTGTCAAGATGAAGCCACACTCAGGTTGGAGGAACAACACCTTGTATTCCGTCTGGGTAGCCTCCAACCTGATGGCATGAACATTGACTTCTCTAACTTCTGCTAATGCCCCACCTCCCCCTCATACCCCATCTGTTACTTATTTTTATGCACACATTCTTTCTCTCACTCTCCTTTTTCTCCCTCTGTCCCTCTGAATATACCCCTTGCCCATCCGCTGGGTCCCCCCCCCCCCGTTTTCCTTCTCCCTAGGCCTCCTGTCCCATGATCCTCTCGTATCCCTTTTGCCAATCACCTGTCCAGCTCTTGGCTCCATCCCTCCCCCTCCTGTCTTCTCCTATCATTTTGAATCTCCCCCTCCCCCTCCCACTTTCAAATCTCTTACTCACTCTTCCTTCAGTTAGTCCTGACGAAGGGTCTCGGCCCGAAACGTCGACTGTACCTCTTCCTAGAGGTGCTGCCTGGCCTGCTGCGTTCACCAGCAACTCTGATGTGTGTTGCTTAAATGGAATACAGTGTTGGGAAGTGTATGGTCATGCACTTTGGTAGAAGGAATAGAAGCATAGACTATTTCTAAACGGAGAAAATTAAAAAATCTGAGGTGCAAGGGGAGTTGGAAGACCTCATGCAGGATTCCCTAAAGGTTCATTTTCAGGCTGAGTCAGTGGTGAGGAAGGCAAATGCAATGTTAGCATTCGCTTTGACAGGAATAGAATATAAAAGCAAGAATGTAATGCAAATGCATCATTTGCATCAACAACCAACACAGACTGAGGGTTGTGCTGGGGACAGCTTGCAAGTGTTGGCATGCTTCCAGTGCCAACTTGCAATGCCCACACTTTACTTACCCGAACCATGAGATCATGAGCAGGGTGTGGGGGATGTTCAAACTCCTTCCAAAGAGCGGCAGGAATCGATCCCCAGTCTTACAGCTTGTGCTAACCACTATACTACCACAAAGAAATGGCAGGGACTAGTGTACTCTGCCCAGTACATCACGGGCACATCCCTCCCCACCATCGGTCGTACCTACAGGAGCCACTGCCTCAAGATGGCAACGTCCATCGTCAGAGATCCCCACCATCCGGGCCAGGCCATCTTCTCACAGCTCCCATCGGGCAGGAGGTACAGAAGCCTGAAGCCCCACACCACCAGGTTCAGGAACAGCCATTCGGTTCTTGAACCAACCAGCACAACCCCAATCATCATCTCAGTACAGAAACACTGTGACCACTTTGCATTACAATGGACTTTGAGGGATTTTTCCTCTAATTGTATCCTTTTCTGTAAAAATACAACTTTATTGTTTTTTAAAAAGCTGCTGAATTGCCTGGGTACCCTCAGTCACCACGACTCTAAGCTGACTGTACGACCCACTGACTTTCTTTCAAGGAGCCTTTCCAACTCATGTCCAATGTTCCCTCTAATTTGTAATGACCAGTGTGCACAAAAATCTTGTGCTGTGCAATTTTTTGCCCAGTGACAACAACATGTACGCAGCTGAATGGTTTCTTCAATAAAAACAGTATAAATAAGCCAGTTTGAAAATCTGCAGACAAATCATCACGAACTGCATGTTGTCAACACCGTCTGCATCAGAAACTGAAAAGGAAATGTGATTGTGTACGATCATGAAATGTACTTAACATGCCAACGAGGTAGAGGGTGACAACCTTTCGTGCGCAATTTAAATTCCTTTGTGTGCTGGTAGCAAGAGATGTTTGTGCGCACGTGGACACCTTAGAGAAAACATTGCTCATGCTCTCATGAGTATTATGTTTTTCTTTTGCACATTGGTTATTTGTCACTTTATGTATCGTGAAATTCAAAGTTCAAAGTACATTTTTTTAATCTAATGTTTATCATATATTATATACATACAAAGAAACATGGAAATCCTACAGCACAATACAGGCCCTTCGGCCCACAAAGCTGTGCCCAACATGTCCCTACCTTAGAACTACCTAGGGTTACCCATAGCCCTCTATTTTTCTAAGCTCCATGTACCTATCCAGCAGTCTCTTAAAAGACCTTATTGTTTCCATCCCACCACCGGCAGCCCATTTCACGCCCTCATCACTTTCTGTGTAAAAAACTTACCCCTGACATCTCCTCTGTACCTACTCCAAGCACCTTACAACTATCCCTCTCATGTTAGCCATTTCAGCCCTGGGGAAAAACCTCTGACTATCCACATGATCAAAGCCTCTGCTGTCCAAGTTGCATGCCATCTTGGACAATGTCTCCCATTCACTACATAATGTACTGGTTGGGCACAGGAGCACATTCAGCCAGAGACTCATTCCACCGAGATGCAACACAGAGCGTCATAGGAAGTCATTCCTGCCTGTGGCCATCAAACTTTACAACTCCTCCCTTGGAGGGTCAGACACCCTGAGCCAATAGGCTGGTCCTGGACTTATTTCATAATTTACTGGCATCATTTACATATTACTACTTAACTATTTATGGTTCTGTTACTATTTATTATTTATGGTGCAACTGTAACGAAAACCAATTTCCCCCGGGATCAATAAAATATAACTATGACTATGACTATTATCTTGTACACCCTATCAGGTCACCTCTCATCCTCTGTCACTCTAATAATCTATATGATAAAACTTCGCCATGGATGGTCCCAAGCCCGGCTGTGAGATGGGGAGAGTTGGGCTGGAGCCGAGCAACCCCCCCCCACTACAAAAACAGAGCTGCAGAAGCCCAAAAGTCTCATCCAGGAAGAGGAAGGGTCTTGCTGTCTAGTAGTGCTGATGGGCTAAGGAAAAAGTACATTATATACGACCCCGAGATTAATTTTCTTGCAGGCACCCACAGGAAGACAAAGAAATATAGCAGAATCTACAAAAAAAACCACACACATCTGACATGCAAAAGTGAACAAATCATGCAAATAATAACAAAAATAAACAAGCAATACTGAGAACGTGAACTGCAGAATCTCCAAAAGTGAGTCCACAGGTTCAAAAAATCCGTTTTTCACAATAAAAACCTGGAAGAAAATTAACTTCATGGTAGTGTATAGTGACATATATCCATAGTTAGAAGATAAATTGATTCCTGGGATGGCGGGACTTTCATATGAAGAAAGACTGGATGAATTGGGCTTGTACTCGTTGGAATTTAGAAGATTGAGGGGGGATCTGATTGAAACGTATAAGATCCTAAAGGGATTGGACAGGCTAGATGCAGGAAGATTGTTCCCGATGTTGGGGAAGTCCAGAACGAGGGGTCACAGTTCGAGGATAAAGGGGAAGCCTTTTAGGACCGAGATGAGGAAAAACTTCTTCACACAGAGAGTGGTGAATCTGTGGAATTCTCTGCCACAGGAAACAGTTGAGGCCAGTTCATTGGCTATATTTAAGAGGGAGTTAGATATGGCCCTTGTGGCCACGGGGATCAGGGGGTATGGAGAGAAGGCTGGGGCGGGGTTCTGAGTTGGATGATCAGCCATGATCATAATAAATGGCGGTGCAGGCTCGAAGGGCCGAATGGCCTACTCCTGCACCTATTTTCTATGTTTCTATAAACTTAATTGGAACTTTGAAAATTGTGTATAATTGATGATCATTTACGTTTTGTTTTTGTAAATGCTGCTTATCTGCTGCTGGGCACCTGCGCTTCCGGACGTGACAGTGAACTTGACTTTGACAATACTTTCCACTGCACGATTTCTCTTTGGAAAGAGATCAGAGATACACAACACCAGCAGTTGGTAAGCAGATTGTAGTGAGCTTGTAGCATCGTCAGTCGGGGTTTTAGCAATGACTGGCAGCCCGTAAACATGAGAAGATCTGCGGGTTCTGGACCTTCAGAGCAACACCACAGAATGCCGGAGGAACTCAGCAGGTCGGGCAGCGTCTATGGAGATGAATAAACAGTCGACGTTCCGGCCGAGACCCTTCATCAGGTCTGGAAAGGAAGGGTGGAGGGGAAGGAGGCTAGCTAGAAGGTGAGACGTGAAGCTGGGTGGGTAGGAAAGGTAAAGGGCTGGAGAGGAAGGAATCTGATGGGAGAGGAGTAGGAGAAAGAGAAGGAAGAGAAGGAAGAGGTAGGAGGGGAAAAGAAGAAGTGGGGAGTGGAAGGGAATTTTTTCACTGGAAGGAGAAATCGATATTCATGCCATCAGGATGGAGGCCACCCAGATGGAATAGAAGATGTTGCTCCTCCACCCTGAACACGTTGTGGAACAAGAGGGGGCCACGGACCAACATGTTGGAATGGGAATCGGAATTAAAACGTTTGGCCACCAGGAAGTTCCACTTTTGGCAGATGGAGAGGCGCCGCTCGGTGAAGCGCTGTGATTATTATAAAATTTACGATAATTTGCAACAAATACATAAATAAAAAAAACAGTGCAAGAGAGGAATAGCAAGGTGGTGTGTGTATGGATCATTCAGAAATCTGATGGTAGGGGGAAAGAAGCTGCCCCTGAAACGTTGAGTGTGGG
Organism: Mobula hypostoma; assembly: GCF_963921235.1. Lineage (NCBI taxonomy): Eukaryota > Metazoa > Chordata > Chondrichthyes > Myliobatiformes > Myliobatidae > Mobula > Mobula hypostoma. The sequence goes on from NC_086098.1 coordinate 244,717,752, forward strand.
TTTCAGCTCCTGGTGGTAGTGATGAGGAGGAGGGCATATCCCGGAGGGTGCGGGTCCTTAATGATGGATCGTTCCTGTTCTCACTAACATTAAGTGCAAGGTTGTTAACCGCTCAACCAACCGACCCATTAAATCCTACACGCCTCCCCTAACGCCAGCAACAGAGGTATTGCCCTGATTTTTTATAGATGGCATTTGAGCTGTTATTGGTCAAAGTTCAACCGTCCCCTCTCATTTGCAGCGGCACGGCTCACTCTCGGACTCATCCCCACCCCTCAGCCTGATTCCATTGTCAGTTTCTGGTATAACTTTGCGCCTGGAATGAGCTGGCAAGTACAAAATGGGCTGAATGGCCTGCAGTTCAGCACCATTCTGTGATTCGATGTTTTTCTTCTCTCATGAATAAGGAGGCAATGCTCCCGGTGTTGTTCGCCCAACAGCGAGGTGTCCTTGCTAATCTGAATTGAATCTAATTGCTTTCAAAGACTTGTGTTTCACTCTGGGCATCACCACTCCTCTACTTCAGCACTTAACAAATAACTTTGTGCATTTCTGTTTGTGCTCCAAAATGTTTCGCCAGACAACATTTTAAAACTAAACTCTTGCTACAGTCCACCGGCACTGCACCGATGGACCGACAAAAACTAATTCGGTGACGTGTCCTGAGCGTCTACACTCCGCCTCTTATTCTGTCCATCCCACAAAACGATTGGCGGAGAGGGTAAGAAACCCCGCGTGTGATTTGCGGCGCTGTCCAGAGTTTGGCGTCGATTGGCTAATCATAAGTGTCAATCAAAGCAAAGGCGATGGCCTCACGTCTGATGTCCTCTTACGTCTGGCAGTAAAACAGAAATACTCATCTCTGATTGGGCAATATGGCCTGTCTGTCATACCGAGGACGGGGCAGCAGTGTTGGTTACGCCCCTCCGCACCACACGCACGCCGACCGGCCGACGGGAGCAGAAAGGCCGTTTCCGATTGGCTCGACGACCCAAGCGGCCTCACCTGGCGTAGGCGGCCCTCCCCCCGCTGCGCGCACAGCGATTGGGCGTAAATGGACGGAGGAGGGCGGTGATTGGCTGAAGGGGTTGGCAATCAGCGGCTGCGGGTGGGGGAAGCGGGCGGCGGCGGCGACGGAAAACCGGGGGGCCGAGTTCGGGTGGCCAAGGAATCGGGGGCCCTGAGGCCATGTCGGTCTTGACCCGCAGGTCGCGACGGGCCGAGCCGGCGGCCCGGGACGCCGAGCGCTGGCGGGACGGGCCGGACGACGAGGAGCGGCAGCAGGTCGAGCAGCTGGAGGACGAGGAGGATCCGGGCGACGCCAAGGAGCTGCGGCTGACGCTCATGGAGGAAGTGCTGCTGCTCGGCATCAAGGACCGGGAGGTCAGGCCGCTGCTCGCCGCGCTGGGTGGTGGGTGGGTCGGGGGTAGAGGTACAGACATCGGGCCTTCATGGAAAACAGGGCGGTGGGTACCCGGATCTCCAAGGCGATCGGGCCGTGAGCCACTGGGTCTCCGGGTTAGGCCACTGGATTCCCGCGACGAGAGGACCGGGCCTGCCTGGAGTTCGGGGAGTTGTAGTGGATCTCCAGGCAGATCCTGGATCCCCCTGGTGCGCCGGGTGGGCCACTGAAATCTCGACGCAGAGTGGCCACCAGATCTCAGTGGATGTCAGGCCTGTTGGGCCTCTGGATGGCCAGGTAGCCAGCTTGGTTTCCATGGAGATCAGGGCCGGAGTTGCTCACTGGTTCTCCACTGGGATAGCTGTGGGCGGACAGCTGCATTTCTGGTCTCCACGGAGGTCAGGCCAGTGGGCCACCAGATCTCTGTGGAGATCAGAGAAAGGTTTGCTGCTGGATGTCCGTTTAGATCGGGGCAGTGACCTGTTGGAGATTGGGTTGGCGGGAGACTGGGTGCCCATGGAGATTGGATGATCAGGAGGTCCACTGGATCTCCCTGGAGATCAGGACACTGGGCCTTTGGTGATCAGGTGAGTTGGACCACCAGATGTCCTAGGTATCAGTGGAGATCAGGGCAAGGTTTGGCTGCTGGAGATCAGGGTGTAGTCCACTGATCTCACCGGAAATCCCTAATTTCTCATAGAGGAATACAGATAATTTTGATTCTATTCCACTAGATCCACTAGGGTTAATTAGCGATCTTGTCGTGAGAGGCCCCTTGGGTAAGAGTGACCATAATATGGTGGAATTCTTCATTAAGATGGAGAGTGAGATAGTTAATTCAGAAACAAAGGTTCTGAACTTAAAAGAGGGGTAACTTTGAAGGTATGAGACATGAATTAGCTAAGATAGACTGGCAAATGACACTTAAAGGATTGACGGTGGATATGCAATGGCAAGCATTTAAGGATTGCATGGATGAACTACAACAATTGTTCATCCCAGTTTGGCAAAAGAATAAATCAAGGAAGGTAGTGCACCCGTGGCTGACAAGAGAAATTAGGGATAGTATCAATTCCAAAGAAGAAGCATACAAATTAGCCAGAGAAAGTGGCTCACCTGAGGACTGGGAGAAATTCAGAGTTCAGCAGAGGAGGACAAAGGGCTTAATTAGGAAGGGGAAAAAAGATTATGACAGAAAACTGGCAGGGAACATAAAAGCAGACTGTAAAAGCTTTTATAGATATGTAAAAAGGAAAAGACTGGTAAAGACAAATGTAGGTCCCCTACAGACAGAAACAGGTGAATTGATTATGGGGAGCAAGGACATAGCAGACCAATTGAATAATTACTTTGGTCCTGTCTTCACTAAGGAGGACATAAATAATCTTCCAGAAATAGTAAGGGACAGAGGGTCCAGTGAGATGGAGGAACTGAGCGAAATACATGTTAGTAGGGAAGTGGTGTTAGGTAAATTGAAGGCAGATAAATCCCCAGGGCCAGATGGTCTGCATCCTAGAGTGCTTAAGGAAGTAGCCCAAGAAATAGTGGATGCATTAGTGATAATTTTTCAAAACTCGTTAGATTCTGGACTAGTTCCTGAGGATTGGAGATGGCTAATGTAACCCCACTTTTTAAAAAAGGAGGGAGAGAGAAACCGGGGAATTATAGACCGGTTAGCCTAACGTCGGTGGTGGGGAAACTGCTGGAGTCAGTTATCAAGGATGTGATAACAGCACATTTGGAAAGCGGTGAAATCATCGGACAAAGTCAGCATGGATTTGTGAAAGGAAAATCATGTCTGACGAATCTCATAGAATTTTTTGTGGATGTAACTAGTAGAGTGGATAGGGGAGAACCAGTGGATGTGGTATATTTGGATTTTCAAAAGGCTTTTGACAAGGTCCCACACAGGAGATTAGTGTGCAAACTTAAAGCACACGGTATTGGGGGTAAGGAATTGATGTGGATAGAGAATTGGTTAGCAGACAGGAAGCAAAGAGTGGGAATAAACGGGACCTTTTCAGAATGGCAGGCAGTGACTAGTGGGGTACCGCAAGGCTCAGTGCTGGGACCCCAGTTGTTTACAATATATATTAATGACTTGGATGAGGGAATTAAATGCAGCATCTCCAAGTTTGCGGATGACACAAAGCTGGGCGGCAGTGTTAGCTGTGAGGAGGATGCTAAGAGGATGCAGGGTGACTTGGATAGGTTGGGTGAGTGGGCAAATTCATGGCAGATGCAATTTAATGTGGATAAATGTGAAGTTATCCACTTTGGTGGCAAAAATAGGAAAACAGATTATTATCTGAATGGTGGCCGATTAGGAAAAGGGGAGGTGCAACGAGACCTGGGTGTCATTATACACCAGTCATTGAAAGTGGGCATGCAGGTACAGCAGGCGGTGAAAAAGGCGAATGGTATGCTGGCATTTATAGCGAGAGGATTCGAGTACAGGAGCAGGGAGATACTACTGCAGTTGTACAAGGCCTTGGTGAGACCACACCTGGAGTATTGTGTGAAGTTTTGGTCCCCTAATCTGAGGAAAGACATCCTTGCCATAGAGGGAGTACAAAGAAGGTTCACCAGATTGATTCCTGGGATGGCAGGACTTTCATATGAAGAAAGACTGGATGAACTGGGCTTGTACTCGTTGGAATTTAGAAGATTGAGGGGGGATCTGATTGAAACGTATAAAATCCTAAAGGGATTGGACAGGCTAGATGCAGGAAGATTGTTCCCGATGTTGGGAAAGTCCAGAACGAGGGGTCACAGTTTGAGGATAAAGGGGAAGCCTTTTAGGACCGAGACGAGGAAAAACTTCTTTCACACAGAGAGTGGTGAATCTGTGGAATTCTCTGCCACAGGAAACAGTTGAGGCCAGTTCATTGGCTATATTTAAGAGGGAGTTAGATATGGCCCTTGTGGCTAAAGGGATCAGGGGGTATGGAGGGAAGGCTGGTGCAGGGTTCTGAGTTGGATGATCAGCCATGATCATAATAAATGGCGGTGCAGGCTCGAAGGGCCGAATGGCCTACTCCTGCACCTATTTTCTATGTTTCTATGTTTCTATCCCATGGTGTGCCATATAGGTTACTTGCTGGTGTGAACAGCTTCACATTTGTCACAGCAGTCAGACTATTCAGTTGCTATTGGAGTGGCCTTCGGGGCACTGCATCCTGTAGGGTGTGGTCGTGAAATATCTGGAGTATGAGGCATAGATGTACAGAATCATCCCTTTGTTGTTGGCCGGAGATGGCTGGGTGCATACTGTGGGTGTGCTAATCTCTCTCTGTCTGTGAAGGGAATGGATATGTCTGGTCAGATCAGATTTATTTATTTATCACATGTATGTGGAAACATACAGTGAAAGGCATTATTTGCGTTAACAGTCAAAGGCATACTGGTTAGTAGGTCAATTGGTCATCATAAGTCGTTCTGTGATTAGGTTAGTAATGTTAAATATGTGGGTTGCTGGATGGTGCAGAGAGCCTTTGTATCTCTAAAATTTTTTTAATTTACACGATCTAAGGATGTGCTGGGGGTAGCCTGCAAATGTTGCCAACGTAGCACGTCCACGACGCTCACAGAACAACACTAGCAGCAACAGAGCAACAGCAAAACACACCCCTTCCACTACTCGCCCACACAGACAGCTCTCCAGCCCCAAGACAGGCTGCCTCTGGGCCTTCAGCCTCCAGACACATAGATAGTTAGAAATACCAACCGTGTCAGGCAGCTTCTGTGGAAAGGGGAACAGTTATCGTTACGGGAGCTGAGAACCTTTCCCAATACTGAATATTGCAGTTCCTCTTTATGTTTCAAAGTAATGGAATCATCTCCGACCACCACGTCCATTTGTTCATGACCCGACCATTGGCTTCCAGTCCACCATTGTCAGTGACGCCCCCACCCCCTTCAATCATCTGCCCCTTGTCTCACCTCTGTGTTCCCCTCTCAGTAGCATCAGGGCAAAAATTCGGCCTCCATTCCTTTGCTGACAATATTTACGGTGGCATGGGGGGTTAGTGAAATGCTTCTCAGTGCCAACTGTAAGATTGGGGTTCAGTTCTTGCTGGTGTCGGTAAGGAGTTTGCACATGGGTGTCCTTGGGTGCTTTGGTTTCCTCCCTCATTCCACAGACACCAGTTAGGGTGAATCAGTCCTGGGCACGTTATGTTGGTTTCGGCCGCACCGCTCTTCCAGGCCTGTATGCCATTGACCTCACTACTCCTCCTCCTCTCTGCCATCAGGTCGACCAATTTTCACCCCCGTAATCCCTACCTGAGCCTCCCACTGATGAAGCCCTCATCCATGGCTTTGTTAATTCTAGAGTACAATTTTCTGGCACCCTCCCTGCCCTCTGTAAACACCAGCTCATGCTAAGGCCTGGCTTGTTCCCTCTTCCTTTCCAGTCCTGAGGAGGGGTCTTGGCCCAGTACGTCGACTGTTTATTCCCCTCCATAGATGCTGCCTGACCTGCTGAGTTCCTCCAGCATTTTCTGTCTCTTGCATCTTGGATTTCCAGCATCTGAAGAATCTCTTGTTCGTCCAAAGATCTGCTGCCTGAGGTCCTAAGAATCGGAATCAAAATCACGTTTATTATCACTGCTTTGTGGCAGTAGTAGAGTGTAATACCTAGACAGAGTTACTGTAAGCTATGGTAAGAAATGTAAAAAAAATTAGTGCAAAAGGAGACTAAAGTCGTGTTCATGGGTTCATGGACGATTCAGATGGAGGGGAAGAAGCTCAAAGTAATGCATTGAGTGTGTGTCTTCAGGCTCCTGTACCTCCTCCCTGATGTTAGTGATGCCCTGGGTGCTGGGGGTCCTTAATGTTGGATGTTGCCTTCTCGAGGCATCACTCTTTGAAGATGTCCTAGATGATGGGGAGGTTTGTGCTCAGGGAAACCTAACACTTCCAGAGTCCCATTCACGCAGCTAAGCAATTCCGAAAATCCTCAGGCTAGTTTTCAAATTTCCTTCCTCCCTGCCTCTCTCCTGTCTTTGCATCCATAGCCTATTCCTGCTCCATGAATCCCAAATCTCTGCGTTCCCTGAACTCTGGCAGTGGGTGGTCAAACCTGCAGCTGGAGGGATCCCGAGCACTGGAGTTCCCTCTCGAAACCTCAGAGCACTGGAGTTCCCTCTCTAAACCTCAGAGCACTGGAGTTCCCTCTCTAAACCTCAGAGCACTGGAGTTCTCTCTCTAAACCTCAGAGCCTCTCCCTCTTCCTCGAAAACAGCCCCGAGTTTCGGGCTGAGCCTAGTGTTCAAGTTTGTTGCCGAAGTAAATTTGTTATCAAAGTACATACAGTATATGTCACCAGGGCCTGATTAAGCTAGTGCGGGGTCTGTTGCATATGTTATAAAGGGGCCCTAAATTTAAAAAATGCACATAAGTATTAAAACATAAATAATTTACTTGCATAGTAAAGTAATTCAATTTTTTCATTTGCTATACAGCCAGATAATACGACAAATGTCTGACACTTCAGTAATAGTATTACTTACGTGCAGGTATCAATTTCAAATGTCAAAAGTAACAAACTACAATTTAAAAGTTAGATTTTCTAGATTTAGCATGAGCAAATTCGTTGATGATACTGGAAATGTCTATTTCACGCAGAAGTTCAAGTTCATGTTCAATCTGTTTTGACTCATGGTACTCTTTAGTTCATTTTTAATCCTTTTCCATTTTGAAAATGAGCAGTTGGTAACCATGAGTGACAAATAGATGCACAAGGCATTTTATACATTTGGAAAACATGACTCCAAAGAATGGTCAGTTATCAAACGGTACAACTGTAACTCTACGAGGTCTTGTTTGGCGCCAATATGAGAAGCAAGATCAGTTTTCAACAGTTCAGTAAACTGCACAAATTCTTCATTAAAACTTTCTTCCTGATCTTCAGGATATGATTTAATAAGATTTGATGACCTCTTTACGATCCCTTCAGGTGTAAACGACTGTAACTGATGAAGGAATCCAAAAGCACCGTTCACCTATAGATAAGCTTTCTGCCTTGTTGACAGGGCAGAAAGCAAGCTGTCAATTATGGCAAGAAATGTTCGGCTTTTAAACCTCTGAGAAGGTGTTTGAGGTTCAACAAGTGGGTCGAGAGTGCTGGAACCTCTGAAATCATCATACGCACGATTTTGCTTGTGTTTTCTTCGAGTTTCCTGTTGATAATCTTCGCACTTAGTCAGATCCTTGGCTTTTTGCTCAGTGTCTGAAAAAGTAGACCACATAGCTTGAATATATCCATGCAAGGATTCATAGAGTGCACAAGCTGTGTTCAAGTCTTGGCCAGAAGATTGCAAAGAAGCACTGGTCATTTGAAAGTGCTGTAATACTTGATCCCACAATATGACCATTATTCCTGTTTCCAACTTCATCATGGTTGAAAGTAGTCCACGAGCCTGTTGTTGACACTCTGCCTTCTGATCATTGTTATTTGAAATGTCATCCAAGACTTGTTTTATTGCAGAAAAGCTTTTGTTGCATCTGCACGAGCTGACCACCTGGTATCTGACATTCTTTTCACGATGGGCAAATGAGCACCACCATCAGATAATGCAGCAGAAAGGAGATCCCACCGATAAGTAGAAGCAGAAAAAAATGTGTACAGGCTTTCTACAAATTGAAAGAAAATTAATGCTTCTTGGCAACTTTCAGCAGCACATTTTCCAACCAAATTTAGTGAATGTGCAAAACATGGAATGTAATCCACAAACTCATTCAGCTCTTTAATTCCTGCTTGTAAGCCACTATACTTGCCACTCATGTTGCTGGCATTGTCATAACTTTGACCACGGCAGTCTTTTATATCAATGTCATTTTCCATTAAAAAGTCAAGTAAACTTTGAGCGAGCTGTTCAGCACAATGACCTTCCATATCCAAAAACTTCACAAATCTTTCAGCTGGTCCAGACAGCAAAACATAGCGCACAAAGTCAGCTGGTCCACATTAGATAAATCTGTAGTAGAATCTAATGAAACAGAATAATACTTGTATTTCTTCACTTCACCGATAATGTGATGCAGTATGCTGGATCCAATCAGATTGATGAATTCCTCACATGTTGTTTTAGATAGGTATGATTTATGTCCCCTTCCTTGGTTTGCATGAGCATTTATACCACGACACAGCAAGGAGCCAACACACGCCTGCACACACATGCTGTACCATGCAGCATGCAGCTCCCCCGACATGAAAACAACAGCGTTGCCAGATCGTCGTCGTTGTGGCGTGGATGAAATTACAGAGCGTTGCGTTACCGGTAGATACAAAGCATTTTCTTTATTCGACAAAACAAGGTTACAGCAGGCGGAGACCCCTGGCAGAACAGGTCTAACCGCCTTGTGATTGAGGCTCGATATTTATTTCCTAAACACAAAGGACAGTTCACAGTTACAAGTACAGACAAATTCTTTGAAGTTTTCACCTCTTTTGATTAAATTCATTCTACCAGCACCAGTATGCCTAAGCTGGCGTTCATGGCCTTTAGGAAAGCAAGTTAAAATCCATAATACATTATTTGGTATGTTACATGCTAACTTAGAGGACAATTCGTATTCAAAAAGCATAGATATGGTGTCTTTGCAACTACCTGTAAACTGAGCATTCTTGTCTCAGAGGCACCAGAGATGCATTGTTACAAATGAAACTGGGTTCAGAGCTCTTAGGAAACGCATTGTTATGAACTCAGTCAGTACTTTGTCAAAGAACAGAAGACTGAAGTCATTTATTTAAGTGTAAATGAATCGTCTACCCAGAACTCACTCTAACAGTTGTGAGAATACGGCGAGATGCCGATTTCACCAGACTGCAGCTTGCAAGCATTTAGTGCGGCTGGGGCCCGTAGCGTATGCTACTTTTGCTACTAGGTTAATCTGGCCCTGTATGTCACCATATGCTACCTTGAGATTTGTTTTCTTGCAGGCATTTAGAGGAAAGTTTAAAAAAAATGCAATAGAACTTAAGAAAACCTAGGCAAGTGAAGATCAATAAAGAACCAATGTGCAAAAGAAGGCAAATTGAGCAAGTGAGAACAAAATAATATCGAGAGCATGAGTTGTAAAGAGGCCTTGAAAGTGAGTCCTTAGAGTGTGGAGTCAGTTCTTCACCACCCTATCCACATGAGATTCCACCTTCAGGGAACTATGCACCATTATTCCTAGATCCCTCTGTTCTACTGTATTCTTCAATGCCCTACCATTTACCATGTATGTCCTATTTTGATTAGTCCTACCGAAATGTAGCACCTCACATTAATCAGCATTAAACTCCATCTGCCATCTTTCAGCCCACTCTTCTAACTGGCCTAAATCTCTCTGCAAGCTTTGAAAACCTACTTCATTATCCACAACGCCACCTATCTTAGTATCATCTGCATACATACTAATCCAATTTACCACCCCATCATCCAGATCAATAATATATATGACAAACACCATTGGACCCAGTACAGATCCCTGAGGCACACCACTAGACATAGGTCTCCAATCTGACACACAGTTATCCAGCACTACTCTCTGGCGTCTCCCATCCAGCCACTGCTGAATCCATTTTACTACTTCGATATTAATGCCTAACGATTGAACCTTTGAGTATAGGAATTGGGATGTAATGCTGAAATTGTATAAGGCATTGGTGAGGCCAAATCTGGAGTATTGTGTACAGTTCTGGTCACCGAATTATAGAAAAGATGTCAACAAAATTGAGAGAGTACAGAGGAGATTTACTAAAATGTTGCCTGGGTTTCATCTCCTAAGTTACCGAGAAAGGTTGAACAAGTTGGGTCTTTATTCTTTGGAGCGTAGGAGGTTGAGGGGGGACTTGATAGAGGTGTTTAAAATTATTAGGGGGATTGATAGAGTTGACGTGGATAGGCTTTTTCCATTGAGAGTGGGGAAGATTCAAACAAGAGGACATGAGTTGAGAGTTAAAGGGCAAAAGTTTAGGGGTAACATGAGGGGGAACTTCTTTACTCAGAGGGTGGTAGCTGTGTGGAACGAGCTTCCAGCAGAAGTGGTTGAGGCAGGTTCGATATCGTTGTTTAAAGTTAAACTGGATAGATATATGGACAGGAAAGGAATGGAGGGTTATGGGCTGAGTGCAGGCCGGTGGGACTAGGTGAGAGTAAGAGTTTGGCACAGACTAGAAGGGCCGAGATGGCCTGTTTCCGTGCTGTAATTGTTATATGGTTATATACACAGGATTAAATGTTGTGAAAGTTAGCTTTCTGCAGCAGCTGACAGTACATTACAGACATGACAAACATGATGACATAAACTTTATTAACATAAATTATACACACCTTGCAGAATAAAACACAAGTTGTACATAACAACATCGAAAGGCCTGGATAGAGCGGATATAGTGAGGAGGTTTCCATCTGTAAGAGAGTCTGGGATCTGAAAACACAGCCTCAGAGTAAAGAGGAGGTGAGGGTGGTGAATCTGTGGAATTCATTGCTGGAGATGGCTGTAGAGGGCAAGTCACTCGGTGTATTGGAGCAGAGGTTGACGGGTTGAGATTGGGTTAGGAGAGAAGGTGGGTGAATGAAGTGGAGAAAAAAATTGCAACTGTTGAATGGTGAAGCACACTCAATGGCCAACAGGTCTAGTTTTGCTCCTGTATCTATGGATCCCAAACTGCCTGCCTTATATCATCTTTCTAGGCAGTTGTCAAATACTGTACTTGTCCTTTAAAACCCTTGTCCCCCAGTTACCAAGCTTCCCGGCACAGGGTTACACGAGAGTGTAGTGGTTTACAGTGCCAATAATGGAGGTTCAGTTCCTGCGGCTGTCTGTAAGGAGTTTGGAGTTGTACATTCTCCCCATGGTAGTGTGGGTTTTCTCCCGATGGTCCAGAACCCTTCCCCACCAAAAACGTACTGTTAGGGTCAGTGAGTTGTGGGCAATAGACAATAGGTGCAGGAATAGGCCATTCGGCCCTTTGAGCCAGCACCGCCATTCTCTGTGATCATGGCTGATCATCTACAATCAGTATCCAGTTCCTAATAGACAGTAGACAATAGGTGCAGGAGTAACAGGCATGCCATGTTGGCACCAAAAGCATGCCAACACTTGTGGGCTGCCCCCAGCACATCCTCAGACTGTGTTAGCCATGTGATAAATCAACCTAATCTTTATTTAATGGGAGGCCATGATAAAATCCCCAGAATCAGAATCAGGTTTAACTTCACTGTCATATGTCATAAAATTCGTTGTTTTGCAGAAATAAGTAATGTTTTTAAAAAAAACTATGAATTATGCACACACACACACACACACACACACACACACACACACACACATGTATAGTGGTTTACAGTACAGGCAACCCAGGTTCAATTCCTGCCTCTGTAAGAAGTTTGTACGTTCTCCCTGTGACCGCGTGGGTTTCCTCCGGGTGCTCCAGTTTCCTCCCGCAGTTGAAAGGTGTACCAGTCGGTAGGTTAATTGGTCGTTGTACATTGTCCTGTGATTAGGCTGGGGTTAAACGGGGGGATCGCTGGGCATTTTGACTCAAAGGGCTGGAGGAGCCTGTTCCATGCCCCCATGCCAATAAATAAATAAATTAAATTAAATCGTGCAAAAAGAGATCAAAAACAAAATGAAATACTGAGGCAGTGTTTGTGGGTTCATTGTCCCTTCAGAAATCTGATGGCAGGGGGGAAGAAGCTGTTCCTGAATCATTGAGTGTGTGTCTTCAGGCTCCTGTACCCCCTCCTCGATGGCAGCATTGAGAGGAATTTTGTCCATCTAAACAAAATTGCAATGATTAACATCATGTATACGGGAGCTCACTGAGTAGAAATTGGCCAGTACGTTTCATACAACCGTAACTGTACTTCATTATGGGGTTGATAAGGAAGGTCTGGAGGAAGTATTTTCTTGCATTCCACAGGCTCCTTCCTCAGCCACATTTAGGCCCAGTAAATGTTTGCTGCTGTGCCACATGCCAGATCCTTGCCAATGCAAACAGAGTCTGCCTCTGTTCACTTGGCCCTCTTCCAATCCCATGCTTCAGCCGAAAAGAATCTCTTCACACCTACCCAGGCACTCGAACTCCAAACAAGAACTGGTCTTTTACAAGAGAATTGCTTCGGCTGGCTTTCAAGGCATGCTGCAAATATTTTTTTTTAAAAGATCTTTGCTGAACAGATCCACAGACAGTGCCTGAGGTGGTGACGTTCCTAACACTTTTGTTACTTATGGGTTTCCAATGTCTGCAGTCCTTTCCTTTCATTGTGGTGGCTTTTTCAGAGTGGCTGGCCACGACTAAAGCATACACCAGGAACTGTACTTGAGCTAACACCCCTCGCCCTGCTGCTGCTCAGCTGACTTACAGTCCAGTGTCTTGTTCTCTCCAGTAAGGGCTCCAGTCTAGCTCCATGGTGGCTCTGCTGTCCAATGTGTGGCAATGGGTATTGGTATTGCTTTGTTATTATCACACATGACCCATTCAGCCCATCAAGTTTCTTCTGCCGTTCGATCACAGCTGATTTATTTTCCCTCTCATCCCTGGTACTGGTGGAGATGGGTTTGCCATGTATAACACCGGGGTACGGTACCGGTGGGGACGGGTCTGTCACTGTATAGCACCGGGGTACGGTACCGGTGGGGACGGGTCTGTCACTGTATAGCACCGGGGTACGGTACCGGTGGGGACGGGTCTGTCACTGTATAGCACCGGGGTACGGTACCGGTGGGGACGGGTCTGTCACTGTACAGCACCGGGGTACGGTACCGGTGGGGACGGGTCTGTCACTGTACAGCACCGGGGTACGGTACCGGTGGGGACGGGTCTGTCACTGTACAGCACCGGGGTACGGTACCGGTGGGGACGGGTCTGTCACTGTACAGCACCGGGGTACGGTACCGGTGGGGACGGGTCTGTCACTGTACAGCACCGGGGTACGGTACCGGTGGGGACGGGTCTGTCACTGTACAGCACCGGGGTACGGTACCGGTGGGGACGGGTCTGTCACTGTACAGCACCGGGGTACGGTACCGGTGGGGACGGGTCTGTCACTGTACAGCACCGGGGTACGGTACCGGTGGGGACGGGTCTGTCACTGTACAACACCGGGGTACAGTACCGGTGGGGACGGGTCTGTCACTATATAATACTGGTGTTTATAACCATCTTTGCCCTTGCGTTGGAGTTCTGTGAATCTCTTTTTAGAAGGTTGTGTTTTCTCGATTTTAGTCAGGACAAAGCACTGATGTGGTTTCAGTTCCACCTGATGTTGTATATTTCCTACTCTCACACTCTCAGGATCTGTCCATTATCTGACAGGACTTTCATTCTTACAGTGAAACTCTGATGATCTGCCATCCAGTAGTTTGGATATCCTGATAGTTTGGCGTCTCGCTCGCTGACACGAGACGTGGGTCCGGAGTGCAAGGGGGATGTGTATCTGGCGCCGCATTCCAGAACATCTGGGATCAGGAGCACAGCTACGTTTGTGGCCGGGTGCAGAGCCCAGAACACTTCTATGTTTCCTGCTCCCTTTAAACTCGCTCCTGTAACTGGAACGTTGCAGGTTTTTAAGACTACCTTATTTGTCATGTGTACATCAGAACAATGAAATGTGTTGTTTGTGTCAACAACCTGAGGATGTGATGGGGGTAGCCCACTCGTGTTGCCATTCTTCTGGCATCAGCTCAGCATGCCCACAACTCACTAACCCTAACCCTGGCCCGTGTGGCTTTGGAATGGGGGGGGGGACCCCTGAGGAAATGCAGGCGGTGACAGGGAGAACACACAAACAATCTCCATACAGACAATGGCAGGAATTGGACCCTGGTCACTGGCACTGTAAAGCGTTGTGCTAATGGTTATGTTCACAAAATTGCATAACTTGCAAAAACTAATTAGAAATGATGTTTATGGGTGTGAATAAAATAATGCTCCAGAAAATCTGTGACCAAAGGTGCTGGGTTATCGGAGTTTGTGCAAGGGCTTGGTGTCCAGGTGCACTGACCTCAGATTCAAATTCACGTTTATTGTCATCTGACCGTATGTATCCACAGAACATGGATCACACAAGCATACATCACAAAATATTTCCACAAATAAGTTTATAAATTATAATTCAAAATGCATGTGGTGTACAGTACAGGTGAACTCCAACCTGGTGACAAGATCTGGGTGGTGGCAGGGTGTTCATTACTACTGTCAGCCCGGGGGAAGAAACTGTTACCCAGTCTGGCAGTCCTGTTCCTGACGCTCCTGTACCCCCTTCTCCATGGTAGTGGGATCCCCAACGATGCTCTGGGCTGTTGGTCTACAGTGCTCCCAGTAAGTATCTCAAAGAGGGGGGAAGGAGACCCTGGTGATCCCCTGGGCAGTTTTTACTCTCCACTGTAGGGTCTTGCAGTCCAGTGCTTTGCAGCTTCCGTACCACACAGTGATGCAGCCAGACGGGACAGTCTGCGTGGCGCTCCTGTAGAAAGTTTTTGTAATGGGGATAGGGAGTCTTGCATCCTCACCCCTTTGAACTTCTTGTCAGCCCCAGCTCCTGTCTCTCAGCCACTGCAACCTGTTGAACCAGCCGAAGCTGGTTTGCCTAGTTTCACAAACAGGAGAAAATCTGCAGGTGTGGAAATCCAAGCAACACGCACAAAATACTGGAGGAACTCAGCGGGCCAGGCAGCATCTATTGAAAAGTCTCAGTCCAAAGATAGACTGTGCGCTCTTTTCCATCGATGCTGCCTGGCCTGCTGAGTTCTCCAGTATTCTGTGTGTGTTGCTGGCCTGCAGTTCTGCCCGCTTCAGTTGTGAATTATCGAGAGGCGCTCCACACCCTAGCCCAAGGGAAGTGGTGTCACAGTCTGAAAGTGGGGCATTACGTTGGTCCCCACCCACATGCCAAGCTGAACAAACAGGTGGCAACACCATAAAGGAAGTTGTTTAGTGAGCAACACACACAACATGTTGAAGGAACTGAGAAGGAGAGGAGTACACAATCGATGTTTCCTGCTCTTTATGCGTTGACTGCCTCTTTTCACTCACCGTCACCTTTCTGTGGTTCCCCTCCTTCCCTTTCTCCCATGGTCCATCGCCTTCTCTCGTCAGATTTCTTCTTCTTTAGCCCCTTGCCTCTTTCACCGATTACTTCCCGCCTTCTTTTACCCTCCTCCCCCTCCCACCCACCTACCTGCTCCCTCAGCTGGTCTCACCTATCACCTGCCAGCTTGCACTCCTTCCCTTCTCCCCCACCTTATCCTGGTTTCTGCCCCCTTCCTTCCCGGTTCTAATGAAAGGTCTGGACCCAAGATGTCGACTGTTAATTCCCCTCCATGGATGCTGCCTGACCTGCTGAGTTCCACAGCTTAGGAGTGTAGTTAAAAAAACAGCTGACGTGTGAAGGAGATTGCTTAAGTTTACGAGACAGACAGAAGAAGCCAGGTCATTGGGTAAATTTGAGAAGGTGGATAGGCTGTTCATTAATCAGGGTGTGAACGTTACAGGGAGGCGGCAGAAGAGTGGGTTTGAGAAGGAAATGGATCAGTCATGATGAAATGGGAAAGCAGCCTCAATGGGCTGGACGGCCAGGTTCTCCTGCTATGTCTTATGGACTGAGAGCTCAGGCTGGATTGTAAAACAAAGATGATTCTATGATGTACTATGGACCCAGACCATTAAGGGCTTTAAAAGGGACCAATGAGACATTTTCGTAGCAAGGTACTGGGATACCAGAGGATTTTGGTGTACAAGCCCAGGGTTTTCTGAAAGTGACAACACAGGTAGGGAAGGCAGTGAAAAAGGTGCACAGGATATGTACCGTCATTATAACATTAGAACAGGGAAGTTACATTACATTGGTCAAGGCAGAGTTGGGGTACTGAGGCTGGAATCCAAAACACTGTAAAGGCAGGAAACTCGCACCACAGCAAAGTGCTGGTCAGTATTGATTGTATTCAATAATAAGCATAAGTACAGTGAGCCGGAGGGACTGGCCTATCTACTCTCTGTCTGTATGCCTCTTTACTTGTGGAGCTGAAAGCTTGTAGTTGAGCCCATATCAAATATGACCAGATCAGTTCTGAGAGGCTGCAGGCAAGATTAGATTAGATTAGATTCGTTTGTCATGTATGCTGAAACGTCGGCAGCCTACACAGTGCAAGGGTCTGCTGAGAGCAGCCCGCAAGTGCAGCCACACTTCCAGCATTGTCGTAGCTCACCCATAACGTTACTGCCCCTAACCCATACGCTTTGGCAATGTAGGAGGAAACGCACTCCCTACAGACAGCAGTGGGCATTGAACCCCAGTGGGCGATCACTGCTACTGCAGTGCGGTGCTAACCGTTGCACTGTCATGCTGCACGAAGGTCCGGCGTATCTCGGACTGAGAGTATTCGGAGGCTCACTCCTTTGGCCGGTGGATTTCTGTGTGTGAATAGAGGGATGTGGAGATTCAACTCCTTTGTCTGTATCTCAGGGAAGTGATGTTAAAACAAGACCAACCCAAGCAGGGAGCCCGTAAGCTGTTGTTTGTGTTGTGGCTTATCTTACCAGATCTTCTGAACAAGTGGCTCCTACACAAGCTGTACATTTTGAGTTTGCTAAGAGCAGCTGTGAGCAGACTTTTTTTAAATGTTTGCGTAAGGACTGCCTGCGGGAAGATACAGTAAAGAGATCCTGATGCAGTTATTGAAGGTGTGGACTGGTGTGATTATGATCTTACAGGTATTAGGAAGAGGTCCATTCGGTTAATGTAATAGGTTCCTTTTCTCACATTCACGTTCAGCCCACTAAGTCTCTGCTGCACCTCGTTCCCTCGTTGTTTACCCCTATAACCCATTGTACCAACATTGCCAGATTGAGTCGAGCTGATAAAGTTGTTAACAAGGCACGTGGTGTATTTGCCTACGTTAGTCGATGGATTCAGTTGAAGAGCTGTGAAGTAATGTTGCAGCTCTATAAAACTCTAGTTAGACCACGCTGGGAGTACTGTGTTCACTTTTGTAGAAGCTTTGGAGAGGGTGCAGAGGAGATTTACCAGGATGCTAAACACAGGGGATTCTGCAGATGCTGGAAATACAGAGCAAACACACACAAAATGCTGGAGGAACTCAGCAGGTCAGGCAGCATCTATGGAAATGATTAAACAGTCGACATTTCGGGCTGAGACCCTTCTTCAGAACTCACCAGGATGCTGCCTGGATTATAGAGAGTGTGTCTTATGAGGAAAGGTTGAGCAAACTAGGGCTTTTTTCCTTTGGAGTGAAGGAGGGTGAGAGGTGAATTGATAGAGGTATACAAGGTGATCAGAGGCCGAGGCACAGATAGAGTAGACAGCCAGAGACTTTTCCCCAGGGAGAAAATTGCTAATACAAGGGGCATAAGTTAAGGGGGAATATCAGGGGTAAGTTTTTACACAAAGTGGTGACTGCATGGAACTCCCTCCCAGGGGTGGTGGTACAGGAGACACGTCGGGGATGTTCTTAGATAGGCAGATGGAGGCGAGGAAAATGGAGGGCTATGCAGGAGGGAAGGGTTAGATTGATCTTAGAGGAGGTTAAAAGGTCAGAACCACATTGTGGGCCGAAGGGCCTGTAGTTGGGGGGGGTGTGGGGTGTGGTGGTTGGAGGTAACCTACTGCCAATTGACCCACTAATCCTCACTTCTTCAGTATGTGAGAGGGAACAGGAACAGAGTGGGGCGAACCGCCAAAGTCACAGGAACATGGAAACCCGACGCATACAACACATAGAGGCTTAAACCTGCAGTCACTGAAGATGTGAGGCAGCTGCAGCAGTGTTGTAATCATCCACCTCCTTGTCCTCAAAACTTGTACCGCTCCCTTTTTAACCTTTGCTCATTATTGTTCCTACGTTCAGTTTCAGCACATCTTATCTGAATTATCCTTTGTCCCTGCACTCATTCTTGGCTCAGAAGTCTAACTGCTTTTCTCTAAAGCACAGGGGTAACCCTGGCATAGCAAGTAGCACTTCACTAACACAGTAGTGTAGCAGCCAGCTATTGGGGTTCAAATCCTGTCACTGTAAGGAGTTTGCATGTTCTCCCCATGACCATGTGGGCTTTCTCCGGGGTGCTCCGCTTTCCTCCCACGTTCCGGAAAGGTATGGGTCAGGATCACTAAGTTGTGGGCATTTTGCGTTGGTGCCACTGGAAAAATGGTGACATTTGCAGGCATCCCCAGCACATCCTCTGCCTGTTGGTCACTAACACAAAGAACTCATTTCTCTGTACACTTGACAAATAAAGCTAATGTTTAGATCTTTAGTGGTGTTGGTGGTGTTGTAGATAGTGTAGAGGATTGTCAAAGATTGCAGAGAGACATTGATAAGATGCAGAAGTGGCAGATGGAGTTCAACACGGAGAAGTATGAGGTGGTACACTTTGGAAGGACAAACTCCAAGGCAGAGTACAAAGTAAATGGCAGGATACTTAGTAGTGTGGAGGGGCAGAGGGATCTGGGGGTGCATGTCCACAGATCCCTGAAAGTTGCCTCACAGGTGGATAGGGTAGTTAAGAAAGCTTATGGGGTGTTAGCTTTCATAAGTCGAGGGATAGAGTTTAAGAGTCACGATGTAATGATGCAGCTCTATAAAACTCTGGTTAGGCCACACTTGGAGTACTGTGTCCAGTTCTGGTCACCTCACTATAGGAAGGATGTGGAAGCATTGGAAAGGGTACAGAGGAGATTTACCAGGATGCTGCCTGGTTTAGAAAGTATGCATTATGATCAGAGATTAAGGGAGCTAAGGCTTTACTCTTTGGAGAGAAGGAGGATGAGAGGAGACATGATAGATGTGTACAAGATAATAATAGGAATAGATAGAGTGGATAGCCAGCGCCTCTTCCCCAGGGCACCACTGCTCAATACAAGAGGACATGGCTTTAAGGTAAGGGGTGGGAAGTTCAAGGGGGATATTAGAGGAAGGTTTTTCACTCAGAGAGTGGTTGGTGCGTGGAATGCACTGCCTGAGTCAGTGGTGGAGGCAGATACACTAGTGAAGTTTAAGAGACTACTAGACAGGTATATGGAGGAATCTAAGGTGGGGGCTTATATGGGAGGCAGGGTTTGAGGGTCGGCACAACATAGTGGGTCGAAGGGCCTGTACTGTGCTGTACTATTCTATGTTCTATGTTTAGTCTTGACTTGTTTGTCAGATCCACAGAAATAAACAACTGCTTCTCCCCCAGGGGATTTATATAACCCCTCCTATTTGCTCAGGTTTGTAAACGGGGCTGCTAACGGTTAAAAAAAACTCGTCTACCCGTCTTAACTTAACCCTTTATTGCAGCTGGCCAACAGCTCACTCCCCACCATACCTCCCACCCTATTACTGCTCAGCTCCACAACCCCTGTGGTAAAGAGTGAAACTTGTCTTCAGAGTTATGAAATTGTGGTGTAAGTTCCTATATATATATATATATATATATATATATATATATATGTGTGTGTGTGTATATATGTGTATGTGTGTGTGTGTGTATGTGTGTGTGTGTATATGTGTGTGTGTATATATATGTGTGTGTATGTGTATATATATATATATCTCCTCCCTCCCCCTCTATCTCTCTCTCTCCCCCCCAACTTTCTGATTAACTTTCCATCTTTCTTCCATCTCTCTCTCTCCTCCCCCATCTCTCTTTTTCATTCTCTCCCCATCTGTCACTCTTGCACCCGCTCTCCTTGTCTCTGTGATGTGAGCCCACTGATTTGCTCTGCCTGCTCTCTCCCTCAGGGCTACACCTCGTTCTGGAATGACTGCATCTCTGCCGGCCTGCGGGGCTGCATCCTGGTGGAGCTGGCGTTGAGGGGGCGCATCCAGCTGGAGCCCGTCACCATGCGCCGCAAGAGCCTGTTGAATCGCAAGGTGAGTGCTGGGATCAGGCCTGAAGCCGGGACAGGGCAGCAGCGACCACGGGCAGCCCCTTCGGGGTGAAACTTCTCTGTTGCCTTTGTGCATTTTATCTATAAAGTGCATTCCAGTGGTTTAGAAAGTGTATGGAGTGCTGGCCTTCATTAGTCTGAGGATTCAGTTCAAGAGGCCACAAAGTAATGTTGGAGCTCTATATAGCCTTTTATAGGCACCCGTTAGCCTCATGAGAGCATGGATCTGCACCTTGGAAGGTTTCCAGGGCGCAGGCTGGGCAAGGTTGTATGGAAGACCAGCAGTTGCCCATGCTGCAAGTCTCCCCTCTCCACGACACCAATGTTGTCCAAAGGAAATGGCAGAGCAGACTCGATGGGCCGAATGGCCGACTTCTGTTCCTTGTCTTATGGTCTTATGGAAGGGCACTAGGGCCGATACAGCTTGGCACCGGTGTCATCGCAGAGCAATGTGTGGTTAAGTGCCTTGCTCAAGGACACCACGCAGTGTCTCGGCTGGGGCTCGAACTCACGACCTTCAGATCACTAGACCAAGGTCTTAACCACTTGGCCATGCGCCAACACAGCTCTATAAAACACTGGTTAGACCACACTTGGGAGTATTGTTTTCAGTTCTGATTGCCTCACTGTAGGATGGATGTGGAAACCTCAGATAGGAAGCAGGAAGGACTTAACTGAATTAGAGAACATGCCACATGTGGAAACATTGCGCGACCTAGGACTTTGGAGCGAAAGAGAATAGAGGCAACTGGATATAGGTGTATAAGATGAGGCAGAGATTGAATGGACAGCCAGTGCATTTTTCCTAGGGTGGCAAATGCTGATACCAGATGTTATCTTTCTAACGTGTGTGGAGGAAGGTCAGAGATAGGGTGTTTTTGTTCTGCAGTTTACTCAAACTAATCCCCTCCTCTTATCTCCCCTCCACTTTTGTTTCAGGTCCTCTTCAAGTCCGATGCCCCAACTGGCGATGTCCTCTTGGACGAAGCCTTGAGACACATCAAAGCCACCGAACCCCCCGAGACAGTCCAGAGTTGGATCGAGCTGCTCACAGGTATTCGTCCTGCCCACGGGCTTCGGCGGGGTAGCTGCGCTGGGAGCAGGCGAGGGTGGGGAGATCGGGGCCTTGTGACACCACTGAATCCCTCTGGTGATCAGTCCTCCTGCCCTCTGACCCCAGGATCAACAGCATTCCCTCCTGTACGAGAGTAGACCTTCGTTCACTGTCTGCCAAACTAGGGATCTAGTGAAATGAGGCAGTAGTTTTATCCTCTGTGCCATCCCATGTTTTCATCACCCCTCTCTTCTACCTCAGGCTCCCAGTTTGGACGTCTATAAGTTCTGGAAGAAGAATCAGGTCTTTCAGTCCCTCTGGTGCTCTACCGTTCGATCATGGCTGATTTACTTCCCTCCTCTACCCTTCTCCACGTAACATTTGACTTTCTGACCAATCTGGTATTTATCTTATCATCTTGTGCATCTTTATCAAGTCACCTCTCAACCTCCCTTCACTCCAAAGAGAAAAGCTCTAGCTCACTCCAACTATCCGCATTAAGACGTGTTCTCTAATTTAGGCAGCGCCCTCTCTAAAGCTTCCATATAATTTCTATAATGAGGTAACCGTATCTGAACACAGTAGTCCAGGTGTGGTCTTAACCAGAGTTTTATAAGGCTCCAACATCACCTCATGGCTCTTGAACACAATACCCCAACTAATGAAGGTCAACCTTAGAGTTGTAGGAGACTACAGCACAGAAACAGGCACTTGGGCTCACCTAGTCTGGCTGAACTACAAGTCTGCCTGTTATCCCATTGGCATGGACCATAGTCCTCCTGGCCATGTACCTGTCCAAATTTTTCTTAAGTGTTGAGGCCAACACATCATAACCACCCTATTAACCTGTGTGGCAACTTTGAGCAATCAGTGGTCTTGGACCCGAGAATCCCTCTGTTTCTCAACTGCTCCGAATCCTGCCGTTAATCACGTATTCTGCCACTGCTCTACCTTGATCAAATCTTGTGATTACAGTCACAAGAATGCGGTGAGGAGGAGATGTGTCATCTCCTAACAACACGCAAGGCTGGAGAGAAGTTTGACGACTGGATTTGAATGGTTTGATGTGGTCAAGGTCAACCATAGATGTTGAGTCCCAGCTGTCCACGTGATACGCAAACCAGGGCAGTACGATGTGGGGAGCAAGCTGTTGCCCGTGTAGCAGGCTCCCCCTCTGCACACAGCTGATGAACCCAAAGGAACGGCAGAGACCGATACAGTTTGGCACCGGTGGCGTCGCAGGAGTTGCTAGTCAGCATTGAACTCAACGTGGGACTGCTACAGGGACTACAGGGGCTGGATTTTTTTCTCGGGGTTTACTCCCGAAGCCCGGCAGCAGGCGTTTGAGAGCTTTCCTTCTGGATGAGCCGCCAGCCACGGCTGATGAGCCCCATCTGCCCGAAGCGACTGGTTTTAAGGTGCCAGTAACCCGCATTCGTCCCTTCTCCTGTCAGTAGAAACAATTCCGCTAAGCCACACGTGAAGTTCATGAGCTGGACTCGGTTGTCGGAGGCTACCTGAGACACATGCCATTGTGAGCATTTAATAGGTCGTGGGAGCTTATCGCCACTACCTCGCTCAGCTACAACAACCTACAGGAACCTTGAAGGGTTCAGATAAACATCGTAACTGATTGCAGCACAAGGTTGCCATCTGAAAGGCGGACGATTTGTGATTAACTTGGACTTCAGGAAGCAACTGTGTAAATAGTTGATGATTAAAACAGAGTTGCAAGGTAATAAGGAGCAGCATTATGGGACTGACTGGCTTGTTAAGCGCTGGATACAGGGAACGTGATTCCTCTGGCTGACCAGCTGGCCTCACCTCTCAGAACAAGTGATGAGATTTCTTCACCGGAACCTTTGGAAGTTTGCATCCCGGAGAGCTGCTCCCACGATGATAAATGTCTGGATGTTACGGGTCAGGGTTAACTAGGATGACAGGGCTAAGGTACATCAGCTGCCTTCGCAGTGAAGTGGGATGAGTGCTACAACTGCCCAGTTACACTAACTGCTACACTACCAAGCCGCTCTAATTTAAACAGCAATTAAATACAGAACTGAACAAATTCCTCCTGCCTACACAATGTCCCTATCCCTCCATTGTCCATCTAAGAGCCTCTTAAACACATCTATTGTATCTACACCACCACAACCTCTGCCCCTGCAGTGCAGTGCAGGCACCTGCTGTGCTGTGTGTTCTTAAACAAAACACTTGCTCTGGTCTTCTCCTTTGCTCATCTCCTCTCATACGTGCCCTCTGGTATTAGACATGTTAACCCGAGGGAGAAAGATACGAGCTGCCTACTCTTGTAACCTTATGAACCTTTTACTTCACCCAATTGCTCCAAATGTTGGCACCTGTAGTCTCTTTTGTCTCCCACCAAATCCCCTCCTTGGCTCTAGGGAGGATGTGGAAGCTTTAGATTATGAAGACACGCAGTTCTCTTATTGTCATTTAGTAATGCATGCATTAAGAAATGATACAATATTTCCTCCAGTATGATACCACAAAACACAGGACAGACCAAGACTGAAAAAACTGACAAAACCACATAATTGTAACATATAGTTACAACAGTGCAACAATACCATAACTTGATGAAGAAGTCCATGAGCACAGTAAAGTTCAAAGTCTCTCAAATGTCCCACATCTCACGCAGACGGGAGAAGGAAGAAAAACTCTCCCTGCCATGCCGACCACAGTCCGACTCAGAGTCGTCCGAAAACTTCGAGCCTCCGATCAGCTCTCCGATAAGCTCTCTGATACTGAGTACCAAGCACCATCTCTGTCCGAACGATACGACCTCAATCTCGGTCGCCAGCAGCAGACAAAGCCGGGGGTTTTGGGGCCTTCCCTCCGGAAGATTCTCGATCGCCCAGTAACAGTGGCAGTGAGCCTGCTTTTCAGAAATTTCTCCAGATGTTCTTCTGTGCTTTCACGTCTGTCTCCATCAAATCAGAATTGTCCACAGCCCCTATTTAACGGATACGATATCATTTTTACCGGGGGGCTGCGCATGCACGGTGCGCTGCTATCTCCTCCTCCCGCCATTAGAGAGGACGTAGAGGAGATTTACCAGGAGACTGCCTGGATTAGAGAGCATGTCTTGAGGATAGGATGAGTGAGCTTGGGCTGAAGAAAGATGAGAGGTTATTTGATAGAGGTGTACAAGATGATAAGAGGCATAGAGTGGACAGCCAGCACCCTTTTTCCAGGGTGACAATGGCTAATACCTGACGACATCCTTTTAGGCTGAATGGAGGAAAGTTTCAGGGAGATGTCAGACATTTTTTTTACCGAAGTAAGTGCTTGGCTGATACGTTAGGGACATTCCAGAGACTGTGGTTCGAATGTAACTTCTAAGAGAAGTTTGGACAAGAGTGGTGCGGAGGGTTCTGGTGCCAATACGGGTTGACGGGCTAGGCAGATTAACGTTTCAGTATGGACTAGATAGGCTGAAGGGCCTGTTTGTGATACTCAGTAACTCTTAGAGGGGCATGTGAAGGGTTATGGCCTTTGCAAGAGGGAAAGGCAGAGAAATGGTGAGTAGTTTATATATCATGTTGTGCTGTATGTTCTAATTCTGTTGCCCTCTTTTACCCTTTGTCCCTCCTGATCCATTTTGCCCTGGGACCAGGCGAGACATGGAACCCCCTCAAGCTGAACTACCAGATCCGCAATGTGCGCGAGCGCTTGGCCAAGAGCCTGGTGGAGAAGGGGGTGCTGACCACCGAGAAGCAGAACTTCCTGCTCTTCGACATGACCACCCACCCGGTCACCAACGACACGCTGAAGCAGCGGCTCATCAAGAAGCTGCAGGACGCTTTCCTAGACAAGTGGGTGAAGGAGCCCCAGCGCATGGACAAGCGGCTGCTGGCCCTCATCCTGCTGGCCCACAACTCGGACGTTTTGGAGAACGCCTTCGTGCCGCTGCAGGACGAGCAGTACGAGTTGGCCACCTGCCGGTCGCGGGAGCTGCTGGAGCTCAACCCAGACGTGGAGTGCGCCAAGTCGAGCAGTGGCCAGATGATCTGGGCTGTAATGGCAGCCTTTACCAAGTAATGCCCAGATCCTTTATTTTCATTTGACCAATGAAAACTCTGTTTGAGGGAACAATCTAATGGTATGGTGTTTCTCTTCCCGCCCCCCCCCCCAAACCTTCTTATCACTTCCCCTCTTGTGTGCACCCTGCCTCGGTAAGAGTGTGTCTCTGTGTGCAATAGGGTGCTGGTAGCTCTTGGGAATGGGCCAGGGTGTACCTTGGTGGATTTATTCTCCCTTCTGCCTTGCAATCTCGTCCGCCCCCATCCCCAATCCTTTTTAGGCCACTCGATCACCCAAGATGTGGGGAAGGGGGTTGGTGGAAGAATCCAAGGAAGCAGGAAGCTTGGATTGGATTGGTGGTGGTCAAGGAGTGCTGCCATGTTGGATCGGTGCAGTGGATTATTCCGGCCTCTGGGTGGCGCTGCTGCTTACTCAGAACCTTGGCGCCACCTCTTGGCGATAGTAGGTAGTACTTAAGGGACAACCTATTTTGTGAAGGAGGGGAGGTCTAATCTCTTGCCCTGTGATTAGTGAGTTGCACTTTTATTTTAGGTCCCATTTCCCCCACCTCCCGACGAACTCCCAACATGGCCCCCGACCTTGTTTTCTTACGAGTGTTCCCACCATGATGCCTCTGTTCTTGATGTGAATCAAGATGGTCTGTGCCCCAATCTGTTATAGAAGACAGCTCCTCTACCGCTACCCCAGGGATCAGTGGTTATTAATTACAGCATCCTCCCCTGGGGGAGCTAACACACAAACCTGACCAACAGTGGGGGAGTAGGTTGAGGTGGGATGTTTTGGAGAGGGTGGGTGACTACACCTGCGTGCTCTCCTTCCCCGCTTCCACTGTGAAAAGTTATGAGGGCCACCATCGTGGCCTTTACCAAGTAACACCCACGTAAGATCCATCCACCTTGTATCTTCCAAAGTTCCCCACCATCGAATGCCTTCTCTGTGTGCCATATCGGTCAGCTCAGTGACAGAAAAGCAGTGTGCTACAGGACACCCAAATGCCCCGTCCCCACCAACTGCATTGCCCTCCACTCTCCCTCCTATCCCAGTGTGAGCTCTCCATTGTTATAGATGCTGTTGGGCGTTGTCCCTGACTCCAGATAAAGGCGCTGCCTTGAGTTTGGGGATTAATATAACTTCTTTATCTAATTTCTGTTGAAAGGGAACGTACTGTTTCACAGGTAATCAGCCGCGTTCTAAATTATGTCCGCAATCCACCTGAATTAATTCCCTCTAGTTTGCCAATTGAAGCGCCTAACTGGTGGTGACATTGGAGCTCTTGGGAACGGGATGGGGTGTGACCTGACGCCCTGCTGAATTTATTCCCCCTCCCACCTCACAAATCCACTCACCCCCCACTCAATCCTGTCAGGGTTATGTGGGGGGAGAGTAGTGGAGCGGGGGAAGGATCTGAGGGATTAGGGGGCTCGGACTGGATGGGTGGCGGTCAAGGAGTGCTGCCATGTTGGGCTGGATGGCCGCGATGGTTTATTTTGGCCTCAGGGTGGTGCTCGTAAGCCGATGTTCGCCCAGCATCTTAGCGCCACCCCTCAGTGGGAGTCCATCATTACAGGCTGCTCTCCTGCCAGGGCTGATTCCTTCCCTCTTCCATGCACGTCCTCCTAGGTGGGTCACTCCCTCTCCCACCTCCATGTAGGCGACGGGCATGGAGAACCAGCTATGTCCCCTAGCCGAAGTTCAAGGTGAAAGGTTAGTGAGGATCAGTTCCAAATTAGCAACAAGGAATTCTCCCCAGCCTGTGCTGGTCAGTCAGGAGAGGGGCTGCTGTCGCCTTGCTTCTCAGAGCTTGGGCCAGTCCCAGTCGTGTCCCCAAGCAGGGAGTGGGAAGGTTAATTAAATCCAACTCTCGAGTCTTTTGAGGCCCAGCCCAGTCCACTGTCCACGAGCCCTCTTAAATGTGACATCGGTAATCTTTGTTAGGTCAGTGATTCAGTTGAATTTCTTTATTTTCAGCTCTATGTAATCAATGAATCTGTAAAATAAATTTAAAACTAGTTTAACAAAAAAACAGGGCCTGTTGGATGATTGGGAAACTTGTTGTTGGGCTGCCTTGGAGACTCGCAGCACAGAAGCCCAATGTGATTGTGCTGTCAACCACCCATCTTCACCAATCTGACATTACTGTCGTTTAATTCTTCCCAAGTTCCCACTAACTCCCCCACAGATTCCAGCATTCCCCAACGTACAGCGGCCAGTTAACTCACCGACCCCACGCGTTGTTGAGGCGTGGGAGGGAACCGGAACACCCCGAGGGAAACCCGCGTGGCCACAGGGAGAGTATGTAAACTGCCTCTCACTCACACACTCGAACACACAACACGAGACATGAGACACGTGACAAGATACACACACACACACACACACACACACACACACACACACACACACAGCGTTGGAATTCAGGATCACATCCAGCTCACTGGGAGAGTGAAGCAGTGCCTCTTCCCTCTGCAAATTTCTCCTCCCCCCCCCACCCCGAAACTGCCTGTGACTATGAGACTATAACATGGATCTCCTTCAAGCCTAAGGGAATCCACCATTCCTCTTCTCCCCCCCCCCCCGGGTTCCTCCTCTTCTCTCCCCCCCCAGTTCCTCCTCTTCTCTCCCCGCCCCCCCCCGGTTCCTCCTCTTCCCCCCCCCAGGGTTCCCCCCTTCTCTCCCCCCCGGTTCCTCCTCTTCTCTTCCCCCTCCTCCGTTCCTCTTCTCTTCCCCCTCCCCCATTCCTCCTCTTCTCTCCCCGCCCCCCCCGGTTCCTCCTCTTCTCTTCCCTCCTCTTCTCTTCTCTCCCCCCCCTCCCCGGTTCCTCCTCTTCTCTCCCCCCCCCCCGCCCTCTCCCTATCACCCTTTCAGACTTTATCCTGTAACGTTATAGGGTATTGGTTTCCCTGGAAATGCCGCAGTTCTGTTACCAGGGCAACATCCCCACTCAATCCAATACGAATTGGGAAGAAAAGACAGGTTATTGATCCAAAGACTTGCGGGGATAAATGAGTTTTGAAAACTGCCCTCACTGTGAAGGATTAGTCCTTTTATCTGTGTTCATTGCTTCCTGTGGGCCAGCGGTAATGACCCACGTACACTGCCGCCTTGTTGAGTTCTGGGTCGGAGTTTGTGTCCCAATCCGGGACAAATTTCCTGCAATGGGTATTGTAGAGAGGGAGAGGGGGAGAATGAGAGAGGGAAGGGAAGGGAAGGCCTACAAGGGAGGGGAGGAGGAGACAGGGAATGGGGGGAAGGAGGGAAGGGTGGGAAAGGCTTAAGGGAGAAGGTTGGGAAGGAGAATGAGAGAGAAGAGAAGGATGGGAGAGGGCGAGGGAAAATGGGGAGGGAGGGAAGGGTGGGAGAGGGATAGGGGGGAGGTATATAAGTGAGGGAGGGGGAGCTTGTGAAAGGGGGAGATGGGGAGAGAAGGAGAACTGGTGGGGTCCTGCACCTGGATTCGACCCGTCACTGCACCGTGGAGTTTGAGGAGGGATCTCACTCCAGCTCCTTATATCTGGGAAGGCTTGCGTCGTACAACAGTTCCTTCGGCCCATCGCGTCAGTGTTGCCCATTCACTGCTCATTCACAATGAGAGCTGACCTTGTGGAATGGTATAAAATCACGAGGAGGCTGAGTGCACACAGTATTTCCCCCCGCCCCAGGTTAGGTGGGGGTTCTAAAACTAGGTTGCATAGATTTAAGGTGAGGGGAAAGTTTTGAGGAGCAACTTTTTGACAACAGGTGGGGGTGAGTATATGGAAATGGCAAATGTAAGTATTTAAAAGGCATTTGGATAAATGCCAAGATAGGAGGGAGTTAGAGGGAGGTGGGCCGAATGGAGGCAAATGGGACTAGCTTGGAGAGCAACAGGATCAGCAGGAATGTGTTGGGCTGAAGAGCCTGTTTTCATGTGGCTTGCTACATCACTATTTCACACCCGATCTACCTCAGTAACATTAAACCCAGAACCCCAATTTCTCTTGGATCCAAATCGTTGTCTTGAATATCCCCGAAGACCAAGTCTTTTTGGGGGGGGGGAGGGTGTGGCTTGGATTCTAGGATCTGTAACATCTTGTGACCCCACAGGATACTGCGTCAACATAAAATATGAAAGCCAGAGAAAGAGACAAACCTGTTCCACGCTCAGTGAGTTTGAAGCTCCAAATGAATTCATTATCGAAGTGTGTAGACTAGACTGAGCAACACACATCAAAGTTGCTGGTGAACACAGCAGGCCAGGCAGCATCTCCAGGAAGAGGTACAGTCGACGTTTCAGGCCGAGACCCTTCGTCAGACGCGCACCTCTTCCTACAGATGCTGCCTGGCCTGCTGCGTTCACCAGCAACTTTGATGTGTGTTGCTTGAATTTCCAGCATCTGCAGAATTCCTGTTGTTAGACTAAACTGAGATTCATTTTCTTGTAGGCATTTTCATTAGAACAATGAAATGCAACAGAATCAATGAGAAACTGCACAGACTGACAAACAACCAATGTGCAAGAAAATACAAACTGTATAAATACAAAAAAAATAAGAATGGTAACTAGAGAGAGAGATCGTACTGAGAACACAAGCTACAGAGTCCTTGGAAGTGAGTCCACAGGTTGTGGAATCAGTTCAATGTTGAGGTGAGGGAAGTTATCCGCACTGGCTGTAGGGTAATAACTTCCTGAACTGTTGGGACTTCTAAGAATCATTTAGATAGGCTTATGATTGTGAGGAAAATTTAAAATTATGGACATTGTGTGTAGGCGTAAGAGATTAGTCAGCCATTTGATTTCAGATTTAGTTGGTACAGCACAACATTGTAAGCTGATGGGCCTGTTCCTGTCTTCTGTGAACCTAATGGTGTGCCAGACTGCAAGAGAAAGGGGAAGAATTAGGCCATTCGGCCCGTCGAGTGCTCCACCATTCAGTCGTGGCTGATTTTTACCAACCCATTCTCCCCCTACTGTAACACCCTTTACCAATCAGTCTCTGCCTTAAATATACGAAATTACTTCATCCCCACCGCTCTCTGTGGCAAGGCATTCCACAAATTCAGCTTTATCTGAAGAAATCCCTCCTCATCTCAAGAATTAAAGGGACATGCCTTCATTTCTGAGGTTGTGCGCTCCAGGACCTGAGGCTTCCATACTTCTTGCTTGACGGTAGCAGCGAGTTTCGTTAGGGGTTTAAGGACCGGTTTATTTAGCTCGGCACAACATCGTGAGGCGAAGGGTATTGTTCTGTGAGGGGGTAGATCTGTCGCCGTCACGTTGACAAGCTTCTCCCTTCAGCACAGCGCGCAGTACCCCTCAATGACCACGAGGTGGCAGAGGTGATCCAGTTTAACGCGTGTTAAAGGAGCACGATGTTATAGTCATAGTCATACTTTATTGATCCCGGGGAAATTGGTTTTCGTTACAGTTGCACCATAAATAATAAATAGTAATAAAACCATGAATAATTAAATATTAATATGTAAATTATGCCAGGAAATAAGTCCAGGACCAGCCTATTGGCTCAGGGTGTCTGACCCTCCAAGGGAGGAGTTGTAAA
Organism: Mobula hypostoma; assembly: GCF_963921235.1. NCBI lineage: Eukaryota > Metazoa > Chordata > Chondrichthyes > Myliobatiformes > Myliobatidae > Mobula > Mobula hypostoma. The sequence goes on from NC_086098.1 coordinate 244,748,700, forward strand.
GTTTGATGGCCACAGGCAGGAATGACTTCCTATGACGCTCTGTGCTGCATCTCGGTGGAATGAGTCTCTGGCTGAATGTACTCCTGTGCCCACCCAGTACATTATGTAGTGGATGGGAGACATTGTCCAAGATGGCATGCAACTTGGACAGCATCCTCTTTTCAGACACCACCGTCAGAGAGTCCAGTTCCATCCCCACAACATCACTGGCCTTACGAATGAGTTTGTTGATGCTGTTTGTGTCTGTTACCGAATTAATGATTCGCCAGCTCTCAAACCCCACCACAGCCTACCAAAGTCTCGTACAAAACGTGTGATGTTTTCTTTCCCCTTCGGGGCAGAAGTTGGGTAACCTACAGCAGGGGAGATAGGGAAGGGATTTCTGCTTGTGCTGGGAATGGAGACAGGGTGATCTGGGGCGTACTTATTTACCCCTTAAGCCAAGACAAGTCCTTGTTATGTGCGGGAAAGTACTGCGAGGCAGGAGTGGAACAGAAGAACTGCTTGCGGCAGCATCGCAGGTACGCGGGTGCAGACAATGCGCAAGGCAAGTGAAGAAAAAAGATTGTGCAAAACGAGAGATTAGTGGCAAAACAAAACGCAGTCAGAGGCAAGCGCACTGTAGCGCAGTGTTGCTGTACTGGGGTAGTGATCAAGGTCGTGCAGGTTGGGTCAAGAACCGAATGGTTGAAGGGAAGTAGCTGTTGCTGAACCTGGTGGTGTGCGGGGCTGCAAAATCTCCTGGCCGGTGGTAGTTACGAGAAGATGGCGTGGCCCGGGTGGTGGGGATCTTTGTTCATGGCTGTTGCCTCTTCGAGTACGCTGTCAGTGTTGGAGAGGGACGTACCCATGATGGACCGAGATGTGCTCACTGCTCTCTGCGGCTCTTGCGTTCCTGTGCGTCGAAATTGCCGTACAAGGTCGTAATGTAACTACAAACACGAGATTCCGCAGGTGCTGGAAATCCAGAGTAACACGCACAAAATGCTGGAGGAACTCAGCAGGCCAGGGGGCATCCGTGGAGAGGGAGAAAGAGTCGACGCTTCTGTCCTAGAGCAAGGGTTTAGTGGGATGGTTAACAGGCAATGAAAACCGGGTTCTTCACATACACCGCCGCTCCCGCAGAGCGACGCTCCCTCCTCACCGGCAACACCACCACCCCTCCACACACACACACACACACACACAGCTCTCTTGTTAATTCCCCTCCCACAGCGCGACACTCCCTCCTCACCGCCCCACCCGCGTGAATCTGCAATCGAAGGAAGAACTGGTGGGGCCAGCAGTTACCCAGTACGGTACTGAATTAACATTTAAAACGTCGGTCTTTGAAGAATCGGCTGCCGATGCCAAAACCTGGGAATATTAGTTGGCCATCAGCACACTCTCGGGTGCAGAGGGAAGGACGTGGTGTCTCGGGAATGCAGGAAATATGCTAAAATAGAAGCAAATTAACCTGTCGGTCACATTTATCAGGACTGGAGCTTCCCACCTCCTAGTCTGCAAGGTCGTTGTAAATCGATCCTCCGGCATGTACCGTTGGACTTTTTAAAAAGTCTTTGATCCTCTAACGTTGCATTTTGGACTCAGTGGCCACTTTGGAAGTAAATTCCTACCTAAGAAAATGGCCACAGGTTTGGGCTCTTCCGCTACTGTAACCCACCCCCTTCGGAGTTCGACGTGTTGCGCGTTCAGAGAAGCTGTTCTGCACATCAGTGCTGTAACGTGTGGTTATTTGAGCTGCCATCGCCTTCCAGTCCGGCCATTCTCCTCTGACCTCTCTCATTAACGAGGCGTTTGCGCCCACAGAACTGCCGCCCACTGGATGTTTTTTTAACCATTCTCTGTGAACTCCAGAGATCGCTGTGCGTGAAAATAATCGGCCCCAGTCTCCTGCCTTCTCCCTGTATCCCTTCATGCCCTGACTGATCAAGGATCTACCTCTGCCTCAAATACACACAGAGACTTGGCTTCCACAGCAAAGAATTCCACAGATTCACCCACTTTCTGGTTAAAGTAATTATTCCTCGTCTCTGTCCTAAAAGGACGCCCCTCTAGCCTAAGGCGGTGTCCTCTGGTCTTAAACTCTCCCACCATAGGATACATCCCCTCCACATCAATTCTATCAAGGCTTTTCACCATTCGATAGGTTTCAATGAGGTCTCCTCTCATTCTGAATTCCAGTGAGTCCAGGCTCAGAGCCATCAAACGCTTTTCAAAAGACAAGCCTTTCAATCCCGGAGTCATTTCCTGACCCTCCTCTCCAACGTTACCACATCAAGGAGCCCAAAACTGCCCACTATACTCCCAAGTAAGGCCCCACCAGTGCTTTACAAAGCCTCAACATTACATCCTTGCTTTTATATTCTAGTCCTTTCGAAATGGATGCTAATGACTCAATCAGCAAGTTAACCTTTAGGGAATTCTGCACGAAGATTCCCAAATCCCTTCGCACCTCAGATTTTTGTATTTTATCTCCATTTAGAAAATAGTCTACCCTTTTATTTCTTCTACCAAAGTGCATGACCATACACTTCCCAACACTGTATTCCACCTGCCACTTCTGTGCCCATTCTCCTAATCTGGCTAAATCCTTCTGTCTTCTATCTGCTTCCTCAGATCTACCTGCCTCTGCACCCACCTATCTTCATATCATCCACGAAATTGGCCGCAAAGCCATCAGTTCCTGTGCTGTTCTGTTCAATGTTGTACGTAATTCTGTCGTCCAAATCATTGACATAGAACGTAATAAGCGATCCCAACACAGACCCCTGGGGAACACCGCTAGTCACTGGCAGCCAACCAGAAAAGTTCCCTTCATCTATGCTGCTTGTTATTTCTTCAAAGAATTCCAATAGATCTGGCAGTGAAGAGTTTCCCTTGAGGAAACCATGCTGACTACAGGTTATTTTATCATGTGCCTCCTAGTAGTCCGAAACCACATCCTTAACATTTGACTCCAATATTTTCCCAACCACTGAGGTCAGACTAACTGGCCTATAATTTCCTTTCTTCTACTTCTCTCCCTTCTTGAAGAGTGGAGTGACACTTACAGTTTTCCAGTCTTCTGGAACCATTCACAAATTAATTGATTCTTGAAAGATCAATTATTAATGCCTCCACAATCTCTTCAGCCACCACTTAGAGAACACTGGGATTTATACGATTTGGTCCAGTTGACTTATCCACCGTTGCACCTTTCAATTTCCAAGATCATTCTCCCTAGTAATGATAACTTCACATACTTCTGCCATGTCCCACTCTCCCTCCCCTGCCTCCGACACTCTTGAACTTCTGGCATACTATTAGTGTTGTTTACAGTGAAGATTGATGCAAAATACTTATTCTGCTCTACCGTCATCCCTGCCAGTGTTCTTTTCCAATCAATTTTTGTAAACTTTTCTCTTACACATCTGTAATTCTCTTTACTCCACGGTAATATTGCTACATCTGACTTTGGCTTATTCTTCCCAAACTTTAGGCTGAATTCTATCAAATAATGTTCACTGAAAACTTACGAAACAAAGTCCTTACATAAGAAAGTTAACACTCTTTTTGAGGACGTTGGTCTAATTGATATATGGAGGGATCTTTTCCCCGACAGAAGGGATTACACTCATTATTCTGTCCCCCCCCCCCATTCCGTATATACAAGAATAGACTATTTCATAACATTTGGAAAAGACAAAGACAAAATAAACACCTGTGGAATTGGGACAATAGATGTAGGTGACCATGCACCTATATATTTATATGTTGATTTTGACCTACAACCAAAGAATTCTATTTGGAAACTAAATTCAAGTCCACTCAATGATTCCTATTTTAAGGAACAAATTTTTTTTAAATTGGTCTTTCAATGATAATGGAGGGGTTTCACCTCCCATTCTATGGGATATCATGAAGGCTGTCTTAAGAGGGAAAGTTATAGCGATATCTTCATATAAGAAAAAGATAAGGAATAAAACATTAGAGGAATTACAAAATAAGCTGAAGGAACTAGAAAAAACACAAATTGAGTTTGGCACAGGATACACTAGAGAAATTTAAAAAATTAGGAATGAAATTAATAGTTTGGCTACACAAGAAATTAGAAAAAAAATTAATGTTTCTGAAACAGAGACACTATGAAAGTGGATCTAAATCTATGAAAATACTGGCGTGGGAACTGAAAAAAAAAGCAGAAAATACAATTCATAGAATTAGGGATCCAAGAACAAAAATGATAAAAAATAAGCTAAATGAAATTCAAGAAGCTTTTGAAATGTTTTACAGAACTCTATATTACAAAGCTCCCAGGGAGAAGCATAGCCCAGACTGACACCTTCCTGAATTCTTTAGAGCTACCCACTTTAAGCAAAGAACAAAACAGAACGATGACTGCTGACGCAACTGAAGCTGCAATTAGTCGGCTTAAATTAAGCAAGTCACCAGGATCAGATGGATATACGGCCGAGTGGTATAAGGAATTTAGAAATGAGTTCATTCCTGTTTTGTTCCCCACACTGAACTGGGCTCTAAAAGAGGCACAAATGCCACCCAGCTGGAAGGAGGCGATAATCTCAGCTATACCGAAAGGCGACCAGGATAAAATGGAATGTGGGTCATTTAGACTCATCTGTTCTTAATGTGGATTATAGATTATTTACCTCCATCATGGCCAAACGATTAGAAGGGTTTCTACCCACACTGATACATAATGATTAGACAGGTTTTATACAACAACGTCAAACACAAGACAATATATGAATGACACTTCACATTATGGATTGTATAAGAAATGAAATCGAAGCAATAGTGATAAGCATGGATGCTGAAAAGGCATTTGATTCGGTTAATTGGAATTTTCTTTACAGAGTTTTACATAGATTTGGTCTGCATGACACAATTATTAAAACTATATGGGCACTATATGACAATCCTTCTGCTAGGATTAAAATCAATGGATATTTATTTAATAGTTTTACCCTACAAAGGGGCACGAGACAGGGTTGTGCATGGTCACCGCTACTCTTCACATTACATCTGGAACCATTAGCTCAACACATCAGACAAAATGAAGATATCAGGGGAATTACTATTAAAGGGACAGAACATAAATTGGCCTGTTACACGGATGACATTTTGATCTATCTAGGGCAACCAACTTACTCTTTACCTAAATTGATACAATCCTTTGAACAATATGGCCAATTATCAGGATACAAGATCAACATAGATAAAACCCAACTACTTTCATATAACTATAGCCCACCAAGAGAAATTGAAAGTAGATATCCTTGGGCATGGCAAACAGAGTATTTCAAATATTTGGGCATCATTATGCCAAAAGATTTGGCAAAATTATCAGAATGCAATTATCAGCCTATATATATAAATTAAGGAAGATATAACAAGATGGAACCTAATTCCTTTTCTTGGTCTCAGCTCAAGGATTGGATCTATTAAAATGAGTATACTGCCCTGACTACTATATGTCTTTCAGACCCTACCAATAGAGATCAACCAAAATCAGTTCAATAAATGAAACAAGATGCTATCAAGATATATATGGCAAGGTAAAAGGCCTAGAATTTGTCTCAAAACTTTGCAATTAGCCAAGGAAAAGGGGGATGGGGCCTACCTTCTGTTAGAGATTATTATTTTGCAGCACAGTTGAGAGCTGTGATATGCTGGTGCAACCCATCGTATGGCGCTCAATGGAAAAACATTGAGGAGAGGATACTTTCCATCCCCATACAGGCAATTTTGGCTGATAACAGCCTACAAAGTTACATAAATAATATTGATAACCCGTGGGTGAAATGGACTCTTAAAATATGGAAAACTATTATAAAAGAATATAAACTAGAGAGAGACATTGCAATTCGTAAATGGTGTGCATATGACTCGGATTATATGCCGAATAAACTGGGTGCTACATTTAAGAACTGGACAGCTAAAGGAATAACAGCTATTTGCAATATAATGAAAGAAGGAACACTGTTCACTTTTGAAATGCTCAAAGAGAAACACTTATTAGAAAAAAAGACTTTTATCGATATTTACAGATGTGACAGTATGTTAATAGGACGGTTAAAAATGTAACCAAGCCAAGTAAATGTTTGATAGATAGATAGATAGATAGATAGACATATTTTATTGATCCCGAGGGAAATTGGGTTTCATTACAGTTGCACCAACCAAGAATATATAAATATAGCAATATAAAACCATAAATAATTAAATAATAATATGTAAATTATGCCAGATAGAAATAAGTCCAGGACCAGCCTATTGGCTCAGGATGTCTGACCCTCCAAGGGAGGAGTTGTAAAGTTTGATGGCCACAGGCAGGAATGACTTCCTATGACGCTCTGTGCTGCATCTCAGTGGAATGAGTCTCTGGCTGAATGTACTCCTGTGGCCACCCAGTACATTATGTAGTGGATGGGAGACATTGTCCAAGATGGCGTGCAACTTGGACAGCATCCTCTTTTCAGACACCAGCTATTTAGAAAAGCATATAATTCAGACAACGGTAGTAGAATAATTTCAAGTGTGTATAAGGGTTTGTCAAATCTTAAAACACATTCGACTTCATACATTAAAACAAAATGGGAGAAGGAAGGAGGGATAATAGTATCTGAGGAAGAGTGGACAATAATATGGAGGTATCAATGGAAGTGTACCAGTTCACTGAAATGGAGGGAGTTCGGGTGGAAAAACGTGATATTTTATTGTGTCAGAAATATCTCAGAAATCCCATTATGATAGCAACCTCCCTGTTTGCTGGAGAAATTGTGGAAATCAAAATGCAAACCATTATCATATTTTCTGGGAATGCCCCGTTATCAAAGACTATTGGAGTGGGATACACAATGCACTACAAGACATCTTTAAATGTGAAATACCCTTAGAGAGTAAGACCATATATTTTGGGTATGTACCTCAAGAATGGCTGAAGAGAGATAAATATTTAATGAATGTACTGCTGGTGGCTGGTAAAAAGACTCTTACCAGGAAATGGTTATCACAGGAGAGCCCAACTTTAAATGTATGGATGGAAATTACAATGGGCATTTACAAAATCGAGAAGATAACAGCATCTGTTAATCATAAGTTGGAGCAATTTGATTCATACTGGGGAAAAATGGTTTAACTACATAACACCTCATAGGCCTGATTTTATTCTCACAAGTCAATGAATATGTTATGAAAAAAGATCACTCCCTACTTTGTACATAGTTTTCTTCTTTCAATTGTTCTTTCTTTCCTCTCCTTTCTATAAGTGTATACCTCAGATAAATATGTGGAGATTTGTGACAAATATGATTATATGATATATATGTACAGTATCTGAAATACATCTTATGGAAATGTTTGTTTGATGATGAACTTCAATAAAAATTAAATTACAAAAGAAACAAGTAATATTCTCTGGCCCCTAAGAGTTCTTTTACCTTAAATTCTTTAATCAATTCTGCTTCATTACACAGCTCCCAATTCAAAATAGCTGATGCAGTAGTGGGCTCAAACATGAGCTGCTCTAAAAATCCATTTCCATAAGACCATAAAATATAGGAATAGAATTAAGCCGTTTGGCCTGTCGAGTCTGTTCCGTCACTCAATCATGGCTGATCCTTTCTTTTCCTCTCCTCAGCCCCACTCCCCAGCCTTCTCCTCAATAATCTTTGATACATAGACTGGGAAGCCCATACTGTAAAAGGGCTGGATGGTTTAGAGTTTGTAAAATGTGTGCAGGATAGTTTTTTGCAGCAATACATAGAGATACCAACTAGAGAAGAAAGCTTTCGGTATGCTGGCCTTTATAAATCAGAGCATTGAGTATAGGAGTTGGGATGTAATGTTGAAATTGTACAAGGCATTGGTAAGGCCAAATTTGGAGTATTGTTTACAGTTTTGGTCACCAAATTATAGAAAAGATGTCAACAAATTAGAGGAAGTACAGAGAAGAGTTACTAGAATGTTACCTGGGTTTCATCTCCTAAGTTACAGAGAAAGGTTGAACAAGTTGGGTCTTTATTCTTTGGAGCATAGAAGGTTGAGGGGGGACTTGATAGAGGTATTTAAAATTATGAGGGGGATAGATAGAGTTAACGTGGATAGGCTTTTTTCCATTGAGAGTGGGGGAGATTCAAACAAGAGGTCATAAGTTGAGAGTTAAAGGGAAAAAGTTTAGGGGTAACATGAGGGGGAACTTCTTTACTCAGAGAGTGGTAGCTGTGTGGAACGAGCTTCCAGCAGAAGTGGTTGAGGCAGGTTCGATGTTGTTGTTTAAAGTTAAATTGGATAGATATATGGACAGGAAAGGAATGGAGGGTTATGGGCTGAGTGCAGGTCAGTGGGACTAGGTGAGAGTAGGAGTTCGGCACGGACTAGAAGGGCCAAGATGGCCTGTTTCCGTGCTGTAATTGTTATATGGTTATATGGTGTCCAATCAAGAACCTATCAAGCTCTGCCTTATGAACACAATGACCTGGCCTCCACAGCTGCCTGTGGTAACAAATTCCCACAAATTCACCACCTTCTGCCTAAAGAAATTTCTCCACAGCTCTGTTTTAAATGGACACCCCTCTATCCTGAGGCTGTGCCCTCTTGTCCTAGACTCCCCGACCATGGGAAACATCCTTTCCACATCTACTCTATCTAGACCTTTCAACATTCAAAAGGTTTCAATCAGATTCCGCCCCCCACCCCCATCCTTCTAACTTCCAGCGAGTACAGACCCAGAACTATCAAACTTTCCTTGTATAATCACCTTTTCATCCCCGGAATCATCCTTGTGAACCTCTTCTGGACCCTGTCCAATGCCAGCACATATTTTCTTAGTTGAGGAGCCCAGAACTGGTCACAATACTCAAGGTGAGGCCTCACCAGTGCCTTATAGAGCCTCAGCATCACATCCCTGCTCTTGTATTCTAGACCTCTTGAAATGAACTGCATTTGCCTTCTTCACCCAGGACTCTATATGCAAGTTAACCTTTAGCATGTTCTGCCCGAGGATTCCCAAGACCCTCTGCATCTCAGATTCCTGGATTTTCTCTCCGTTTAGAAAATAATCTGCACATTTATTTCTACTACCAAAGCACATTTTCCAACATTGTATTTCATTTGCCACTTTCTTGCCCATTGTCCTAATCTGTCTAAGTCCTTCTGCAGCCTACCTGTTTCCTCAATACTACCTGCCCCTCCACTAATCATCGTACCATCTGCAAACTTGGCAACAAAGTCATCTATTCCATAATTTAAATCATTGATAGCATAAAAAGAAGCGATCCCAACACCGACCCCTGTGGAATACCACTGGTCACTGGCAGCCAACCAGAAAAGGATCCTTTTATTCCCACTCAATGCCTCCTACCAATCAGCCAATGCTCTAACCATGTTAGTAGCTTTCCTGTAATACCGTGACCTCTTGATTCGGTAAGCAACCTCATGTGTGGCAACTTGTCAAAAGTCTTCTGAAAGTCCAAATATACAACATCCACTACATTCCCTTTATCTATCCTACTTGTAATCTCCTCAAAGAATTCCAACAGGTTCATCAGGCAAGATTTGCCCTTAAGGAAACCATGCTGACTTTGTCCTATGTCACCAAGTACTCCATAATCTCATCCTTAACAGTTGACTCCAACATCTTCCCCCACCACTGAGGTCAGGCTAACTGGTCTATACTTTCCCTTTCTGCTGCCTGCCTCCTTCCTTAAAGAGTGGAGTGACATTTGCAATTTTCCAGTCCTCTAGCACCATGCCAGAATCCAATGCTTTTTGAAAGATCATTACTAGTGCCTCCACAATCTCTACCACTACCTCTTTCAGAACCCTAGGTGCAGTTCATCTGATCGTGGTGACTTATGTATCGTTGGATCTTTCAGCCTTTTGAGCACCTTCTCCCTTGTAATAGCAACTGCACCCCCTTCTCTTCCTTCACACCCCTCAGTGAAGACTGATGCAAAATACTCATTTAGTTCATTTGCCACCTCTCTGTCCCCTGTTATTATTTCCCTGGCCTCATCTTCTGCCGTTCCCATATCCGCTCTCATCCCTCTTTTTTTTTACATATTTGAAAAAGCTTTTACTATCCAATTTGATATTGTTTGCTACTTGCTTTCATATTTCATCTTTTCCCTTCTGATGATTCTTTCAGTTGCTCTCTGTAGCTTTTTTAAAAGCTTCCCAATCCCTACCACTAATGTTTACGTTGTTATTTGGCCGCTTTTGCTTTTACATTAGCTTTGACTTCCCTTGCCAGCCACAGTTGTACTACTTTGCCATTTAAGTATTTCTTTGTCTTTGGATACATCTATCCTGCACCTTCCTCATTTTTCCCAGAAACTCACACTATTGCTGCTCTGTTGTCACCCCTGCCAGCATCTCTTTCCAATTTACTCTGACCAACTCCTCTCTCATACCACTGTAATTTCCTTTACTCCACTGAAATATTGCTACGTTAGTCCTTACTTTCTCCCTGTCAAATTTCAAGTTGAACTCAATCATATTGTGGTCACTTCCTCCTAAGGGTTCTTTTACCTTAAACTCCCTAATCACATATGGTTCATTACATAACACCCAATCCAGTATAGCTGATCCCCTAGTAGGCTCAATGACAAACTGCTCTAAAAAGCCGACTCGTAGGCATTCAACAAACTCACTCTCTTGGGATCCATTACCAACCTGATTTTCCCAATTAACTTGCATGTTGATATCTCCCATGACTATCATAACATTGCCCTTTTGACATGCTTTTCCTATTTCCTGCTGAAATCTGTGGTCCACATCCCAGACACTATTGGGAGACCTGTATGTAACTGCCATCAGGGTCCTTTTACCCTTGCAATTTCTTAACTCAGCTACAAGGATTCAACATCTTCTATGTCTCATCTTTCTACTGATTTGTTGCCATTCTTTACCAGCAGAGCCACACCACCCCCTTTGCCTACCTTCCAATCCCTCCGATACATTGTGTAACCTTGGACATTCAGCTCCCAACTACAACCACCCTTCAGCCACGATTCAGTGATCAACCTGACAACCTGCAATAGTGCAACAAGATCATCCACCTTATTTCTTATACTCCGTGCATTGAGATATAACACTTTGAGTACTGTATTTTTTACCCTTTTTGATTCTGCACCCCTAATACACTGATATTCAGCCTGCTGGCTGCAATTTTGTCCTATCATCTTCCTGACAGTTTGACTGCACGCTACCTTTGTCATGGTCCGGTCCTTGAAGTCCGCATTCCGGCTCACGGTCCAGTCCGTGGAC